>NC_069657.1:95314899-95621747 GCF_027244095.1 Hemicordylus capensis
TTTCAATGAGCTGTCAACCACAACCCCGAGATCTCTCTCCTGGTCAGTCACCGACAGCTCAGATCCTATCAGTGCATATGTGAAGTTGGGGTTTTTTGCCTCAATATGCATCACTTTACAGTTTCTTACACTGAACAGCATTTGCCATTTTGTTACTCATCTAAGGGTCCAAGCGCCTCCCTGGCAGGTTTTCTGCTTCTGATATATTTAAAGAAGTTTTTGTTATTCCCTTTGACACTTCTCGCTATATGCCCCTCAAGCTCTCTTTTTGCATCCCTTGTTGTCTCTTTCCATTTCTTTTGCCAGAATTTATGTTCCTCTCTGTTCTCTTCATTTGGGCAGGACTTCCATTTTCTGAAGGAAGTCTTCTTTTCCATCAGAGCTTCTGCTATTTTGGTTTTGAATATGTTGGTTTTGAACAATCCATGCTGTCTGGATTGATTTGACCCTCCTGACTTTTTCTTTCAGCTTCCTCCACTCACTTTTGAGAAGTTACCTCTTCTGAAGTCCAACATATCTGTGTTGGACTTCCTTGGCAGTGCTCCATTAGCATACAAGCTGAATTGGATCACACTATGGTCACTGTTCCCCAATGATTCTTCAACTCTGACATCTCGCAGCAAGTCCTGGGCAACACTCAGGATTAAGTCCAAGGTCACCTTCTCTCTCGTTGGCTCCGTGATCAACTGTTCTAAAGGCACCATCATTTAACGTCTAGAAATTTGGCCTCTCTGTAAATACCTGCATGTGAATTTGTCCAATCTATGTGAGGGTAATTGAAGTCACCCATTGTTACTGCTCTGTCTCTCTCTGATACCTCTCTGATTGGCTTCTCCAGCACCAAGTCACTCTCAGCATTTTCTTCTGGTGGGCTATAGCATGTCCCTGGTAAAACATTTCCTTTCAGTCCTTATATTGTCACCAATAATGATTCTGTGGAATATCTCCTAGGTTTTATAGCTTGTTGGGTTCTATCTCTTCTTTAATATACAACACTACTCCACCTCCAATCCTCCCCTCACTGTCCTTTCTGTAGAGTTTGTAGCCAGGAATAACAGTGTCCTACTGGTTCTCACCATTCCATCAGGTTTCCATTATGACCACTATATCTATGTTTTCATTAGCAGCCAAGAACACCAGTTCACCTATCTTGGCTCAGAGACTTGTGGCATTAGTATATAAACAGCTATATGCGGAGTCTTTTACTTGGTGTTGGCGTGTGCTATCTCTCTTACTTTCATTTGATCATCTGTCCATCTGCTCTTCTCCTGGTTCTACTCTTTCTGCTTCTGGTTTATTTGAAACATTTGCAACCTCTCACCTGAGGGAATTTTGCTTGCCGAAGCAGATGCCACCCAGTTCCTGTCGGCAATCCCCAGGCATCATTAAAAGCTGCCTTGCAACCTTTTTTTATTTTAAGCACCAGCAGTCTGGTTCCATCAGTTCAAGTGGAGCCCAGCCCTTCTGTACAGGCATTGCTTGCCCCAAAATATATCCCAGTGCCTAACAAATCTAAAAAAGTCCTCCTGGCACCACTGTCTCATCCACACATTGAGACCCCTCAGCTCTACCTGTCTCACTGGCCCTGAGCGTGTTACACTTCAGAGAATGCTATCCTGGGGGTCCTGGACTTCAATATGCTACCTAGCAGACTAAATTTGGCTTCCAGAACCTCCCAACTGCATTTCCCAACAGCGCTGGTGCCAACATGCACCACAACAGCTAACTGCTCCTCTGCTTCCTAGGAGCCTATCTAGATACTGCTTGACATCTGCAACCTTTGCACCAGGCCAGTAAGTCACCATGCAGCCTACAAACAGGTCACAAACCCATCTCTCTATGCCCCTAATAATCAAATCACCCAGCACTAGGAAGCCCCCAATCCTCTGAGCAATGGGTATCACCCAAAGAAGGGGTCCCCTCTAAGGGAGCATCCCCATCTTCTTCAGACTGATGTCCTCCTTCCCTAGGACTTTCATTCTCCATGACAGAAGAGGAGCCTTAAGTCTGGGAGTGGGATACATCTGTTATGTCCCTGAGCATCTCACCCACATACCTCTCTGTCTCCCTGAGCTTCTCCAGGTCAGCCACCTTGGCTTTGAGGGGACAAACCTGTTCCCCGAGAGCCAGGAGCTCTTTGCACCAAACACACAACCCTCAGGCATATATTCATACATGCAACACTTCATAAAATACACTGGGGAGCACCCCCTCCCCTGCTGGAGTTCTACCCTCATAATGGGTTTTATTGGCAATTTATAATATGTAGAGCTTGTTTACTTGAGCTAGGTCTTAGCTGCAGTTGTCAGCAAATTAAAGGTTTTAAGCTGTTCTCCAAGAAGATTACAGAAGTGGGGGTAGTACTTACCTTTTCCTCGTGCTGAGTGTCTCCTTTGTGATAAAGGGGGACTGCTTATGTGCCTCCCTGCATACTTCCCTACTAAATGCCATGCAACACTCATTCGATATCTGTTTGCAAAGATATCTATCTGAGCCTTGTCTTGTCAAGAGCTGCTTTCAAACGGAGCCACCTTAGATTGTAGCTCCTTCCATAAGCTGTGTGACTCACTTTCAGCTAATGCTCCACCCAATGTCTCTCTAGGCACAACTAAAAAACTGCCCTGTCCAGAACAAACCTCTAGACAGCCAGAAATCAAACCCTAGAAAAAACCCAGCACTGACAAACTTGGCTTCTCCTTTCCCCCTTGTTTTCTTGTCAATCTCTTACTCTTTCTATATTTGCTTTCTTGCTTGCTCTCTTCTTTAGGAATGAAAAAAAGTTTGCTGCCTTCTCTGGTCTGAGCTTTGTCTTCTCAAGAGCTGCTTTCAGATGAACCTGAATATGCAACTGAGCAACATCTGGTTCATCTATCTAAGAATCAAACTTGTTCAACTATTCTCCCTTCACAATTTTGTGGGTGGCAATACAGTATTGCTGCAGGTGGCTTCAAGGCTGAGCAGAGAATGACCAGGAGAGGAAACCTGCTTAGACCTTTCTGTGTCAGCTGTTTGCTCAGAATCACCCCAGCTGCAGAGGAAAAAACATATCTTAAAAGAATCAAAAACATTTAGTTTGGCCCCAGGAAGCACAAGCACAAACAAACCCATCACATCAAGTAAAGAGGCAGCCCTTTGTCTCTGGACAAAATGCACCAATTGAGGCAGCTTACTTTCCTCTTTCCTGTGCCTTGGGTTAACTTCCCAAAGGGTAAGGATCTTCTCTCTGTAACTGCTAATACTCTGTGACACACTGTCACATCAGCTAAACAAGATGGTTGCACTAATTGTTAGAGCAAGAGAAAATATGCAGCACTGCTTAGGACTCAAAAGGATGACAGTCACTGCTTCTCTTAAGTCACATTATTTGAGATGGCAGCCATTTCTATTTTTTAAAGGGAACATCTCTTACCTAATTCAAAATTCATTAAGTTCTGCACAGGATTAATGCTCAATACTGAGGAAGTATCCACAAACAACTTGCTGCTCCCAAATGTAAGTCCTTGCATTTGGGCATTAGGAAACAAAGCTTTACAGAAAGAGTTGCTCTGCAAACCCACATGTTCACATCAGAACTGGAGACCATTCATAATTTGAAAGGTCTCACTGCATACAATATGAATCCTATAATTCTGGCTGTTAACATACCAAATGTAAGCGGATACCCAGAAGTCAAAAAGCTTCCTCCACAACAGACACTGCATTAATAATTTAGCTATTAATGGCCGTGTAACCCAAGTATTTTCCCCCACAAGGTCTGAACTTTGCTGTTGTCCATTATGATGAAAGTATACAATTTGTGTGCCTTCACTTTTCATTTAAGACAGACACATTCACTAGGAAGGCTGTACAGTGAGTACCACTGCTTGAAGACTACGGAGAGCTGCTGTTGAGAGAACTATTTTTAAAAAGGAGAATGATTAATGTGTGGAGCTTAAAGAATAAATATAATTTGTATAACCGGGATTTATAATGCTCACAAACTGCAGAACATGATAAATGATTATAGGTTTCCCCCCATCTTCCTAGCCTCTTAAGCAATTAATTTCCTGTGTTCCAATGCAATATACTCTATAATATAGAATGGAGCCAGACTTACACATTCATCACATCTACATAGGTATTTCTGACTCGGGAAGTTAACATATAGCAAAAGGTCTCACTATATTAACTATTTGTGTTAGTGTCTTTCCTGATTAACACATCAATGAAACGTACAGTAGGTACAACACAGATATGAAAAGAAAATATCTGGCCAGAGCTATGTGTATCATTCCTATAGAGAAAATCACCCAAAGGCTCTTTCACAGAAAGACTCTTCCATGTTGCTAAAATCATCCACTGACTCCCAGGATGTACAAATGAGTCTTATATTTGAAACAAACATACACCTGATTTTCCATCACTGCTCATGGGCTTCCCAAAATAACTACAGAGCTCTTTCAAAAGGAATTGCTCCCATATTATGGGTACTGTCACTTTTCCCCCCTGCATCATCTTTTCACCTTTTTCCTGTGTCAGACACTGCTGCAGGCAAACATACCTGAGGAATACAGATTCTCATTGTATAGCTCTGAAAATAATTTCTTAATGCAGCTTACACAGAGAATCCTGAAAATCACAGGAGGAGTTCAAATATTCTGTTTAAGGGGCAGAAAATATTACTTATAGTAAATAGGTTTATTCATCACCTTTCTGCTAGCTAAATTACGATAAATAATCCTTGATAACCTGAACCATGAAGTTTCTAGGACACTGATGCAATTATCTCACAACAATATGAAACATCCTTGTGTGCCAACCTCGGGTGAGCCATTGGAGAATAATTCAGGTTGAATGTGACAAAACAGAGGTTAGAGCCCATATTAAAGCCCATTCTGAAACAGTGATCTTGGTAAAGCATACATTATTCTCTGCTGTCATTGCATTTTCTCAGTGGTATCCAAATACATGGTTTGATTTAATTCTGTATTCTTTTCCAATATCAACTGCTAAGTAAGTTCTTGTGATATGTATGCCAAATATGTCCAAGACAAAAGTTCTCACATTCAACCCTGAAAGGTGTCCACTGGTTAGCAGCCTACTTCCCGACTCAGTTCAATATTTTGGGATGAGTTTTAAAAGCTCTGTACATCCTAGGTCTTTATCTGAATGCCTGTTCATATGTACGAGCCTCTTCCCTACCACCATGGAGATTCTCCAAGATGCTCTTTACAATTGCACTCACTGTCCCAAACATAGCATGTACTGTAACTATAAGATCTAGAGCCTTCTCAGTAGTGACATCCAACCTTTAAGCGACAGGTGAAAAATGTTATTCCAAAAAACTTTCAACTGAGTTTACTTTTAAACCAGAGAATTGTTTAAAGCCTTTCATTTATGGCTGGATTCTTAAGGCCGATGGCAATGTTTTATTGACTGTTGTTTTTTAAGTGTTCTGGCAACCCCGCAAGAGAGCCCTAACTATAGGACAGTATATAAATGTATTAAACATGTAATACATAAAATATCCAAATTAAGCAAGCCATGAAGCTTTCCATTGCCAACTCGATCCCGATGACATTGCCAACCTCTGTTGAAGTGATGCTGATGCATTTTGCCCTAAGTGAAAGTTGAATCTGGCAGTTTTGTTATGCTCTCCTCTAGAGCAAAAAAGTGTTATAAATAATTCCCAACTCCAATTTTAATCCAGCCTGGGAAGGAATTTAAGATCTGTTTGCCTCCCAGCCATCTCTTGTGGTTACAGAAGCAACAGAAGATATTTCCCACCTCTCCCCTGAGTCTTGTATGCAGTTATCACAATCTGCCAGACATAAGGAGGGCTGGGAACTGTAGTCTTTCCAGCACTTCTGCCATGGATCAATAATACTACAATTCCAAGGCCTCCTTGCATCTGGAATGCTGTCATGATTATGCCAGACAATGACGAAGGGAGGAAGGAAGAAATATGGTGCTGGAGCCATGATCCATGCTGAGGGCATGAGACATGTAAATATTTGAGCAAGTTGTGGGGGAGGGGGAGAGAAAAAGGAAAAAACAAAGAGGCAAGGAAAGGAAAGACAAGAGGAACGGGGGGGGGCAAAAAAATTATTTCCCAAGTTGCAGAACAGCTTCTCTTTTCAGATCTCAGATCTGAGCCTAACTGGATGAGGTTCACTCATCACTCCTAAAGTCACAGCCTAGTTACAACCAACGCCCTGCCCACAAAAACTCAAAACTCTTTGCTAACAGCTATGAATAACAACAACCAAACACTTTTTTTGTTTTGTTTTTCAACTTGGTGAAAACGACTCTGCACTGGAAGATAAAAATCAAGCAACACCCTATCTAAATAAACATTACAGAACAAAGAGTGAAAACAGAGAGCAATATGAGAGCTCTGGAATTCTGATGAGTGGAATGGAAATTAAGCAAGCAATTATTGGAGGACTTTTCCAGAACAGAATCCCTCTTAGTAACATCACTTTTATGTTGGTGTGATTTCTTTTTGATAAAGGAATTATACTAGTATGACCAAGTACATAAATAGGCATTTATATAAACAGAGCAATGTACTGCTCTTTTGAAGCAGCATGCCTTTACATTCAGTAGGATTTAAATGTAATAGCTAATTGTAGTTTTCTCTTCCTTCCCAGTGTCTCTCAGACAAAAACTAAAAAGTACGCAGAAAGCAAAAATGAGCAGCAGGGGGGAGGGGGGGGACACACACATCGCCTATGTCACATACTTTGGAATGTCATTCTAGGAGACACAGAATTGAACATGTGGCACAGGAATGGTTTCCTTTGTTTCTGGTATTAATTTTTTCCCATCTCAGTTGGCAGTTTGTTTCTGACCCAAAGTTGCTTAAATGCAAGAGAGAGTTGCTAATGGATGACATTCTGAAATTGATAGATTCGTAACAATTTTAGATAACTATTAATTATCTATATAAACCTATTTTAAAGGATGTTTGAAGAACTGGGGAGAGAAGGGCATTTTAATAGTTTTCAAGCTCTCTGTAAACTGATATTTTAATAGTCAGATTAGGATACCACAAGTACAGATATGGCCTTAAATAAAATAAATAAAAATAGCAATCATATCTCTAGTCTGCTATGGTTCAAGATTTAATTCCCAACACTGGAAATCCCTCCGTAAATACAGAGAGTACAAATCCTCCACTGAAGTTGATGGGAACGGGGCAAAAGTATTCACAGTAGTGTTTTGCATTTCTCATTCATCTCAACTGGATATCAGAGTCAGGCCAGAGCTGTGGGTAGTCATATCAGTTTTCAGGCTTGAAATAGGGCCTCCAAGTTCTGTTGCTAGAACAGAGGCTTGGAGCTGGAGCCTGCAGTTCAGTAGGCAATAGATCAGGCAAAGACAGAAAGACATTAGTATTTATACTAGACTTTGCTGAGACATTTCATTCTGCCTGCCAAATACAGGGCCACATTGTACATCCTTATTCCCTTCTGTGCCTTAAGGCGACTCTGAAACACAACCTGAACATGACCTGTATGAACACAACCCAGGTGAATGCACTAGATTAGATCTCACCCAATCTCAGACCACAATATGCCCAGTTCAAACCATAGAGACCTTGACAGTGATCTTTCAGGGGACAAGTTCCCAATGAATAATTCCCAGGATTACTGATAGTTTTAACTGCAGCAAGTTCTGTCAGTGAGTGTGCAAGTTCCGTACTTTTGTAGTTATCCGACAACCATGTTCACAAGGAAAGAGCATGCTTCAAGTTGACAAATACTCTTCCCCTTTCATGACAATACACCAGGTTCTAACATATAGCAAACCGTGACCACAAACCAAGAAGTGAAGTGGCCGAGAGCTTTTCATGCTGTTAAAGTTACATTTTTATTCTCCACAAATAAAACTGCGCCTTTATTTAAACAGAGAAAGACTAAAAGATAATGTGGTAGATGCCAGCTGTAATAATCTGCATTGCACAATGCAATAATACATTTTCTTTGCAGAAGAACAAGATAAGATACATATTTTCCATTTCTCATTTCTTTGACTCTAGGATATTGCTGCATGTCATTTCACAACACTCCACCCATACGTTGATCCAGTAGATACAGAGATCAGAGTGTGCCAAAAGAGAAATTATCACCTGTTTTCCATGCTACCATCTATTTTGACAGTCATTTCGCCACACCTATGATGATGAAGATATATTAGTTTGGCACAAAATGCAACACTGTGAGCATTTTTTTTTTTCCTTTTAGCCCTCAAGTATTCTTTGTGCATTCAAACTGAATCTCTTGAGCTTTGGAAACCCGTCAGTCACATACCTGTTTTCATGCCTTAATCCAAGGGAACACATGTATTACATGTACAGTGAGGGAAATAAGTATTTGATCCCCTGCTGATTTTGTCCCTTTGCCCTCTGACACAGAAATGACCAGGCTATAATTGGAATGGTAGGTTTATTGTAGCTGTGAGAGACAGAATAACAACAAACAAACCCTCAAAAGCCCAGTGCCCAAAAGTCAGCGATGGATTTGCATTGTAGTGAGGGAAATAAGTATTCGATCCCTTCACAAAAGATGTCTTAGTACTTGGTGGCAAAACCCTTGTTGGCAACCACAGAGGTCAGACGTTTCTTGTAGTTGGCCACCAGGTTTGCACACAACCCAGGAGGGATGTTGTCCCACTCCTCTTTGCAGATCCTCTCCAAGTCAGAAAGGTTTTGAGGCTGATGTTTGGCAACCCGAACCTTCAACTCCCTCCACAGATTTTCTATGGGATTAAGGTCTGGAGACTGGCTGGGCCACTCCAGGACCTTCATGTGCTTCTTCTTGAGCCACTCCTTTGTTGCCCTGGCTGTGTGTTTTGGGTCATTGTCATGCTGGAATACCCATCCACGATCCATTCTCAATGCCCTGGCTGAGGGAAGGAGGTGCTCACCCAAGATCTGACGGTACATGGTCCCGTCCATCATCCCTTCGATGCAGTGAAGGTGTCCTGTCCCCTTAGCAGAAAAACACCCCCAAAGCATGATGTGTCCACCTCCATGTTTGACGGTGGGGATGGTGTTCTTGGGCTCATAGGCAGCATTCCTCCTCCTCCACACACGGCGAGTTGAGTTGATGCCAAAGAGCTCGATTTTGGTCTCATCTGACCACAACCCTTTGCCCAGTGCTCCTCTGGATCATTCAGATATGCATTGGCAAACTGCAGACGGGCCTGTACATCCTGTACATGTGCTGCCTTGAGCAGGGGGACCTTGCGGGCACTGCAAGATTTCAGTCCTTCACGGCGTAGTGTGTTACCAATTGTTTTCTTGGTGACTATGGTTCCAGCTGCCCTGAGATCATTGACAAGTTCCCCCCGTGTAGTTCTGGGCTGCTTTGTCACCGTTCTCATGATCATTGCAACTCCACGAGGTGAGATCTTGCATGGAGCCCCAGACCGAGGGAGATTGACAGTTATTTTGTGTTTCTTCCATTTGCGAGTTATCGTGCCAACTGTAGTCACCTTCTCACCAAGCTGCTTGGCGATAGTCTTGTAGCCCAGTCCAGCCTTGTGCAGGTCTACAACCTTGTCCCTGACGTCCTTCGACAGCTCTTTGGTCTTGGGCATGGTGGTGAGTTTGGAAGCTGAGTGATTGCTTGCTTCTATGGACAGGTGTCTTTTATACAGGTACTGTAACAAGCTGGGATTAGGAGCACTCCCTTACAGAGGGTGTTCATCATCTCAGCTCGTTACCTGCATATAGTGAAAAGACACCTGGGAGCCTGAAATCTTGCTGGTTGATAGGGGATCGAATACTTATTTCCCTCACTACAATGCAAATCCATCGCTGACTTTTGGGCACTGAGCTTTTGGGGTTTTGTTTGTTGTTATTCTGTCTCTCACAGCTACAATAAACCTACCATTCCAATTATAGCCTGGTCATTTCTGTGTCAGAGGGCAAACGGACAAAATCAGCAGGGGATCAAATACTTTTTTCCCTCACTGTACATACCCAGAAGTGGAATTACTGCACTTTTTTCAATCCTCCAAGCAATCAAAATTCATCAAGGTATAAGAGCTTCTGTTGAACCACTCATCTCACCACTATCATGTAGATGTGACTGCTTTCAAAATCTAAAGGCTTCTTTCATTTGGTCATTGTGAATAGGAAAACAGGAAGCTGCCTTATACCAAGTCAGACCATTGATCCATCTAGCTCAGTGCTGTCTATACTGACCAGCAATAGCTCTCCAAGGTTTCAGTCATTCTCAGCCCCACCTGGAGATGCCAGGAATTGAATTTAGGACCTTCTGCATGCAAAGCAAATTCTCTGCTACTGAGCTACAGTCCCATCCCCTAAAAGAAATATCTTACAAGAAGTGGCTCACATGTAATTGCAGAGATACAGCAGTTCTGAAACATATAGAGATGTGTATAGAGAGAGAGAGCCAGGGAATTAAGACCATTGGTAACATCACTACACTAATTCCAACACACTGTTGATTTTAGAAGTAGGGCTGTCACCAAATACATATTTATTATTTATTTATTTAGTACATTTATATACATACAAAAAAGTCCCTGGATGGTTCATAACATGCATATGTAGAACTCTTCTTTAAAATAGGAAATAGAATATCTCTAGGTAGTCAAGGCTAGAGATAGCAAAGACAGTTCTTCATAGGACTTTTAAAAGATGTCTCAGTGACCTTGATTGGTTTTCTGACAGACAACTTTGCTTTTGCTTTGCAATGCTCATTAGCTGCAGTTTTCAAGTCAGTTCCTTCTAGCTGTCTCAGCAGTGGTAGTTATCAAGCAGAAGTTTAGCACTGCACATTTTTCCTCAAATATTTTTCTGGAATATTTTTTTCATACTTTATTTTCCCATGGAAGGTTTTTCATTTAGAACAATTCATTGTTTCATAAAGTTCAATAGTAGCCATGAATTGAAGCCAATGCAATATTAGGAAAGTTCTAACTAATGTTTTTCATTATCCCTAGGAAGTTTGATTATCCCTAGAAAATGTATAAGAGAGTACATATGTTTTATTGAGTCACTATTTCAATAAAAAATTTCTTTTTACATAAAGCTTTCAGAATAACATTTAAACCACATTAAGTGCCTTTATTGTTTCCTGCCCCCCATCAAATACTGCTTGGGAAACTTTGAGATACAGCATGGGAAATTAATATGGTGGGTTTGTGATGTTGGCCCCCCTTTCCTTTTTTTAACCCAATACTAAATATTTAGGTCAAACAACATGCCAAATCAGATCACAGTTTTTATAGGACCTCAGGAAAATTTGCATTATAAAATTTTTGAATATGAGAAACATATTCAAATGAGAAAATGCATGAGGAGGTTTTATTGTGAAATATTTAACATTTTCCAGAAAACTCACATCTCTGCTATCAAGTGATCAACCCTCCCTCCCTCTGCACAATCAAGTGATTGCACAATAGTTGTGGTTTCTCATGAATAAACATAGTTCTGTTAATTAATCTAGTAATTTAAACACCAATACTAGGACAATCAAGCATGAGGAAAAAGCCACAGGTTATACTCGGGGAGGGAGGACACCCAAACTGCCCTGAACTCAGTTACCTTAATTCGTGTTTGCACTCTTAAAATCAACAAGAAAATTATCCAACTCAAGTACATTTTAAAGCAACAAATATCTCTCTTTTGGGGGGAGGTGGGGCGGGGGGAGCCGACCACAAGTGAACTAGCATATAGCGACTATAGCATGGAATAGGACATGAAAAACAGAACGACGAAGTGCACTTGTATAGTTTATACTGCTTAATATTGTGATCTCTAGCAAAAAAAGGAAAAAAGAAAGAAAGGCCACCAAGAGATAATGCACATATGAGAAGTACTACACAGATGAAATAGAAGTTAGATTAGGTGTTATTCACATCAGGATGCTGAACTGCAAGCAACATTTCCTCTGAAAATATACAAATGACTACAGCCAAGGGGGGGAAAACAATAAATTATATAGGCAAGCAAACTCTCCATTCAACCTCAACTTGAACATCCTGTCGAAAGATCAAAGCTGCTTCTTAAATTTTCACATATAGTTTGACTCAGCTAATTACATAATAATATCCAATGAAGCAGTTATTTCGATAATGCTTAAAAATTAGAAGGCACGTGCCCTGAGGCTAACCTGAGGGCTCTTAACCAACTAGCAGGCCAGAGTAGAGAAGTGCACAAACCAAAGTTTGTGCCCACCAAGTCAGAGTGCCCATTAAAGAAATTTACTAGAAAGCCTAAAAACTCCCCTGGCAGATTTTTAACAGTCCTATTAGTAATCTCCTGGAAACTCATTCTGATTAGTTATACTTTCCAACATAATTTGTATAGAAGGCTATTGCTAATAAAATAGTAAGTTCTTCAGCTTAAACAACATGTAAATATATAGAAGTAATGTAAACAAGGACTTACTTGATGCACCAGCTAGAAATGGGTTGCAGCACAACCCTTTTTCACAAGGCCAGTTCCTACACCCAGGTAAAATAACTTGAAATGCTGAGCATTTTTCTCAACTCCCACGGAGTTCAGCAAGACCTCTTAATTACTATAGCAAGCACAGATTCCACTCTTCACATATAGGTAGGCAATTTATAGTGAGCAATTGAGTACTCCATCAAAAATTCTTTTGTTCTATGTATTGTAAATAGAAAACTCAAAAAAAAAATCACCACAAGAGCTTTAGGTAAGCATAATAATCATAACAACAATAATCTCTTTTCCCTTGAATTGCAATCTGGAAAAGTGCCAGAAACTAAAGTAGTACAAAAGTTAAGCTTATTTTTTAAAACTCTGAACATTAAAGCAACTAATTCTGCCCAAATATTGCAGAAGAAAAAGCTTGGAATCTTTGAAATGTTATACACAGATTCAAGGTCCCGAACCAAGAAATCTATATAAAATAAATGAGTAAGATTAGATTTAATTTTTTTTACCAACAAGATTTTCTAGTGTAGAAGGGCAGCAGAGAGAAACACCAAATCACAAAACACATTTTATACCAAGTCTCAAACTCCTCCTATTGCACCAGTAAAGCCAAAGCACAGCCCTTAGAAAGCCTCACATTAGCCCTTTGCACTATCCCACAGCCTCATTCTACCCATCTTCTCCCAAGGAATTGCAGCATAGATGTCAATGGGTTGTATCCAAATAATTAAGCACCACTGAAATCAATGAGACATTGGAAAAGTTAGTCATGACTAACTTAAGCCCCACTGATTTCAATAGTGCTTATACAAAACTAACTCTCTTTGTATATAGCCCAATCTCTTACCCCAAATCCTTGTAGCTGGGATTTGGGGTAAATGTGTTTGCATTTCAAACACAACCAAACAAGGACTTCATAGTTGCCCATGACAGTGCAGCATTAAAACTAAAGTCCCATCCTCAGCACACCAGCTGCAGCAGCTCCACTCCAGCCCTACACACTAGCAACAGTTGGTTCTGCATCAAAGCCAAGCACTACAGATTGGGAAGCTTCCAGTTTGAATCTCACATCTTACATAAACTCATAAGGTGGTCTTAGGCAAGTGACTCTCTCTCTCTCTCTCTCAGCCCCAGCTCTCCATATGTGACATGGAGATAATAATTCTGAGCTGCTTTACAAGGTTCTTGTAAAGATTTCAACAACGTAATGAGCCCTTTCCCACGATCCATGAGAAAGGGCTTGAAGGGGCAGAGGAGGAAGCCTCCCCCGCAGATGATCTCCATCACTTTGCAGAAAGATGATTGCTGGCTCCTGCTGGCCGCAGGACGGTTTGGGGGCCTCCCATAATGCACCGTGCAAGTGTGCAGAGCATTATGGGGTTTCTCCCAATGCCAGCTGGGAGCCCCACAGTCTCCCAGCCCCAGCTACAAGCAGCTGGGGCTAGCAGACGATCAAAAAAATGAGGCTAAGGGAGCAGCTCTGATGATCAGCCAAGACCAGGCTCGGCTTTCTTCACCCAGTTTTGGCCGATTGTCAGAACAGCCTCAATGTATATGAAAAGTTTAATACTCTAAGGTGCTATGTAAAAGCCAAGTATTATCATCTACCTAACCTGACAAGCCAGAATACAAAACATGGAGAAGCCATGATAATACCATGATAATACACCAAGTAAAGGAAATTGGCATGGACTGGGAAGGAGACCGATGAGCCTTTCACTGTGGTGGCCCAGCACAGAAAAGGTACAAACTGCTACAGGTGAAACTCGAAAAATTAGAATATCGTGCAAAAGTTCATTAATTTCAGTAATGCAAATTAAAAGGTGAAACTGATATATGAGATAGACGCATTACATGCAAAGCGAGATAAGTCAAGCCTTAATTTGTTATAATTATGATGATCATGGCATACAACTCATGAGAACCCCAAATCCACAATCCCAGAAAATTAGAATATTACATGAAACCAATAAAACAAGGATTGTAAATAGAACAATATCGGACCTCTGAAAAGTATAAGCATGCATATGTATTCAGTACTTGGTTTGGGCCCCTTTTGCAGCAATTACTGCCTCAATGTGGCGTGGCATGGATGCTATCAGCCTGTGGCACTGCTGAGGTGTTATGGAAGACCAGGATGCTTCAATAGTGGCCTTCAGCTCTTCTGCATTGTTTGGTCTCATGTCTCTCATCCTTCTCTTGGCAATGCCCCATAGATTCTCTATGGGGTTCAGGTCAGGCGAGTTTGCTGGCCAATCAAGCACAGTAATCCCATGGTCATTGAACCAGGTTTTGGTACTTTTGACAGTGTGGGCAGGTGCCAAGTCCTGCTGGAAAATGAAGGCAGCATCCCCATACAGCTCATCTGCGGAAGGAAGCATGAAGTGCTCCAAAATCTCCTGATAGACGGCTGCGTTGACCCTGGACTTAATGAAGCACAGTGGACCAACACCAGCAGATGACATGGCTCCCCAAATCAACACAGATTGTGGAAACTTCACACTGGACTTCAAGCATCTTGCATTGTGTGCCTCTCCATTCTTCCTCCAGACTCTGGGTCCTTGGTTTCCAAATGAGATGCAAAAGTTGCTCTCATCAGAAAAGAGGACTTTGGACCACTGAGCAACCGACCAGTTCTTTTTTTCTTGAGCCCAGGTAAGACACTTCTGACGTTGTTTGTTGTTCAGGAGCAGCTTGACAAGAGGAATACGACGTTTGAAGCCCATATCCAGGATCCGTCTGTGTGTGGTGGCTCTTGATGCACTAACTCCAGCCTCAGTCTGTGTGTGGTGGCTCTTGATGCACTAACTCCAGCCTCAGCCTTTTCCTTGTGAAAGTCCCCAACACTTTTGAATGGCCTTTTCCTGACAATCCTCTCCAGGCTGCGGTCATCCCTGCTGCTTGTGCACCTTTTTCTTCCACACTTTTCCCTTCCACATAACTTTCTATTGATGTGCTTTGATACAGCACTTTGGGAACATCCAACTTCTTTTGCAATTACCTTTTGAGGCTTTCCCTCCTTATGGAGGGTGTCAATGATGGTTTTCTGCACAGCTGTCAAGTCAGCAGTCTTTCCCATGATTGTGATTCCTAAGGAACCAGACTGAGAGACCATTTAAAGGCTCAGGAACCCTTTGCAGGTGTTATGGATTGATTAGCTGATTGGAGTGGGACACCTGGAGCCTAGACTGTTGAACCTTTTCACAATATTCTAATTTTCTGGGATTGTGGATTTGGGGTTCTCATGAGCTGTACGCCATGATCATCACAATTATAACAAATTAAGGCTTGACTTATCTCGCTTTGCATGTAATGCGTCTATCTCATATATCAGTTTCACCTTTTAATTTGCATTACAGAAATTAATGAACTTTTGCACGATATTCTAATTTTTCAAGTTTCACCTGTATGTTATAATGTGAAGGCATGTTATTTCATAAACTTTCTTAAACACCAAGAAAACATTCGAGATATGAAGGCCTGAAAAAAAATTCAGGGAATGGGAATGCGATCCTCACCCTCCACCCCACAAGACTAGAGACCAAAATGCAAATTAAAATGGAAATGTCGGAAATTGAAATGGAAATGTCGGAAATTGAAATGGAAAAACTTCTGAAATATTTTCTCTCTGAATGATGCAGAAAAGTGCTTACAATGAATGGTTTTAAAGTATTTTTATCAACTCCTGTCCATAGCTTTCAAAATGCTGTCTAACAACTATGTGATATTAAGGATTAGATTGCTGTATAATACATAGTTATATATAACTCTCAAATCCTAGATGCATTTCATCCTTGCCCTACAGGACCACATGGTCATCTTTACTAGAGGAACAAACAGATCTAGGCCCTTCATAGGAAACTCCTTTGTTTGTGAATTACTGTCTGCTATACTTTGGCCTGCCGTCCTCTTTGATCTGAGAGTATTCCTGATTTGGCCCTGTTCATCTTGGAGATGTTATCTCACTTCAAAGAGCTAAGATGCCATGATTCAACCTCCTACAGGGAAACAAGCTGCCAGTTGCCCTACTTGCCTGTGTGGAGAACATTGAAATAAAGTCAAAGGGGGCCAATGAAGCAAGAGGCTTTTAAGTAGCAATGGCTGAGAGGAACATGAACACTTAAATTAACTAGCTTGAGCTCTGCTTCCTCCTGGTCCCATTGCATCTTGACACCAAGCTCTATAGAAGGAAATACATAAACTGCAACTTACAGGATGATCTCTAGTACTACCTGTATTTATAATCATTCTTTGGTACTTATAAATGCCCTAGTTTTATTTTATTTTTAAAAGGAAAATCTTATTTGCTAATTAAGCTGTTGATATTTCTTTTTTTGTCTTTAAAACAGTAAAGTAAGGTTAAATACGACGCAAAAATAAGTATAGTTAGCTCTCGTTATTCATGGAGGTTGAGTTCTCGCCTATAGGCATGAATATGGAAACCGTGAATAATGAAACTGTGAGTCAATCGGAATTGGGGCATTAGGTTCCTAACCAAAAAAAGGAGGCCAAAAAAGATATCCAGCTCTCCAGCAGTGCACTCCAAAACTCTGAAAATGGTCAAATATTAACACACACACACAAATTTTAAGAGCCACAAAATTGCCCTCTGCTGGAAAATGGTGGAAATAATAACAAATCATTTCTGGGTCGTTTCCAGCCACTCCAAACTATGGATAGACAAATTTTGCCTATTTTACTATCCATGAATAATGAAACGATCCATGAATAATGAAACTGGGTCTTGAAGACCCAATCATGGATACATGAAACCAAGGATATAGAGTCCATTGATAACAAGGGCCACCTGTATTGCATATTTCCATTTCCTCCCAAATTCCATTAAGAAGAAACAGAAAAAATAGGGGGTTTTTCCCCATGGCTTCAAAACTTTGGGAAATTTTACATATCTATGCACATTATACAATATTAATTTACCATGCCTTTTGAAGGGGGGGCTATCCCTCTAGAAAATATTCTACATTCTTACTATTTCTGGTGCCTTCTTGTCTAGAAACAATCATTTGCTTGGTACACCTATTGCTACTATTGCCTATATGGCTCAAAATCTGTCATGGAGGCAGGGCCTCTGAGAGGAATTTTTATCAGGGGGTACAAAGTTTCTTTCAGGCCCCTTCCCTTCTCCATTAGTCATCCTGTTTTTATCCAGTACGATTTTATGCCATGAGCTGTAGTAAGGCCAAAAAGAGTATGGAAGATGAGAGAGGAATGGAATGGAGAGTTCTGTTGATTTTCTGCATTTGAGGCCTTATGCTCCTGAACCCTCAATGATAAATATAAATAAAACAAAATAAAAGAGGATCAGAGAGAAGAAATCACATTTGAATTGAACATCTTTGTTTATGCTATAATACAGATAAGGAGAAAGAATTCACAGTGAAACATCTTTTTATATTGCAATGCAGATCAGATCATCAGAAGACAATTATTAGTAAGAAGTAAAAAAAAAAAAGGTAGATAGGCTTAGTATTTACTTTTAAAAGAGAGCTTTCCTGGCCCCTTTTGTTGTGTGTGAAAAAATTTAAATCACATCATGAAAATTAATTGTTCTGGCAATATTTGATTCAATACCTAGCCTGGCCAAATCAACAAGATGTTCCTGAGACACTGTAGACCTTAAATAATTCTTAATCAGATTGAGTTTGCTAAATGATCTCTCTGCAGAAGCTACTGTTGCTGGAATTGTTAATAGTATTCTTAAACTAACACAAACATTTAGAAACAGGTCACAAAGTCTGTACTCTGTTAACAAGTTCAACAGATCTAATGGCTTTAACTGAGCATTTACAAAATTTGCTTTATGTACTGAGGGTAAATGCTGCATTTCTTTTCCAAAATCAACTCCATTAAGATCAGCTGGATATTGCTCTGATGAAGTTATAGCTTTTCTCTCCACATCACTTTCAGACATGGTGAGATATTTCCACAAGAAATCAAATTTTTATGCTAACTGCTTAACAGCATTGAAGCGGACAGTTAATCTTGCTATAACATTGTCTACCAAAATGTAAAACACACACTTTCAGAAGTAGGCCTCTTCTGGTGTATCATCTGTGTCATTCATTTCCTCCAAGTTAGCATCAGGTGTGCTTTGATCATGCGGCATTGCCTCGTTGCGCGTAACTCCACCACATCTATGGGAGAGTTTTATTTCTATCTTTAGGTTTGACGCAACCAATTGGGCTTCATTCCACATGCATTTCCAGTTGGGTCAAAGTTTGGTCAGATCTGTGAGGAGAGTTTCTATGTTTGCTACTTCAGCATCCAGTGTGGCATCTCTAACTTGGATGACCTTGTTGCAAATATCTATGCCAGCTAAAATTTTGTACCACAGAGCTGACATTAACACACAGGCAAAAGATGTCACATATAATAAAACTACATGGACTCATTTCTTGTTTTGGCCATCAAATTTAGTTCTAGGAGGTCTTCCAGTGCCAATTTAATGCCAGGCATGTGAGCTGCAAAAGGCTTTACACATTCAACATGATCTAACCATCTTGTTTCAGACATACCATGAAGAGAACAACCAATACGGTTTTGTATTAATACCCACCGCTTAGGACTGGAACCGAACAGTTGGTACACAATTTGAATTGTTCCAAAAAGGGTTATTGCTTCAACTATGCATTCAGAAGCACCATTTCCACCTAAGTTGAGTGTGTGACAACCACAAGGTGAAAAATTGCTGTTGAGCATTGTTCTTGTATTTTTGCTTGTGCGCCGTTGTATTTTCATACCTACTTAGCATAGCCTACTTAAGTTTCTTTGTAGCATAAAATCACTGGCTTATAAGAATGTACAATATGTGATGCCTGATCTTTTGAATAGGCTTAGCCAAGCTGGCGATCACAGATATCATCATTAGGCCACAAAAGTTCTATATATAAGCTATGAACTATTGCAATAGCATGTAATATAGGTTACAGTTAATACTTTGGCTCCTGGGGCTCCTTTTGGACCCCAAGCCCGGGTACAATGTACTCCCTGTACCCCCCTATCATAGGCCCTGCATGGAGAACTGGTAATCCAAGTCCTTAGTAATCCATCTCCTTAGCCAATGAACAAATGGCAGTAATGTATTCATTAGACCTGTAATAAGCAGCTCATTTCACAGTTGTTCCCTGCAAACAAATTATTCCCATAAGTACTCATAGCTCCCATTACTTGTAATAGCTTAAGGCTTCTGCATTTGTAAGTAATGTATCCTCCTAAAACCCATCTGACTCAAGGTAATGTCATTCCATGCAAAACACACACAAGAACACAAGATGACTAATGGCTGATTTACACATTTAGCAAAATGACATGCTAAGATTTCTTCTGGGACTCTGACTACAGTGGAGAGGAAGGAAAGTTGTATTTTTGAATGCTCTGCATTATCGGATAAAATATTCTGCTAGAAACTGGACTACTTCTAATGGACTAGGTTAAAGAGTTTTTGTTGTAAAAGTCAACAAGCTTCAAAAACACACATAAATACACCATCAAGTATCATATGAAGTGGTATAGCCACAGAGAAACTGAACCATATAGTTCTCCTTATAAATCCATTCAAAATGAACTGTATAAGCTTAGCAAAAAGTGGTTGCTTATGAGAGATTCTTAATCTTCCATATTCTCTCCAGGATCAATTAAAACAGGTGGTCTGCTGGTGAGGGAAGGAGAATAAACACAAGTATAAAACTTTTTCACCAGCAAGATAGATGGTCATCTAACTTCTATTAATGACAAATGATGCTAGTCTGTAAAGTTTGCCATGGTCTATTTAAGTTAAAGGTCACTAGGCATACCAAGGTACAGCACTGGTAAACTATTTTAAAATTCTGTCTCCTATTTCAATATATTGAAATATAATTAATTCTCTGTCCTTGAGATATTCCATTATATCCATTTTGCCAAGACAAATATTCCTCATTTTTTATTTAGAAATTCAAAACTTATGGTGCATAAAACTGAAAGTCTCTCAGCCTGTGCTGAAACTGCTGTCAAGTCCAACTTTTAACACACTGTTTTAAGTTCTATTAACAAGCTACTTGCTCACTGGAGAGAATATACTCGTGAAACTGGATAAGTGAATAATGACAAACCAAGGGGCTACCCCCCCACACACACACAAAATTCATTTTACTTGGTATGAAGAAAAGCCTTGCCTACAATTTATAACAAAAATAAGATGCATAATATCTAGGTACAGATTTTATTACGCTGAAGTTATTTATATAGATATGATGATAATACATGTACAGTTAAGGTGAGATGTAAAACCTGCATTCCATTACAAAACCTACACATTCTATCAATCATAAAATTAGCCCATCCTCCTGAAACTTGGCAAGGAGCAATAAGATGAAAAGATCCACTACCTTTCCAAATTTCATGCAGATTTGTTGAGAAATAACTGATAACAGCAGTTTGGAAATGGACCCTATGAAGCTGGTTTCACTTGTTGGTGACCTATATTCACCCAAGCGTAATGTACCTTTCTTTCCATCCATTTTTTCCCTTATCCTTTTGGATATATTAAATAAAAAACTCTCTGATCCATATTAAATTCATACTTATGTTTTGGGGAAAAAATCCATCCAGTATTTCTCAAGTTATTAACTCTATAACAGAATAAACTGTTATAAACTGGAGCTGCACATCAAATGATCTGATTGCTACTGGGAAGGATCAATTTTTTCCCTCAGTAAAGATAGCTGGCATCTGCCGCTCTCTTTAGCTGTGTAGACCAAGTGAGCCACCATAGCAAACCAAGTTATTTGTCTAACTTGACCATCATTCTGCAGAGATTTCTCTTTGGTGACTTCAGCAACTGCCTAACTGTCCTATTTACTCCAGATGAAGTCTTACTACTAATAGGGGCAGGGAGAGGATAACAGAAGGTAAAAGCAGGGAAAATAATGGGGATATCTTTTTAAGTGGGGGGGATAATGGATTGATTCCTGTAAAGATAACAAAACATAAAAAACTGGAGGAAATAAAAAAAGATCCTTTAAAAAAACTGAAATAATCAACATAGAATGGGGGAATAAGTTCACATCCTCAGCCCAGCACACACACTGTCTGACATTATCTACAGCATCCCAGAGGGCATGTGATGGTAATATGTGGTGTGTGTTTTTAAGAATACAGAACACTCCTCCCCTCCTAACTGGTAAAAAGTACACACACACACATAAAAGATTGTAACCATTAAGAGGAGTCTGTGGCTTAAAGGGAAGAAATGTACTCTAAGTATGCTCAGATGCTGTGCCCTCTGTTGATAGTTTTAACTATGTGGCATTGTGTGACTTTTGGTAATGTTTCCTAACACCAATACGTCCTAGCCGCTTTGTACCAAAATAGGGGACAAAATGTACTCTGTGTCCTGTTGAGAGCTTTAAAAATGTACAACTCTGCAGACAACAGATAAAGAAACAAACACCAATTATTCAACTTGCAACAACTTTACTAAAATGACATAAAACTTAACCAGCAACATAATATCAGTGTGAAGAAGGGAAAAGTTGCTAATACTGTACTGGTACTGAGAGCTATCTGGAATGCAATTAGCACTAATCCTCTGAACCCAATTTATATATTTTGAATTGCTAATCTGTTTTCCTTTTGGGATGAATGCATAAAACAGGATTTTAGTATGAATCAAGTAAAAACTGTGTTGATTCTTTAGTGATCGGAACTGTGGTAAAAATTTACCATAACATTTAGTGGTGCAGAGCTGTGTTAAAAATTACTAATCCTGGTAGAGTGCTCTCAAACCATCCCTGAATCTCTGTGTCATTTTTCACATTGAGTTTACAATGATAACTCATTTGCAATTAAAGTAGAGAACATTGAGAATAGTGTAGAGTACACTGGAGGATGGTAAGTTTACGGTATATCCCCAGCATCAGATACTGAGAACATGGAAGGTCCATTTAGCCAACTTGACTAATAATATCCCTTTGCTCCATGAATGTACCTAGAGGATTATCTTCCACATTAGTAGAGCAAACCACTTTCATCAGTTACTATTTAATCCTGACAACCAAAGTCCTGCTAAAAGAAATTATTAAACTATATTAAAAATATTTTAAAAGACAAGAAGGTGCTTACAATTTTCATTTGTGTTATTAAAAACCTGGAAACTGTACGTTAAGATGGTCATTTAACCAAGGGCATAGCAAGGTTGGAGTGGGCCCAGAGACAAGATTTTAAAATGGGCCCCCCTTAACTGAAGCTCAGCTCTTGAGTAAAGACCTATGTGCCACAACAGAACATCATCCTAAATTATTTTTTAAAAGGTTTTGTAAATGCTGTTCTGGTAGCTCCAGGCTTAACACTCACATCAGTTTCGGAGGATGAATACAACTGAAGGAAGCCGGGGCGGGTGCACGACTGGGGGAATCAGTCATGTGACCTGCCTCTGGGGGGCCCCAGACAACTGTCTCCCCTTGCCCTATTATATTTACGCCCCTGCATTTAACTTCTGGACCAAACAGGCAGTCAAGATTTGTACAGTCTAGTACATTATGCTAGCTAGACCAGTTAGGCTCTAAGCTACCACCCTTTGCCTTGGTCTTTGAAACTGACACTGGAAGAGATACATCCAAGCAGAAATGCAATAATGCTTCCAAGGCACTTACCAGAGGTGGAATTTTTCTACAAAGCACTGTGCTTTCCTAAAATGCTATTTGAGATATGGAGAGCTGGTTTTGCAGTGGCGACCATGGATTGCTCCCTTTACTAAGCAGGGTTCACCTTGATCTGCATTTGGATGACTTAGTGCATAAGAAGCTGCCGTATACAAAGCCAGACTATTGGTCTATCTAGCTCAGTATTGTTTACACAGACTGGCAGCGGCTTCTCCAAGGTTGCAGGCAGGAATCTCTCTCAGCCCTATCTTGGAGATCCCAGGGAGGGAACTTGAAAAGTTCTGCATACAAGCATGCAGATGCTCTTCCCAGAGTGGTCCCATTCCTAAGGGGAATATCTTACAGTGCTCACACATCTCCCATTCAAATGCAAACCAGGCAGGCCCTGCTTATCAAAGGGAGACACAAACTCACTACCACAAAACTAGCTCTCCTCCCCAGTGCCTATACATGGGCAATGCCTGCTGAAAGTTATCCCCCTTAGGGAATGCAGCCGTAGCTCAGTTGTAGAGCTTTTGCTTATATGGAGAAGATGCCAGGTTCAATCCCTGCCATCGCCAGGCAGGGCTAGGAAGGGCAGCTGCCAGTCAGTGACGGTCTGAAATTGGGATGCAGTTTCAGCTTCCTATGTTGCGATCATTCCTCTGAACAAATACCAAAAGAAAGAAGTCTTCAGCATCTTTGTAAATTTAAATGTTGAGAGCAGTCATATCCACAGGATAGTAATGAGATGGGTGGTTCAACAGCATTATTGTATAACCAGAAGCTCTTGTACCTTCATGAACTCGGATTGCTTGGAGGATTGAACAAAGGCAGCTTTGTATAAGGCAACTTCCTATGTCCCTATCCATTATAGTGAATTTCCAGGTAGAAAAATCTACAGGTCTACGATCCTCCACAATTGTTTGCTATGGATGTACCTGATGTATTTCTTTCTTGTCCAATGCATTATGACATTGTCCACAGCATGTCATGAGTGGCTGTTTAGATAATCTGCCTTCAATAACATGAAGCAGACCTGTATTCTCACCGCATCCAACTGTGGTCTGCAAATAACCTACACTGCATTCTTTTACTCCTGGCAAGTTTGACATCAATTTATTATGTATTCATGCATGCATGCTGCATGCATACAATTTCTATATTGCCTAACTCCAAAGGCTCTAAGCGGTTCACAAAAACAAAACACAAGAAAAACAAAATTAAAAAAACAATTAAAAACAGCAGTTTAAACATTTAAAACATTCAGAAATTATTAAAGGCTTACTGAAAAAAAAATGTGTCTTAAGGGCTCTTTTGAAGGCTGGCAAAAATGTTAAACCACGACTGTCTATAGGAAGTTTATTCCATAGCCCAGGAGCGACTACAGAGAAAGCCCGCTCTTGAGCCAGCGGCATACGGAGCCAGCGGCATACGGAGACACAGGGTCATAACTATAATAGGGCAAGGAGAGGCAGTTGTCTGGGGGCCCACTGCCTTGGGGGGCCCCCCAGAGGCAGGTCACATGACTGACTCCCCCAACCGCACACCTGCCTGGGCTTCCTTCAGTTGTATTCATCCTCTGAAATCGATGTGAGTGTTAAGACCACGAGCTACCAGAACAGCATGTCTTTCTCTAGTACTATTAAATGACTTGCATCGTCCACAATTTACAAAACCTTTAAAAAAATAATTTAGGATGGTGTTCTATTGTGGCACATAGGAGATTTTATATATATATATATATATATATATATATATATATATACACACACACACACACACACACACACACACACACACACACACACGCATGCCACAATAGAACACCATCCTAACAGATCTCTCTCAATGATCTCAGTGTATGGTGGGAATCATGCAGAAGAAGGTGCTCTCCTAGGTAACCTAGCCCCAAGCCATTTAGGGCTTTAAAAGCCCTAATTACCTTTTAAAAGCTAATCACCAGCACCAGCCTGGAAACCTTTTGATACCCAATGCATTGCTTTAAAACAGGCATAATATGGTCTCTCCGAGACACCCCAGAGAACAGTCTAACCTCTGCATTTTGAATTAACTGAAGTTTCCAAACCACATACAAAGGCAGCCCCACATAGAGTGAATTGCAGTAGTCAAGCCTAGAGGTTACCAGAGAGTGTGTCATAGTTCTGTATCACCATCTCAAGGAACTGACACAGCTGTCAAATTAACCAAAGTTAACAGAAAGTATTCCTGGCCATAGCCTCAAGCTGAGAAACCAGAGTGAAGCTTGGGTCCAGAAGCACTCCCAAGCTACATACCTGTTCTTTCAGGGGGAGTGCAAACCCATCCAGAACCAGAAGATCTATTGTGTCCATCAAAGCATACCTCATGTAAAAATCATGGAACAGAAACTATTTACTTTCACTTTCATGTCTAGGTTTTTCAGGGCGAGGTCACTTTCAAACAAATAAGCAACAAACATACACATGAAAGTTGATATACCTGTAGCACAATACAGTGAAAGGAATGCTCGTGCTAAGCATCTGAATCAGCTATGTGTTGACTGCAAGATACAGGAGAACAAAAACCCTGTGTGAACCTGCTAACTGCTGTTCTCACAGGACTGACAAGTATCATTCTAGCCTTTATCACCATCAGCCAAAAGGTTATCTGTTGAAACAGGGGAATGTTCTACAATTTCTACAACAGTCTTTAATAATCATAAGTTACTCAAAAGAAACAAGGTGGTCTTGGTTAAGAACACCACATGACATCCAGACCAGCCTAATGCAGGTGCTCCAGAAACATGTTGCTTGACCCAAGCCTGCCTATCACAGAAGGACCCACCATTACGCTTATAGTGTTGGCCTCTTCAAACAAATACTATAACCGTGAGCAATGCAAGGGGGTGAGTGAGTGACATGCTGGAGCAGAACCTCTCCAGCACTGTGGGAGGTTTGAACTCATGTACAGTCTCTTTATGAATCTGAATAGGCTTCAGTCAGCTACCAACTCCACATTACAAGATTTCCAGAAATTAGCTTTCACATATCAAATGCAAACATCCAGCTTTGCATAGTATACCTATACAGTTATCAAATGTCATATTATATAGACATAATGCAAGAAGTGATTGCTGCTCTATCATTTTAAAATTGAATGTACTTGGAACTTTAGCAGTACAAGGATACTGCATTTTATTCTCCAGCAAAATCTCTGCTTGTCTTCTGAAGAGCCTTGAACAGCAATTTTCTTCAGTAATGGTGATTTTTTGGCATGCGTTTTGGGTTGGTTCTCTGCCAAAATACAGCCAAACAGCCACAACAGTGGTTCCAAGAAACTACTAAAGACCAGTTATGTTGATGGCATGTTGTTATAATACAATTGTATTATGTACAAGATTGCTTTATTATGAAGAATGTTTAAGTTGGAACTCAGAATGGAGGATACCAGAAAGGATCATTGGACTTGCCATGAAGGCAAAGTTGATCATCAGCTAATGTTGGGCTGGTTTGGTGGACTGGGGTGAAGACCATGAAGGAATCTGGGTGAGGAGATGCAAAGTCTAAGGAACAGCCATGATAAACTGTGTCAAGAGGAGGAGTTTGCCCCCTCCCTGTCCTGAGTCATTGTTTTCTACTCGACTGAGGATTGGAGTTGAAGATTGGATGGACCCCACCCAGAAATGGTGGGCTCTTGACTGACCTTGGAATCTGTTCTTCCATTGGAAGCATCCTGTGTATCTAAGGCTGGTATTACAGAAGTCCCTGGCCTGGGCAGAAGGGTTTCCTTGAAACTGCCTATGGGGACGAAAGGAAGAGAAGGAGGAGGGAATGCGAGAGGACCTGCGGGAATCCCTGTGTGTTGAGAGCATGGCCTTTGTTTTGTCCTCCACCAGGACAGGCTCCAAGGATGGACAGAAGAGGTTAGCAACTGTGAAGAGAGGTGAAGTTAGTGCCAGTTTTGACTTGGTATCAACCTGCCATGACTTTAGCCAGAGGAATCAGCGCACAGCTACTCTGGATGCCATTGCCCTAGAGGCCTGTTGAATACAATCCAGGCTAGAGTCTACCATGAGTGCAGCTGTCTTTGCCAGTTTGTTAATACCTTGGCCTAGTTTGACTTTTTTTGAGGAACTAGGGCTATGAGTTCCTTCGCCAAATGGACAGAGGCCCTGGAAAAAATGGAATTAGTCAGTGAGGCTCCGATGACCACCACAGCTGCCTCATGGGCCTTCTTTAGGAGTGCGTCACACTTTCCATCCTCTGGGACCTTAAGCAATTCTTGACCTTCAGTGTTAAGGATAGACCTCGCAACCATTTGTGCCACAGAAGCATCAATGCAGGGTATGGATAGGAGGGAGGAAGCTTCCTGAGAAAAGGAATAGTGTTTCCTGATTTGGATGAAGCAGGTTGTTGCCACTCAGCTAGCATGACCTTATGAAACAAGGCAGGAAAGGCAACAGTGGCTGCAGGGGAGGAGGAAGAAGAGGGGAAAACATTTTGATCCAGATCAGGTGAAGTTTGGGCAGTCTCAACAGGGGCTACATTGTTAATGACTCTTTTAGCTTTAGATAATAAAACCTCAAAGTCAGCAGACAAGAAAAGGCAGGAAAATACAGGTGTCTGTTGAACACTGTTCCCTCTAAGGCATGTGCACATGCACGCGCTCAAAAGTGTTTGGATGTCCGCTCAGTTAATTTTAGATCCTGCTCAGGTTGAATCAGGAAGGCCCCATTCTGAATGCACGTGCACACTCACTGCCTTGATACTGCCTCCCAGAACAAAATTCATTCCGCACATAGATGAGAAAAATTAGAGGGACCACTGCTGTTGAACAACTATATCCCCGAGAGCTCTCCCTCTTCCTTATCCGACTCATCTGGATGGAGCCGAACTGATGAGTCAGGATTGGAATGAGAGTCTGAGACAGGAATGGTGGTCGTACCCTGGGGCCTGGGCAGAGTCGGGTTAGCAACTGGAAGTGCAAGAGCAGGGTCAGGGGAAGCTAATGCCAGTGGGCCTACAGGAGGGCTAAGAGGTGGAAGTAGAACCGGGAGGGGTAGTACAGGTGACGGTAGGACAGGGAGAGTGAGGGGAGGGCAGGTGGAGGTAAGCAAGGTTGCGGTCTGGAGCATTTAGGTACGGGGGGGAGACTCAAATGAAGAAGAATGGGAGACTCTACGTCTACGCCTGATGCCCATTTTCTAGTAATAAAGCAGCCACACTCAGAGGGCAGGATAGCATTCCTCCTGGGGCTGGAATCAGACGAGGAGGTGGAAAGGCATTTCCTGGGAGGTCTGGGTTTAACCAGCAAGGCTGGGGCCTTTGGGGCTGAGTTCTAGGGAGGTATGCTCTGTAAGGCCAGGGTGTTACAAAGGGCAATGCCATCCTCACCAGGGTGGATTTGATTTAAATCAAACTGATTTAAATCACGATTTAAATCACGATTTAAATCACTAGCAGGGTGGATAAAAATCAATGATTTTTTTAAAAAAATCAAAAAAATCGGATTTAAATAAAAAAAATCCAATTTAAATCCAAAAAATCCAATTTTTTTGATTTTTTTAAAAAAATCATTGATTTTTATCCACCCTGCTAGTGATTTAAATCGTGATTTAAATCGTGATTTAAATCAGTTTGATTTAAATCAAATCCACCCTGATCCTCACCCAAAAATTGCTTCAACCTATTCACCACCTAAGGAGGAATAATAGGGGCCGGCCCGAGGAGGGGAGACGGAATTACTCACAGGTGTCGGCTGGACCAGAGCATTGTTCCCGGAACTTCCCGATGGAGCTGAGTCCCGCTGATCTGTGGGATTCCCCTAGGGAGGGACTGCTGCTCCTGGGGAGGAAGCAGGGCACTTGGAATTGGAGCCAAAACCTCTTCGCTTGGCAGGATCAGGCCAAAACCTCTTCGCTTGGCAGGATCAGTAGTGGAACAGCGCAGACCAGCCAGTTCCCCCTCAGCACCTAACACCAATGGTCTTGGGGTAGGAGATACCAGGGTTTCGTCTGAAGGGTGTTGGTCGTCTGCCCCATCCTTGGAGGCTTAAAACACGGCTTAGTCCTCTGGCAAACATCTTTGATCAAAAGGCGCTCACTCAGGTACACGTATGGTGGCAGCTTCTTTTTTGTTTTTAGCAGTTTGGAAGGCTCCTTGAGATGTTTTGTCTTTTTGTGGGCTTTTCTAAGAGCCAGGGCTGCCACCTCTCTAAGGGGAGGGGGGGCCGGGTTGAAGAGGAGAAGCCAATCTAGCCTGAATGGGCAAAGTCAGTGTGTTCATAAGGGCAGGCAAATGGGGGCCTTCAGAAAGAGAACCCCTAAGGAGCTCCTCCGCACTAATTCCATGAGTGGGGAGCGTAGAGCAACAAATGGTAAAAAACATAAAAGACAAACAAGCTAAAGCCAAATCAAGCCGTATAGAAAGTTTAAAAAAAATTTTTTTTGAAGCAGAAAAGTCGTAAGGCAGCTCCTTTTCCACTCTTGCACCATCTAAGAATGGGAAGGTGGGGTTGGGGGGAGAGAAGACAAAACAGCCAAAAGAAACAAGGAAGAACTAGCCTGAAGTAAAAAGCAAAGTTCTGGCATTAGAGAGCTCTCTCCATGACCTGCAATCTTGAGCGAGACATGACCAGAACTGGGATATGGGCGCCTCCTGGTGGCAGGAAGTTACTCTGCAAATGGTCTTGTCTCTCGAGCATGCTCTCTATACAACCCATCAATGATGAGCTCCAGCATAGGGGAGGAAGTCCTAATCTCCATCACAGGGCTTGACAACTCACAGGAGTCAGCTCACCATGGCACATCGAAATTTAAGCATAGCACCTGAGCAAGCTGATGGCTGGACATAACCAAGAGCAGTGAGCAAGCAAGGTGGGGGTGGATTGCTCCCTCCTCCAGGTCATGTCAGTCCATTGCTTGCCTGTGCCATCATGGAGCAGAGGGCATAGCTGGCAATTGTGAGTCCACCCCCTCATGAAACAGACAGCAGTCCGACTCCTAAATTTTGGGGCTGACTCCTAGAACAAAAGAAATTTTGTCAAAAACTGTAGTCTAAATAGGTTTCGGCACGTCTAGGATTTTACTGATAAAAATCAGGAATTGAAGGGTTGGCATATGTGTTTGTTCCATTTAGCTGTCCTTTTTGGTTTATTATTTTAACCGACACAATAAAATATTCAGTATAGGAACATAGGAAGCTGCCATATACTGAGTCAGACCATTGTTCCATCTAGCTCAGTATTGTCTTCACAGACCGGCAGCGGCTTCTCCAAGGTTGCAGGCAGGAATCTCTCTCAGTCCTATCTTGGAGATGCCAGGGAGGGAACTTGAAACCTTCTGCTCTTCCCAGAGCAGCTTCATCCCCTGAGGGAATATCTTACAACACTCACACTTCTAGTCTCCCTTTCATATGCAAGCAGGGCGGACCTTGCTTAGCTAAGGGGACAAGTCATGCTTGCTAGGAGTTATATGTTCTTATACACAAAATTTCACATATCTTTATTTACTTTTCTGCTTTAGGCGTCTCCTGTTCTAGAAGTTTTAAGTAGTGAATCAGTGAGATGTGGAGTAAACTCAGATTTTTTTTTTCATTTAGTGATCAAAAGCAAAGAAAATGCCCTGAAAAACTAACTTTGTCATCCTTGTTACCAATGTTGTAAAGAATTAATCTGCATTTTGCTTGCCTGTAATCAGTTTTGATCCAAGACTTCCTATTTTAGTCCAGAATACAGCAGGAGAAAAGTGCTTTTTATAGCTAAGCAATTACAACTAATTATTACAAAGCAGTTTGCCTGTGGTAATAATGTGTAACTGGGTGTACATAGTAGGAGTGTGCACAAAACTTGACTTGACCTTGACTTGACCTGAAGCCCCTTCTTCTGCATGATCCCCACCGCACATTAAGATCATCTGAGGAGGTCCGTCTCCAGTTACCACCAGTTCGTCTGGTGGCGACTCAGACGTGGGCCTGCTCTGTAGCTGCTCCTGGGCTGTGGAATGCACTCCCAGCAGAAATCCGCAATTTGAATTCTTTACTGGCCTTTAGGAGTGCCCTTAAAACCTATCTGTTTGGCCTGGCCTTCCAGGGTTTTTAAATAGTCGTGATTGGTTTTAATGTTGTAACCCATTTTTCAGGGTTTTTAAATTGTTGTGATGATTTAATTACTGTTTTCTGATGTTTTAATTGTTTTACAGAGTTTTATAATTTTTGTTTTAATTTTTAACTGATTTTAATGGTTTTGTTTTAATTGTAAACCACCCTGAGCCATTTTGGAAGGGTGGTATAAAAATCGAATTAAATATATAAATAATAAAACACATTTTGCGTTTAGTTCTAAGGGCAGAATGGAACACGAGATGTCGTGCCCCATCCCACCCAGACTGTTCCAACTGCCATTTTGGATTCCACAATGGCAGCTGCACATGCGCAGCAGTCATTTTTGAATCCAAAATGGTGGCTGGACAGGATCAGGATGTTCCTCCTCAGAACAGGTTGTTCCATTCCAAGCTTGGAACAGGACCCCCTTCTTAAGGGTGTTCTGTTTGAAGCTCAGAACACTAGAAATGGCCCATTTCAAGGCAGAATGTTTCAACTCTGGAACATTCTGCACATCCCTAGAACATAAAGCAAAATGGACATTTACCTACAGCAGCACAAAAAGCTGTTATCTTCATTCTCAAATGAAACCCAGCAAATATCATAAGAATTCCTAGACTATTTTTGGACACTTTTAGATTAGATTTTTATTTCAAGATAAGCATATGGACCTGATTAAATAACCAGAGGAAAACTACTATGCAGCCAATATTTAAAAGTTATACAAAATGAAATCTTGAAATATTAATTCCCATTTCCCAGATCTTATTCACCCCACCAATCAGAAAATATAAAATAATCACATTTTCCACTAAATGTCCAAATAGTAATAATAAAAACTAAACAGTAAAGCAAATAAAGGCCTTCCGGGCTTGACAAAGTTAACATCAATACACATTTTTAGAATAAAGAAGATAAAGACATTGATAACACTAGATAAATACTATCAGCATTGGAATGAATAATCTGAAATGGAAAAATATAATTTAAGTGCATGTGTCAAACTCTTTCATGAAGGTTTCCAAGAGATCAGCCAATGGCTGCAACAATTAAAACAAGAGGTTCTGGTAAAAATGAACTGGCCTATTTTCCTTTCACTATATTAATCCCTTGCCAATTGCGGTTTTCCCAATCGCATATTTGAGTATCTGCGACTGGGAAATTGTGACCGCCCTTGCCAATCGCAACCCGAGTATCCGTGGTTTGGCGAGTTTTTTAAAAGATTTGGTGGATTGGGGGGTGGATTTCCACAGGCAAGTCTATCTATTTTTTAATATGTTGTGGTCTTTTCTTGACCGCAATCCTCCTAACCCCATTTGTCATTGCTTTCTGGCTCTCCAACCGCAAATTCACCAACCATGAGGTTTTCCAGGAATTGAACCCCTGTGGTTGGTGAGGGACAGCTGTAATCTTAATTGATAATTACCATCTTCACAAATTTGCCCACTTCCACTTCAAATGTCCATGCATCCACCATCTTAAATTGGGGTGGATGACATCACCATAAACTGTGCCATTGAGGTGCCTCTGTGTCACTAGAACTGTACTAAATTTGATCAAAATCAGTTCCCACTTGCGCTTCAAACATACACATATCTGCCATCTTGAACTGGGGTGGACAAACTATGTCCTATCATCACAAACTATGCTGAACACAGGAGTCCCTGTGTTCCTACAGCTCTTCCAAATTTGGTTCAAATCAGGAAGTTCACAAGTTAGCCCACTTGAGCCTCAAATATTCATGTGTCCACCATCTTGAATTAGGGTGGATGACATCATCAGAAGCTATGCCATTGAGATGTCCCTACAACTGTACCAAATTTGGTTCAAATCAGCCCAGGCATTGTGAAGTTGTTAGGGAGCCACGTGCGTACGTGTGCGCACACACACACACACACCTGGGTGATTTCATAAACTTCCTTTCCTTAAGTAGGCTAAAAACATTTTTTAAAATCAGCTGTGTGTGTAAATACCAGGATTTCAAGCAAATGTCCATGGTTCCTGGCCTCATTTGTAAGAGATGAAGAGGACTATAGATTGTTATGTCTCATACAAATCCCTTTAAATCTAGGCCAAACACAACTAAATTTCCCATGGAAATGTCCACTTAAGATTGGAGTTCTTTCATTTTTTCCAAAGCTGATTTTTCTGGTTTCCTGCCTGCCTCCCTCTTCATGTAAATCACTTCATCATCAAGGAGCTATTCAGTATCAGGCATGGCTGTACAAAGCAGAAGTCCTTGTTCATTTTACACAGACACTCTGGCAGGGTGCCTTCAAAGATCACATTGCATAAGAAATTCACACCTACATCAAAGATGCAAAAACAATCAGGATGCTAACTTGGAAAGGCATGTGAACAGTACTATTATGGAAAGCTTTCCTACATGAGCAATTTGGCTACTGTATAATCATTTCTGTTTTCTCATAGTGTTCCAACACAGCTATGAAGATCCAGCATTTCTATGATAAAATCATAGTAGTTATGATTTTATTCCTGTCATACGAACAGGAAACCGTTTTCAATACATTTCTTTTAGGTTAGAAGATTATCTGTGCAACATAATATCAACAAAATTATTAAACAAACAAGAGTAAGTTCCCATGTGCTTTCATGGGGTTTCCCCCCGTTAATTTTTATTTTAGGAACTAATTATCCTCTGATACTGTGAAAATTATTTTGACATGATGAACCAAGCAGAAATTTGTGCCATGCAAAAAGAACCCGTGGGTGAAATAAGCAACAACAGGTCATGAGAAGCTAAACAGTACATTAATATATTCATCTCTACTGGTGATACAGATTATAGTTTAGACAAATATGTGTTCATAAATATACTACTGATAAATAAAAATGGAAATAAAAAGGGATGGCCAAAATCACTGATAAACACAGCAAGCTCATCTAATTCTGCATCTCTGGATTTAAAAAAATGTTGTTTTATGGATCAATGGAAGAAAACTTCAATGATTCCCATACAAATTTGGGAATTATAAGACATGATCACACATTATATTCAATGAATATACAATCTGGGTACAATGGATTTGCATACAGATCTGCAGGTGTGTACAATTATTCACACATTATGGTCAAGAGACATACAGGCATCTATAAATCCACATGGCAACTCACCAGTAGCAAGTGTTCCCAGCCCTCTGGCAAGCAGGACACTCAACACCACACAGATCTCTTCACCAGAGTTCTTATTTCCACTGTCATTTTTGAGAAGGCAAGAAACAGCAGGAATCCTTTCTGAGCAGTATGAGAGAGCTCTCGCTACTTCATACCATCTCCGTATTTCAATGCAAGTGACAGAGGACCTAATGCTCCCTAAGACATCTGTTGCCAAAACAGCTTGTTTGGGGCCTGCAAACAGCATCCCTCCATGTGATTTGGAGTTGCAGGCTTGCAACCTCCATCTTGGATACCTGAGCTCATGGGATTGTGATCTCTACACATGCCCATATCTGGCACACTATGCAATATCAGTCATTTAGCACAAGCAAACACAGGGCTACACTCCCCAAGGTCAGTACAACAAATGACTGTAGGGAGTCCCTCATGGCCTCTCTTATAAAAAGGAGGAAACTAGCAAGCAGACCCGAATCAAAGAGTCCTTCACACGAGAAATAGCTAACTCCCGTCCTTGGCAATGGGATTAGCCTCATTAATCACTCCTACAACAACCCAGATAAGCATGGAACATCCCCAGTCTCCTATCACAACTTTAATGAGCTGGCAAGGACCCAGAAGTAGGGTCATTAACAGGAAAAGAAAGCTCTCTCTCCCCGAGGAAAAGATGTCCAGGTCTCAAATAAAGTTTTTGGGTTCACCCACTCAATACTTAATGCACACCTCTCAATCAGCCATTCCATCTTTTGTTTCTCAAACATCACACTCACTTGATTTGTTCGTGCAAACATGAACTTCTTTGTTACACACAGGTTTCAGCCCCTGAAGTCAGGGAACATGACTTATGCATTGCCCCAGGGCATGAATTATCCCAGATCCAAGCACATGTTTAAAGTTCTCAGAACACCCAGAGAATACTCAGAACCTACTCCAGACAAGGAGAAAGGATCCTGCTCCCACACTTACACTGACCTATACCTCGCTGGTTAGGAACATAGGAAGCTGCCATATACTGAGTCAGACCATTGGTCTATCTAGCTCAGTATTGTCTTCACAGACTGGCAGTGGTGAGGAGGGAGAGTGAGGGGATAGCCGAACCACCTGTCCACTCAGAACCGCACTCTGAGTTTAGGGTAAAATTTGTAGCTCATGCCGATGATGTTACATTACTGTTATCGAACGAAAATGAAATCTCTGTAATACTAGACCTTTTCTGGGAATATGGCAAGATCTCGGGCTCAGAATTAGATGCTGACAAAAGTGTATTTGTTAAAATGGACCCCGGACGCCAGCAATTCTCGTGCCTACTCATTTCTGAATGTAAAAGTGAAGGGGCCCCAGAGTCCAAACTGAAGTGGGTAGATACAGTAAACATTTTGGGGACTGAATATGGGATTAAGGGAAAAGTCTGCGGGGGGAAATTGGACAGATTGGGAAGAAAAAGTAATGCTTAAAATCACCATGTGGAAAAAATGGAGCCTCGCCATGTACCAGAAAGCGGTTTACATCCGGACTTACCTAATACCCCCGGTGCATAACCTGGCGGTAGTCTATCCTCCCCGCTCGATTTCCTTCAGAGAGTTGAAAGCCAGGTCTTCCGTCTATTATGGCACACAGCATCCTTCCCTTTGGCCCGTGCGGTAGCATTTAAGGAGGTTGAGCGGGGAGGCCTAGCCCTACCTGCCCTGCAACCCTATTTTGTATCTGAATTCATGTCCTACAATTTTGGATACTGGATTTTTGTGAATGTCCATAACATGTCCAACTTCCTGCAAAAAACCTGGGTCTCGCTTTTCACTCTGCATTGGCACAAGTCAGCGTGGGGCATAGCATGGTGGGGGAACGGATCTTTCAATGGTAATATCACACAAGTATTAAAAAGAGAACACCTGGACTACTTGAGAGATTTGTTATTCACACTTAAAAAATGGAAGGTTGAACCGGATCTATTTAAAGGATCCTCCTCAGTTAAGCAGCTAAGGAAAACAATTTATGGAGAGATTCTAGAAGTGGGTTTCTTTAAACCTGATTTAGAACGCAAATGCTACAAACACCGCACTTCACAGTACTTGTTGCAACCCGATCACCCTATCGCTCTCTTTAAGGAGAAAAAAGTCCCTTTCCATTCATGGGAAACAAGGTGCCGCTTATACCATCAACTACTACCACTTAATGCGGCTAAGCCATGGCTCCCAGAGGACCAGTAAGAGTGCCCTAAAATCTCCTGCAAACAGAAAGCTAGTGAGCTAGGTAAAACATTCAGGAAAACCCACTCACATTTCTTAAAAGAGTGTGTGGTAGCCAAAAGAGTGTGGCAGGGAGTAAGCAAGCTGTTAGAGTGGCCTGATTTGGAAAAACGGACTTGGGAAGAACTAACATCGGGTTTGAGCGATAGAACCTCCTTTTGAGGTCCCAGAAAGAAACCTTCAAGGAAACGGGACAGAACAGGTGCCCTCATACTAGGGAATTGGAATGTTCCCCTCCTCGTAATCAGGTTAGTAAACCTGTATGTCATTTATGCAATGCTCCTGCATAGGAATAGGGAGGGAAGACACGACCAAGAGGTTCACGCAGATGAGACAGTAAATCTCTTCTGGAAAAGTGTGTATGGTTATGTGCAAAAAGACAAGAGTATCTCTTCTAAACAGCAATGGGACAAATTGTGGAAATGGACGTTGGACGTAACCCCCCCGATTACCTGATGTGCCTTGAAATCCCCCACCCCCGAGTTACAGTACTACCAGCATATACTTCATAACCTTGTGGGTTTCCAAATCATTGTGTGTAAATCTTTGTAGATATATCATGTACAAACAACCACTTTATATATAATTGTGCTTTGGCAACGTACTGTATGTCTTGGTAGTTTGTTGGTTCAATAAAAAAGTCTTGTCCTATTAAAAAAATAAAATCTTATCCTAACTTGGAGATGCCAAGGAAGGAATTTGGAGCCTAGATGCTCTCCCCAGAGCAGTTCCATCCCCTGAGGGGAATATATTACAGTGCTCACATTTATGGTCTCTCATTCAAATGGAACTGCCCCTGCTTAGCTAAAGGGACAAGTCATGCTTGCATGTTTTTCACCCCTTGAGTGGTCACACTGAGCTACTTGCCTCTTCTTTTTCCTGCCTTTCTGCTCTATGCCTGTGAGGTCTGCCTGGGTATTTTCCTGCAAATACAGCGATCGGACCAGCAACACGCATCAGGAGCAGTGTTCCCTTAATAGGGATTCTCATCCCCAGCTGCAATATAGCCTTTGCTAGAGAATTATGGGAGTTGTAATCGATAACATCTGGGAATCTCTGGTAGAGGGAACACTGATCAGGAGTGGTTATATTAACTTCTGATCCCTTTAAAACTCCTCGTCCCCTTCTCTTTCCTCCTTTTAGCCTGCATTTTAGTCCTTTCTCTAGTAAGCCTTAAGCTGATTCATTGATAATCTGGACCTTAAACTAAAACACATCTCCTTGAGATTCTTCTTATTACTGCTAGTTAGAATTGTATTGCTTTTCCTAATCACCTTTTTCTTTTCCTGTACCCCTTTTATCCTTATATAAATCTGATTGCATTTGCTTAAATTGATACTGTAGTATACTGCTCCATATAGTCCTGTTGATTCCCCACACTAGTCCAAAGGTAGGGGGGAAAGGAAAGATTGTGCTTTCAAGTCAGTGTCGACTCCTGGAGACCACAGAGCCATGTGGTTTTCATGGTAGAATACAGGAGTGGTTTACCATCACCTTCCTCCCACGCAGTATGAGATGTTGTCTTTGCAGTTATCACTGAAGTGAGCATCCACTTCCAGCACCTTTCTATACCGCTGCTGCCCAATATAGGTGACTAGAAATATATATTTACTAGGCACAGTCTGGGAAGCACACCAGTGGGGATTCAAACTAAAAGACTCTTGCTCCCTAAGCAAGCTGCTTCCCCACTGCGGGAGTATTTAGGCTGGCAGCACTCTGGGACAGTTCCATTAATACTTCTGCCCATTTGACAGGAAAAGAACTGAGGGGAAAGAAGGGGTTGGTAATACCCACAAATAATAGCTTGCTAGTGAGCTAAGGCTAAATCTGTGGGTCCCTGCACACGTACAGTAGTTGAAGTGAGGGAGCCTGCAACCAAATTCATTTTTTTAAATGAATACATGAGCACAAGGATTGAGCAGGGTGGGTGGGGTGGAGCAACTGGCCCTATCCATCCCCAACACAGCATCCTTCCAGTGGCTGTTGCTGGTGTCTATCTTATGTTTCTTTTTTAAACTGTGTGCCCTTTGGGGACAGGGAGCCATTTAATTTAATTTAATTTAATTTAATTTAATTTAATTTAATTTAATTTAATTTAATTTATTTATTTATTTATATCTGTGTAAACCGCTTTGGGGACTTTTGTTAAAAGCGGTACATAAACATTTGTCGTTGTTGCATTCTGAACACTTCATTCCTAATCGTTACGGTGGGGCTTGATTACTCAGAGGACTGCAGCAGGCAGGTGGAGAATGTCTCCTGTGTGTTTGCTTCACACCTTTTCGACCTAGGTGTGAGATGGCAGGTTCTTGGGAAGTTGAGTGAAAGGTTGGTATATATTTTCAATGTCGGAAACATTTTGCAAGGCTGAGAAGCTACTGTCCAACTTGTTAATATGATGAACATGAAGTGCTCTGATGTTAATGGTGACAGGAAAACTATTTGGAGTTATTTGTGATTTACCCATTTTATCCTATTTCTTTCAGAGAATAATAATTGAGCAAAGGCATCCTGTCCTACTAGTTTGGTGAAGTGACTAAGCAGCAGACCTGCCTGCCTATGAATTTAAAAGCAAGCGGGAAGCATATGGGCAAAGCTGTTGCTAGGCAGACAACAAAAAGAAAGAAATGTTCTGCACCACCTACAGCAGGCCTGCACAACATAAGGCCTGGGGGCCGGATCTGGCCCACAGGGGCTCTTTTGCTGGCCCCAGGTATGGGCCCAAAGTTTTATGGTGCCTGAGGTGAAGTGGAAAAATGCTGCCTTGCCCCATGGTCCTGGTAGGGGTCAGCCCCCTTTCAAAATTAAGCTTTTAAAGGGCATGAGGGGCACGGAGGTGGAGAGGTTGCTAGCAGCCTCCTCTTCTTTCCTAATGTTGTGGTTAATAATTGCTTTCATTAATATTTTAATGAGTAATTAATAATTGCTCTCATTTATATTTAATAATTAATTTTAAAGTAATCATTAATGTGCTGAACATTTACCTTGGCCCCCACACACCAAGTCCTGGCTAGTTCTGGCCAACTGGGCTATTTGAGTTGTGCACCCCTGACCTACAGTCTACAGTGGCTTTCTTTCACTTCTGATCTAGGCTGGCATTTCTGCAGAGGGGCGTACTGCTAACTCAGCACATTTAAAGAATTAAGATTGCAAGCAGCCCAAACCAAGATTTTCAATTCAAGCATAACATAGGGCACAAGACAAACTGGTTAAAAAACCAACTTCAAACCATGTAGCCAAATCATGATTTATCACTCCAAAATAAAACCATGGTTTGCTTACCAATGCTGGTTTGGATTTTCAAACTAACCACCAGTACACAAAACACACATGTATAGCTATACTATATCTGAACCCAGATACTGGCAGAACACAAAATAGAGGAGTACTTGGTCAATAAATTGAAGAAAAATTTAAAAAGGACTGTAAAACTACAGCTATTAAGCAATAATGCAGGCTGCTGGGACTCAGATACTGATCCCTCCACTACAATTGTGATCTGTTGTATGGTTATATCACCACTTTTCTTCATGCTATTTAATCAATACCATTCATTCCCTGGATTTCCAGTCTTCTACAGGTCTTGTTTAGAGCTGTTTTTGCATGATTTTGTTCAGTATTTAGAAAATAATGTTGATCATGACACATGAGCAATTGGACAAAAACCTTTCACAGGTTGGGTATGATTGTATCAGTTAGAAAGATTTTGCATGCAGATCAGAGATGTGAGGTTGGAATTTTTCTGCAGAAAAATGCCAAAATTGAGCTTGCACCCCTAATTTATTTTTCGGTAGACAAGCTTTATTTATAAAAATTCATTGTTACATAATATATATTGGATGAATAATATTGATATATTATTCTGTTTATCAATGAAAAGTTCCCAAAGCAGTTTACATAAGAAAAGAACAAAAATATTCCCTGTTCCCAAAGAGAACAATCTAAAAGAAACACAAAGTAGACATCAGCAGACACCTCTGTAGGAACACCTCTGTGCTGGGACTGAATAGGATCCGTTGCTCTTAAAAGAAAATTACCACTCTAAAAAGGTGTCTCTTTACCAAATTACCAACATTTAGCTAGCTAAAATCCTAACAAAGCGCATGCATTAGGAGGCTCTGAGTGGATACAATAGGAGCCAGTGGACAACTCCCTCATGCATAATGTTGTGTGCAACTCCTCCTCCATGCATGCTGTTGTGCCAATGGGCAAAATTTCCAGGATTTGCCTGTATTCTAAAAGTGCTCTGTTAAGGAACACATTGCTGACCCTCAGTGGTCCCACGGACACAGAGCCTCCTAACGTGCATGCTTTGTTAATTTGAATGTTAGCTTTAGATCTGTAAACAGGAGGGTAATATGGCGGTGGTAGTTAAAACCAAATATATAGGTAAACAACATGCTAAATCAGATTGCAATCTTAGGGCATCAGGAAAATGTGCACAGTAAAATTCTGAGAGCGAAGAATTATGCGATGAGGAAAACAATTACATAATTTCCCCAGAAAGTTTTCTTGAAATTTTTTCAGATTTTTTTCCTATTCAAAATTTTTGAGAAAACCCACATTTCTGATACAGCTCTAACTATTAATGGCCAACATCCAGTGCAGTATCACATATCGTAACACTGTGCTGTGGGGCTGCAGTGCCCTTCAAAGGCAGCATTGGGGCTGCACAAAATGAGGAGTCGTGCAAGCTGCACTTCCACAGATTTCCACATTGTCCTGAATGGGGAAATTTATAGAAGTACTGCTCGCGCAACCACTCATTTTACACAGTCCCAGTGGTGCCTTTTAAGAGTGCAGCAGCCCCACAGTACAGTGTTATGGACATATAACTCCATGCTGATCCTTGGAGAATGAAATTCAACACAGCAGCATAATTTCTGCCATGTTTCATAACTGGAATGAATCTGCATAACCATTTCATGATGCTGTTTCAAAGCAAAGGAGCTCCTCTAGATGTGATCGACATCATAGGGTTGTTGGGTTTTTTAAACACACTAAGGCCAGGACAGAATGGAATAATACAAATGGTTGTGGTCACTCAGACTTCCAGGGAACCACTTTTTTTCCTTCTGAAGTTAAGACTTTCCTTTGAAGAGTCATGGCTGACATCCTGATGAAGTGCACAGGTAATGAAGTATTGCAAGGATATGACTGGGATTCATGCAACTCCCCTAGTTCCTCTACATGTACACTGTTGTACATGAAACATCATAGTTCTACTTGCATTCCAGAAGCAATCTGGAAGAGAGGAAACACACTGCTGTCCCTCATTACCCATGTGCTTTGTTAGTCAGGATGTCAGCCCTATATTAAATATTCATCACTAATCAGAAAAGTGACAACGATTTACATCACTTCTAGTAAAAGGCAATGAAGGCAGAAACTGCTGAAGATTATCTTTCAAGAATTGTACTGCCGCAAAGAAGGACCCATAGTACTATGACGTATTGTGACTGTATTCATTGTGTCAAGGACTTGCACAGGTCTAGGAGAGCTTTTGAAACTCTCTTGAAATTCCTTGCTTACTCAGCAGAAATGTTCAAGGGGATATTGAGGATTTATTGTTGATTCTACTTAGTCTTCTCTTGTTAATTTCATAAATTTGACTTGGTAATTATTCAGGAACAAGCAGTGGTCCCTTAACTTTAATAGATAAGTTAAAGGGAAGACATTTTCAATAAGACTATATGAAAAGAATGCAACTGTTGATCCAAATGTTGTTAAGCATTATTCAGTTCAGTGAAACCACAAAATATTTTTCCCAATATAAAAGCAAATTTAATTACTTATATATGTGTGCATGCTTTTCAAAACTGTTTATACAGCAAACAAAACAGGGTAGTCCCCTGTTCCAAAATGGCTCACAATCTAAAAAGAAACACAAGGGAGACATCTCTGCAGCTGCAGGGAAGGTGTACTGGACTGAATAAGAACAGTTGCGACCCCCTTGCTAAATATAAGAGAAGCAGCACTTGAAGAGTTGCCTCTTTGCCCAGCTAGCAGGGAATGATACTTCAAACAGCAAGACTCTGCTTCAGTACATCAAAGTTGACATGTTACACCTCTTCATAAAAGGGTGAAATAATGGAACTAGGGAACATGCACTTTAATGCAGCCTCACAAATGCTGCCTCCCCCGCCCCACCATGACTAGTCACAGCAACTGCACTAACCCATGCACCCTTATATCCTCAGAAGATGTGCAGACTTGCAGAAACACATCCTAATGTCAAGAAATCATTTCAAACTGAATTACCACATATTCACACTGAGAACCTGCAGGTTATCTGATTTGCAAACAAAGAATGGGGTGCAAACATCTAAAAGGGTATGGGCTATTAAATCATTAACACAAACTCTTAATAGGAGAGGACTCTGCCCAGTCCTGTGCTGTCCCATCTCAGACCACTTGCTGGACTGGCTCCTTCCATTTAGGAAGCATGACTGATGGTGGGACTACATTTCCCAACAACTCTTGAGTTGTTCCATCTGCTGTTTTAAATAAGATTACATTTCTCTCCTGTTGCCTCTACCTGCCACCCCTTCTCTCTTCCCACTCCCCTGTTTCTCTCCCCACCACCCCATTTATCTTTCTGCAGAGAGCAGCTGGGTGTGGGCTTGCCAAGTAACTTTGAACAAGGACTCCAAAGAATTGTGGACTCCAGGCAGGTGCAGGCACTTGCTGTGGGCGGGGACTATGTGTGAAAATATGGCATATGTCATGAAAATCAGAGTGGGTGTGGGCTGGACTGTAATCCAATCAAAAACAAATGAAAAGTTTGAAAAACAGTGGACTGACTGACAAGCGGTATAGGTGTGACAGAAACGAGCCACTGGTGTGTACACTTTCACATCCAACTTGTTCTAAAATATTCCAGAAACTATAATGAAGACATGCTATAGAACCAGTGAACAAAGCAAAGAATGAACGGATGGAAGGAAACAGTGTGATTTCAACAACATGAAAATTGTTGTATTACTCTAAAATTGATCTCCTATTGAGGCAACTCTCAATTAAAGGAAGACTATCAATGGAACACAGTGGTGTCTGCTACAGTTATTATTGATACACCGAAGGAGAAGTTGAAAACAACTACTAGACATTGTGAGTGTGAAGTTAAGAGAATTTTCATTTTAGAGAAAATATAAAGCTATACAACTGACAACCAAATACTAGGTACACAGCCAGATCAGTTTGTTCTGTTCTAAAAATCTATAACTATTGCTCAAAGAGTAGGAATCTGGAAGTTCTGATATTTCTGTACAAGCTTTGCATCTATCCAGTAGCATTATTTGATTAGTCTAATGTTCTGAGCTCCAAACAAACCAGAACTGACAAAGTCTATTATCCTGAAATGCAACACTGATGACCAGTAACAAGTTGTCATTGAGGGGGACAATTAAATACTTGGAAGAGGAAGCATTCTTCCGTGTAAAATTGTATAGACAAAGAAGGAGAAATCCTGTGACACTGACAATTGCAACAAGTTATATAGCAAAAAAAAAAAAAAAAAAAGCTCATCAATTGTCTGATGGCTATAAAGCCGTTCCTTAGTCAAGGACATTACTCATTTAAACCAACTGAATCACAGGATCTGAGCAGTGTTCCTTCTAATAAGGAGCCCCAGATGTTGATGACTACAACTCCCAGAATCCCCAAGCAAAGGCCATTGCAGCTGGGGATTCTGGGAGTTGTAGTCAACATCTGGGAATCCCTGTGAAAGGGAACAGTGGATCTGAGGCTTTATTTTCACCAAACATGCATCTGTAACTTTAGCACTTAGCACTCACATTTATATACCGCTCTATAGCCGGAGCTCTCTAAGCGGTTTACAATGATTTAGCATATTGCCCCAAACATTCTGGGTAAAGCAACTTTAGAGTAAAGCAACAAGATGAGGGAACACACTGGCAGCACACTTTCATGAAAGAGGATTCACTGTCATTCAAACTCCAGGTGATGCTGATGTGAAAATAGATCAGACTGCTGTGGAATTCTCAGAGTGTTCCAACAGTCATAGCAGGCAGTACATATCTCCTAGTACTACTTTGCTACCTCTTAAGTTTATCAAGTAGACAATTATACTGTGCTCCTGAGCCAAAGAAGAACAGCACACCTGAGTATGGGGCAAAGTATGCAAAACTTCTGGGTTAAGAAATGTCCTATCGTTTTTTGTTCACGCATAACAGGCTAGGATTCTACTTCCACATTACACGGCATTGTAAATTATAGCACTGGGAAAAGTTTACTCTGAAATCTTTGATTTCAGTTTTCTCTAAAAGAATGTAACAAAAGCCAACATCAAGACACCTGGAGAGGAAAAAAGACATTTATATTACATTGTGACACACACACAAGAATTCTAGATGAGCTTTGCAAACACATTTTTAATCACAAGTCGTTACAGAAAAATCCTTTATAAACCCTCAGCGGCTTCTGTCAACATCTATTGCAAAAAAGTATCACTGGTACAGGGTTTATTACCAAGTACAAATGCAGACAAGAGACAAAGTGGAAAAGAAAAATCCATGAAAAGAATGATACATGCTGAAATAAGAGATTTACCTACAAGCACCACCACCACCACTGCTTGATAATGCTAAATATTCCTGCAAAAGGAACTGCAAGAGTTCTAAAACTGCAGTATATGTTATATGCAATATATATGCAGTTGCAGTATATGTGGACTGGTTTATAGTGGTCTGCAATGCTCTGATGGTGAAAAAGTGTAGCAATGTTTGATCAAGAAAATTCTTACAAAGAGATTTTGCCAGTCTTCTCAAGGAGCCAGCATGGTGTAGTGGCTAGAGTGCTGGACTAGGACCAGGGAGACCCGAGTTCAAATCCCCATTCAGCAATGAGACTTCCTTGGTGTCTCTGGGCCAGTCACTTTTCTCTCAGCCTAACCTACTTCACAGGGTTGTTGTGAGGAGAAACTTAAGTATGTAGTCCACTGCTCAGGGCACCTTGGAGGAAGTGCAGGATATAAAAATGTAAAAATAAATAAATGAATAAATAAAATTAATTCTAGTGTGCTGGAACAGCTTTTGGGAAGTGGGCTGTAGCCCAATGGTACAGCACCTGCTTTGCACACACAAGGTCCCAGGCATCTCCAGGTAGGCTGGGAGATGTTCCTGCCTGCAACCTTGGAGAAGCTGCTGCTAGTCAGTGTAGAGACAGTACTGAGCTAGATATACTAGTGGACTGACTCAGTAGAAGGCAGCTTCCTGTGTTTCCAACATAAATGCTTACTATGTTTTTCTTTCAGATTGGGGGAAAAATATTCTCTGTGCACAAACTTAACACCTTCTGAATTTTCTCAACTCAATCATTATACCAAAATCGCTTAAGGTTTTGTACTAGGTTATGTTGAAGAATCTGCACTAAATGCTTTCTACACATCAAACGGTGCCACTTTAGTCTGGACTGAGTGGATGAAACTGAAATGGGATGGGAAAGCTCTCACTTTGCAGCAGGTAGGCTGGATTACTGGCCCCTTTCAACTTATGTTATCATGAGGCAGTCTTTCAGGTTCACCTCTCCACAGGTACACACATATTCTCCCCCCCACCCACCCACCAGAGACACATTTAATGTTGCTAAGCATCCCTTTCTATCCGGCCGGGAGTACTCTACAGCCACCATTATAGTGCAGGATTTAATACAAAGACATTTCACTTACAGTTTACCAGCTGCATATTTGGACTGTGTAAGAGTATCTTTCTGGGCAATCTGCAAACTTCCACATGCACACAATTTCCACTTACAATAAGTAAGTGGCAGCCAGATGTGTTGCCATACCTGGCGATAAGCTCTGACACTATCAGGAGTGAACCAGAGTTAGGAAAGAACTCATAACAAAACTCAAGAAGTGACACAACTACAGAAGTAAAATAAGTTACAGACAAAATTTTCCCCTTCCAAAAGGAAGAATGTTAATGTGCTCTCACAATAAAAAAAAACCAGACACTTCCTTCAGGAAAGACATGTGGTTCCTATACTTTTTATCAAAAGCAGAGGGTCCCACCTGCAAACAAGTCAGCATAATGTACCTGACACATTTACATCACAGGCAAAAGAAGTCTCACACAAAAAGTCACAAGTGGTGCTTTAGCCCCTTATCAGTCTGAACTGGAACCACTTTGGAAAGTCAAAGAGAGAGCACAAGTTTGCAATTTCTTGGGTATGTGTGTTTATATTATTTATACAAGAACACAGAACTGAGTGTTGGTCAAACAATATGACTGCCAGAGAAGACAAGAACTGTAAGCCACATTGTAGCTGGGGGCGAGGGAGAACCTACAGAAATGATTCAGAATTAAAATGTTTCAGAAGAACGGGGCAGTCAGTCCACCAAAGAGACAAGCCAGGATACCTCGCAGACTAGCTTGACCCACAGGGAGTGGGGGGACTGGGACAAACGCAGGTTACTGCGTGTAATGGCCCCCATATGGGGCTAAGTACCCTCGTATGTATAACTCTAGTGTGGGAGAGTTGCTTTTCTGTCCTTCCCTCGACTGCCAGACTACGCTGGTGGCCTCTTAAGCAAATGCCCTGCGCCCCGTGGGGTTTGTGTTGTGTTAGGTTCTCCTGCAGCCTAGACCTGTCTTACCATGTCCATCCTGCAGCCTAAGCATATTTTACCCCATACAACTCTCCCTCCGCAGGGTTTGTGGCCAACAAGTTAGGACAGGCTGAGGGGACCCCAAGGAGGGGCACCTCTGTATTGCAAGAAGGGTCCCTCCCACCAGGCACCCGCCTCCAACCCGAAGCACGAGAGGTCCTCCCCCACGCCCCCGCCCCCCCCCCTCCCGTCCCCTTCCCTTCCTCCAGCAGCACGGCTTTCTTCAGCCTCAGAGCTTCTGGCGGCGTGCGTCCCCTTCCCTTCCTCCAGCAGCGCCGCTTTCTTCAGCCTCGGAGCTTCTCGCCCTTCCCCACCCGCGAAGCCCCCCTCTCCTCGCCCAGCTCCCACTCACCCGCCGAGCCCAGGAGCAACCACAGCAGCCACATTGCCCCAGCGCGGCGGCCACTCAGCAAACTTTTGGAACTCTTCCGAGCGCCTCCGACTCTCGGCCGGAGCCCAGCCCAGGCCCAGGCTGCTGTGCGGGCGAACGGGCGGGGGAAGAGGAGGAGGAGGAGGAGGGCCGAGGGGAGGCTCCCGCCCAGCCAGCCAGCCGGACCCTCCCGCCCAGCCTGCCGCCTGCGCTCTCACACTTTCACACACACCCTCCTCAGCTCCTGGCGGCGCGGAGAGCAGCCACCGCATCGGCGCCGCTGATCCCAGGCAGCCTCTCTCCCCTCTGCCCGGCGGCGCTCCAGTTTCCCCAGTGCAGCAGGAGCTGTTTCCGTCCTCTCTCCAGTCCTCGCAGATCTTGAGCTCGGAAGGCGCTGAAGCTCTAGGATGCTGCTTTCGCGCCCGAGCGAGCAAGTCCCTTCGGACTACTCCCTGCTGGGAAACGTGCATTAGGCTGCGCTACGCAGCTGCAATTCTGGACTTGCATACTTCGTAAACCCGCAAAGCCCTTGGGGCTGGCCTGGGCACCAGAACAGGCTCAGGCTGCTTGTGAGAGTCAAGCTCCGTAGGCCCTTGGAGGGGGCGGGGAAAGGATTCTGCCTCTGCTTGGAGAGACTTTCTGGGGTGCAACTCTGACTGTGGAAATAGCATTTAGGGCTGAGCCCTGATGAGCCGTGGTCATCACTCCTGCTTTTAGAATCGCTGCGCTGGTTCTTGGTGAAATACAAAGTGCAAGTGAGCACTTTAACCAGGCTTTTGGCAGATGTTTTAAATTGTTTTGTTTTTAATTATGGGTATAAGCCGCCTTGAAGCTAACTGGGCAAAGAGGCACCTTTTACCGTGTTTATTCTCTTTATTTAGCAGGGGGAGAGTAACTGGCCCTATCCACCCCCAGCACAGTACCTCCAGTGACTGTTGCTGGTGTGTGTCTTATGTTTCTTTTTAGAATGTGAGCCCTTTGGGGACAGGGAGCCATCTTATTTGTTTGTTATTTCTCTTTGTAAACCGCCCTGAGCCATTTTTGGAAGGGCGGTATAGAAATTGAAATAATAATAATAATAATAATAATAATTATTATTATTATTTGGCAGTATATAAATTAAATGAATAAACAATACTCAGAACACAATCTCTTTCTAAGGCTATTGCTTACCCCATGACTCTGCTCTTCTCCCCACAGGAACTCCATTCTTTGTGACATGCTTCCACTTCTTAGTGGGAACATTTCAGACCAGCCCAAACCCATTAAAAAGAACTGAAGCTTGCAGTGGGAAACTGGGGTTTCAGATGATGCTACCTGACCAGCTCACCCTCTCTATCTACTATATTGGCATACCACCCCAAATTCATGTCTCTGGGTGACAACAAACATAAGACAAAACAGTTTACAACCACAATTCAAATAAAAAAGCTTGGGTGAATAAATCTTGAGGATCTTATGAAAAGCTTTCAGAAATGGGGAAGCTCTTATTTCAGTAAGGAGAGAGCATTCCAAAGCCTTGGAACAAAGGCGGCCAGTCCCTGAGTAGCCTCCACTAGCTGAGCCAGTGGCAACCTCCTGATGGACCTCTCCAGATTATCTCAATGGGCAGCAGGGCTCATAGTGAAGACAACATTTTCTTAAATGCAGTGAGGTGCATTCCTATGTTATGAGGTGCATATGTTCTGTATATCCTGTTCCCTCTGTGTCCTGCCACATAATCGCATAAAGGGGAGCTTTGGAAACCACCCCCACATGCAATTTAAGTACCACCTCCAACTAATATTTATACTGTATGAGGAGGGGCATTTCAGAATTCCCACCCTGTCCTACATTGACTGTGCAGTGCTGAGACAGCACACTATGTGAGGGGAAGACATTGCAAGTTGAGCACACACTCCTCCCCATGGGATTTGGTAGGATAGTCAGGAAATATCATCTGAACCAGCTGTATGTATGCATTGCGCCTACTTTCCTGGAATTCAGCATTATAATGGAGATGGCACCAGCTTTTCCAGCCTCTTGTAGCCAGCCAGCAATAAAGCAGGGCCACACCTGCTTTGAAAGGCCCATAGGAGTCTAAAATTGCTGGGAGAGTGAAAGCCTTGTGTGCTTCACTGCATTCAAAAAGAAGAAATAGAAATTGAAGATGCTAAGCTGAGGAAAGCAAGAGGACAGGAGGAATTACAGATTTGGGTGCAGCATGCAGAGAGAACAGTGTAAGGCAGAGTAAAGAGCACTATGGGGAAGAAAAGGGGCAACAATGCAGTGGTGCTTTTCTGTCCTTCCCTCGACTGCCAGACTACGCTGGTGGCCTCTTAAGCAGAGAAGCAAATGCCCTGCGCCATATTTTACCCCATACAACTCTCCCTCCGCAGGGTTTGTGGCCAACAAGCTAGCACAGGCTGAGGGGACCCCAAGGAGGGGCACCTCTGTATTCAGGGGTGTAACTATAATAGGGCAAGGGGAGACAGTTGTCTGGGGGCCCACTGCCTTGGGGGGCCCTCCCAAAGGCAAGTCACATGACTGACTCCCCCAGCCGCGCACCTGCCCGGGCTTCCCTCAGTTGTATTCATCCTCCAAAATTGATGTGAGTGTTAAGACCTGGAGCTACCAGAACAGCATGTCTTTCTCTGGTACCATTAAATGACTTGCATCACCCACAATTTACAAAACCTTTTAAAAAATAATTTAGGATGATGTTCTGTTGTGGCACATAGGTTAGAGGTGAGCTTCAGTGAGGGCGGGGGGCATTTTAAAATCTTGTCTCTGGGCCCACTCCAACCTTGCTACGCCCCTGTCTGTATTGCAAGAAGGGTCCCTCCCACCAGGCACCCGCCTCCAACCCGAAGCATGAGAAGTCCCACCTCCCGGCGGCGTGCATCCCCTTCCCTTCCTCCAGCAGTGCCGCTTTCTTCAGCCTCAGAGCTTCTCACCCTTCCCCACCTGCGAAACCCTCCTCTCCTCACCCAGCTCCCACTCACCCACCGAGCCCAGGAGCAACCACAGCAGCCACATTGCCCCAGCGCGGCAGCCACTCAGCAAACTTTTGGAACTCTTCCGAGCGCCTCCGACTCTCGGCCGGAGCCCAGCCCAGGCCCAGGCTGCTGTGCGGGCGAATGGGCGGGGGAAGAGGAGGAGGAGGGCCGATGGGAGGCTCCCGCCCAGCCTGCCGCCTGCGCTCTCACACACACACACCCTCCTCAGCTCCTGGCGGTGCAGAGAGCATAATTCAGAAACGGGACTGCAGAGAATCAGGGTAAAATGTTGGGCTACCTGTGAGGGCAGTGCTGGGATCTGGATCAGGGCAGAGCCACCATTGGGCCAACGAGTTCAAAGAACCCAGGCCGCCGACCAATCAGGGGCCACGAGACATGGCCCCGACACACACCCCGCATCCGACATCAGACGCGGGGAGGCTAGTTTAGCTCGCGTGAGGGGGCCGCGCAGCCCCTTCGGGAGCTAAACAAAGGCTGGCGCTGTGTTCACAGCACCAGCCAGGAGTGGCTCTTCCCTGCAAAGGCCTGTTTGTGCACTGCGAACGCAGCACCAGCCTAAGTAGCTCGTGAAGGGGCCGCACAGCCCCTTCAGGAGTTAAAAGGGTGGCGCTGCCGCTTCTGGGCTGCGCTGCGAAAGCAGTGCGAGCCTTCATTTAACTGCCGAAGGGGCCACACAGCCCCTTCGGCAGTTAAAGGGCAACTCTCCCCTCTCTGAGCCGAATGGAGCCTCAAGGCTCAGTTCAGCCAGACCACGCCCCCGCATCTTATAGCAATAGCAATAGCACTTACATTTATATACCGCTTTATAGCCGGAGCTCTCTAAGCGGTTTACAATGATTCAGCATATTGCCCCAAACATTCTGGGTACTCATTTTACCGACCTCGGAAGGATAGAAGGCTGAGTCAACCTTGAGCCCCTGGTCAGGATCGAACTTGTAACCTTCTGGTTACAGGGCGGCAGTTTTACCGCCATGTTTTTACCGCAGTTTTATGTCAGATGTGGGGGCATGGCTAGCCCCAGCGTCTGACATCAGACACGGGGGCAGGGCCGTGGCGGCTGCACACAGGCCACGGGTGGTCCCGCTCCGCTACTGATCTGGATCAATCCCAGCATTTCACATTAGCAGCCCAACCCAGGCTGGGCTGCCTTAGCCTGGGTTGGACTGCTCGTGAGAACAGCCTTAGGGGTTAATAAAAGGGACTGTGTTCTGTGGGGTCTTTAGGGAGACAAAGACGGAGGGGAAAAGGGCAAGCAAAGAGGAGCACAGAGAGGCATATGGTTATGCAGAGAGAAGAGAGGCTGCTACAAGGCAGAAAGAAAAGAGGTTTCCCCCCTGCTAACTGAGCAGAGCGGTACCTTCTAAAGAGGTGATTCTCTTCTATTCAGCAGGTGGAGAGCAACGGGCCCTATCTAATCCCAGTATAGCATCCCTCCAGCAATTATTGCGGGTGTTTCTTTTAAGCTGTGCACCCTTTGGGGACAGGGAGCCATCTTTATTTATATGTTTTTAATTTTCCACTTTGAAAACTTCTGCTAAAAAGTGGTATACAAATATCTGTTGTGGTAGTCGTGTTTTAAAGGAAAATGCAAACAAATTGTTCGAGTAAGAACTAATCTACCTATGTTTGACGCTCAATTGGGCTAACATGAACTGCCTAACCAATCTGGAGCAAATTTATTCCAGTTGCAGGGATATACTGAATCCCTGAATTTGGTCCAAATTGGTTACGCAGTTCACAAGTCAGCCCAATTGAGCCTCAAATGTTCATGCATCTGCCGTCTTGAACGGGGTAGATGACATCATCACAAACTATGTGTTTGAGGTGTCCCTATGTGTCCCTACAGCTGTACCAAATTTGGTCAAAATCCAGATTTGCCCCTCATAAGTTCATATCTCTGCCATCTTGACTCAGGGTGGATGACAACATTACAAACTATGCCCTTGAGCCGTCCCTTTGTGTCCTTACGCCTGTAGCAAATTTTGTTCAAATTGGTTAGGTGGCTTACAAGTTAGCCCAATTGTGCCTCAAATGTTCAAGTGTCTGAATTGGGGTAAATGATATCATTGCAAACCACGCCATTGAGGTATCCCTACATGTAACTCACTACAACTGTACCAAATTTGGTTCAAATCGGTTAGATGGTTTACAAGTTAGCCCACTAATGGCTCAGATGTTTACACAGCCACTATCTTGAATCAGGGTGGATGACATAATCACAAACTACACCATTGAGGTGTCCCTATGTGTCCCTACAGCAGTAGCAGATTTGGTTCAAATGGGTTAGGCGGTTCACAAGTTAGTCCACTTGTGCCTCAAAGGATTTTGCATCTGCCATCTTGAATTGAAGTGGATGGCATCATCACAAACTATGCTGTTGAAGTAGCCCGATGTGTCCCTACAACTGTACTGATTTGGTTCATATTGGTCCAGGCATCACGAAGTTGATAGCGATGGAAGGACACACGGATGGAATGCTGGGTGACCTCATAAGCCTACTGGAAAGTAGGCTAAAAATAGAGGAGGGAGATTGTGGCTAATATTACCGATGCAGCCTTCTTGACATATTGTAAAAATAGGAAAGTGGCCCTCCGAGTGAAACGAGGTGTGCGTCCTGGAATATACCTGTATGTCTCTGTGAGGATAGGGAAATGTGCTGAATTATTAAGATAAATACAGAAAGCAAGCATAGTGCTGAACTCTGGAAACATATGTTCAGTATTTCTTACTCATGAGCGGCTGAAGCTCCACTTATCTCATTTACAATTACTATTTTTTGTCTGACATAGTAATCCCGTATTTTTAGGAAGGTCTAGGTGAAGCTCTGGAATCCTACTCGTGATTGTGCATGTGAATGCAGCTAGGGATGTGAGAACTGGCTCGAGATTTAGCCATTTCTCTGTTGAACCAGGCCAGCCCGAGGGCTTGCCCTGGCCATTTGCATGGTCAGGTCATGACCAGGGAGCATTCACGGTGGCCTCCATTGTGACCATGGAGAGGGCCAAAGGCCCCAAAACAGGCAGAACCAGCCCATAGAAGACTGGGGGGGCGGAGGGAGGGAGAACATCCAGAGACACACACACACACCCCACACACACACACTCCTGCAGCCCTTCAGGGACCCAGCAGAAAGAAACAATTTTATTTTTACATTTAGAACCCCAAACCGGTTCAAATGCAAGCCAAGCCGGGGTTCTAGTTCAAGGGCAAAAAACAGAACATGCCCGGTCCAGTTCGAATTTGGACCGGACTCAAACCAAACCAGGCTACCTGGTTTTGTGCACACCCCTAAATGAAGCCACTGAAAACATTAGGGTTATAGTCCTATCCTTTATTATTTTGGAATAAGCCCCATTGAGCAATGAAATTTACTTCTGAGTAAGTACGGTATGCAAATATCAGGCCACATATCACATTTAATTCTAGTCCCTCGGACTATGTATTTATCCACATTTTCAGCAAGAATTAGATGGTAGTCTGGGAAGAAAGATAATGAAGTCCATTTCCCTTTTACAGTTCAGCAGGTCGCTATGATTTCTAGAATCATGAAAAGAACATCTGCACTCTCATTGTCCACCTGTTGATCTATCATTTATCTTCCTGGAATCCCTGTTGACTACCAGTGATGAAATTCTTTCATCATAGCTAATCAATCATAATTCTCCAAGATAATATACAACCTTTCTAAAGCAGTCTGAGCTCCATAACTTCAGTATTGAGGAAAATACATGCAGTGAATTTTAACAGCCCACATCTATGAAAAGTTGTATATTGGCCAAATCCTGATCAATTTAAACCCAATAACAGAGTTCCCTCTTGGGTTCAATCACACAAAATTTTAAATGAGAAGCATATTTTCTCCCTGCAAACAAAGGTTAAAGATCTGATTTTAAAGCCCACTGATCAGGGCTTTGGTTCTGTCCAGAGGCATTGCTAGGGACTTAAAAAGTCTGGGGCCTAGGTCCACAGGTCATAGCTCAGGCCCACGGCTTTCTCCCCTGTCCTATTTTATGATTAACCCCTTTGCATGCTCTCTATAGGAATCAAGATCTCTCTTCTATTTTTGTAATTCTATTTTTGTAATTGTAATTTTTGTAATTTGTAATCCGCAGGGCATCCTTGTTATAGATGGCACATTTTGACTCACAGTACTTGCTTTCATTTCAGATTTCCCCACTGCATGACATTTGGGAGGTGGGGTATCTCACTCTTCAACCTTTATTTTTCGTTTCTTTGTGATGACTGTGCTGCCACACAGTTTTCTAAAAACAGGGGCATTTGGGAGTATGTGAACAGTACTTTGGGGGGAGCCTACCTACCTCCTACTCCTGGGCTGCTACCCTCACCTCCTCTCCTCCATTGAGCCCAAGAGTTGAGTCGCTGTGGTAGCAAGAGCCTCTCACCACCCCTTTCACTGAACTTGGCAACTGAAGTGCAGCAATGGCCACTCAATGCCCCCTCCACCATGCTCAACTGGTTCATTGTTTGAGCTGGGTTATCACTGGGCACAAGGGCTGCCCACCTTTATCTCCAAAATCCCTGGCAGCTGGGTTCCCCTTAGGTGTGATGGCCACTTGCCGCCCCTTTCTTGATTGAGTCTGACAGCTGTGTTGCTGCTGGGCATGAGGACTGTCTGCCTGTCTGCTCAATCGCTGCATTGCCACTGGACACAATGGCTACCTGTCATCCCCTCCACCATGCTCAACTGCTGGGCTGCTGCTGGGTTCAAGGGCCACCTGTCAGTGCCTCCACAATTCCCAGCAGCTGGGTTGCCACTGCCCACCATCCCCTCCACCATTCTCAGCAACTGCATTGCTGCTGGGCACAAGAGTCACTTATCACCCTCTCCACCAAGCCTGCTAATTCAGTTACTGCTGGATGGAAGGGCCGCCCACTGGGGCTGTCCCCCACATTGTCCACTGTGCTGGATAGCTGGGTTGCCACTAGATATGAGGGGCACCACTATCCTTCCCCCTCTATGGAGCCCATCCCCTGTGTTACCATAGAAAGAGAAAGGACAGAGACAGAGGAAACAGGGAGAAGGTGGTCAGCTCTGTCCTTCCCCCTTTCCATTACAATCCCACAGACAGAGGCTCAGTGTCAGAGATGGCAGTAAAAGGGAGTGTCGGAAAAGTTCCAGCTCTGAGTATGCTAGCATGAGGGGGGGGGGAAGTCACACAGCCAAACAGAGGGGTGAGGAGGATGCGTGCCCCTTAAACACAGTGCTAACATCATCTATGGTTCTGCCCCTAAAAGACTAATAATTGTGGATAACCACTTAGTCTTTATTTTCAGAGGGGCTTTTTTTGTATCCTTTGTTTAAGAATGCTAAATATGTGTGTTCCTTTGAAGAGGGTAGTTCAAATATATTTGTTGTATATAGAACCAATGTGTCCAGTTTCTAAGCACCATGGTCTGAAAGCCCATTATACAGCAACCTTGCAACGCTAAGCAGGGCTTGATCAGTGGATGGGAGATTGCCGTGAAAGCCATAGTGGAAGGAAGATGGGATATAAATGTAATAAATAAATAAATAATCTGTCATAACCTTAGCTTCTGCCTTTCTGCACAATTGTACCCTATGCAACTCTGCAGGAATATTAAATGGACAAAAATTACTGACTTTCCTAATATGTGCATATACAGTACTGTGCTTCCACATGGCACCTAAAAATGCATAAACCATGTCTAAAACAGTGTTTGTACAGGCAACTGTGTTTCAGACTTTAACTTGGAATGACAGAGCCATAGTGGTCCATGATACAGATATTCCTTTTTTCTTTCCCAATATGATCTCTTGTAAATCTTGCAGGTTTAGTGGGATAGAAAAAATCTGCATAGGTGCCATGACCAATGAGGTTCTAGCATATCACCTTCAACTCATTGAAAGGCTACCATCTATACACAGCCATAATCCTTGAGGACACCACAGTATACATTTGATACTAGCATGAAACTACTGAGTAACTTTGTTCCAGCCAAGAATTCAATTCTTTGTGTAAGAGCCTAAAGCTGCCAACTGATTTCTAAAACTGTCATCAACTAATCTGAAGAAAAATACTGCTGGGTACAAGCTTAGTTCTTGTAATTCATTTTTAATATAGTCAACTGAGAAGCTTGTGTTCTAGAGATTTATTGATGAGGATTTCACATAATTTGGAGGGATGAGTGTTTTTCATTATTATTTTAATATCTAGTGCTTCCCCCTCTTCCCTGCCTTTGGTTATAACTTGAGTTAAGCTTTAACCCTCAGTCATTAATTTCCAAGGGTATGCAATTAATGTCTAGTGTTGAAAATTGTTATTCACTGTGGGATTTAGTGCCAAAAATAAATAAGATATTTTTACCACTAGGAGGTCTGATGGAATAAACTGGAGTGGGGAAAAGTTTGGCTGAAGCCTCCTGTCAGCTGGAATATCCCTTGCTCCACCATCTCAGTGAGACTGTAGAGGGGAAACAATCCTCTTGAAATTGCTGTCATCCACTCTAAAAGCTTTAACAAAAATATAATGGTGTATTCTTTCTGTATAAGTAAAAGAAACAGGCACACACCAAATGAGACTAGTGGAGTGACCGTCTCTATATGGCATGCCAGCATTTTCCAGATGTCCCCTGGGTCCCTTCACTCTGCTTTACTTCTTCCACCCCCACCCCCAAACCTTTCCCCCTCAAAACATAGCACTTGTTTCATTCTCCAGTAAAGCACAAATCTCGATTTGTTGCTATGACTTGGCATGTGATGCTGTTAGATGTAACTGAGCCATGGTACCTTGAGGGAGAACTCTTCTATCAGAAAGGCACATCTTTCTCTAGGATTAAGACTGAAAGTACATTTTTGAAAAAGGAGTTCTTTAGAGCCTGTTTAGCACTAGAGAACGCCACACAGGGCCCTAATGGGTCTTAACAATGACATACACATTTTCAGAATCTAGTACATTGAAGAACAAAATTTTGAATCCTCTCCACATTTGTCCACTGCCATAGAGAATATGGCAATGGTAAAGTAAAATTTGTAACATTTATTGTAACATTTATTGTAACATTTATCACATCTAGTTTAAAGTAGCAATATGCAGAAATAGAAGATCAGCAACATCAAGCAATTATGACAGTCAGACAGCATGCTTAAATGCCTAGGCTGACAGAAACGGTCAGCCTATATTGAATGATTGATTAAGTGCTGTCAAGTCGGTGTCAACTCATAGAGACTACATAGATAGATTATTTCCAGGATGATCTGTCTTCAACTTGGCCTTTAAGGTCTCTCAATGGTGCATTCATTGCTGTCATAATCAAGTCCATCCACCTTGCTGCTGGTCGTCCTCTTCTTCTCATTCCTTCACCTTTTCCCAGCATTATGGACTTGTCAAGGGAGCTGGTTATTCACATAATGTGTCCAAAGTATGATAGTTTGAGCCTGGTCATTTGTGCCTCAAGAGAAAATTCTGGATTGATTTGTTCTATGATCAATTTGTTTGTTTTCCTCACTGTCCATGGTATCCTCACAAGTCTTCTCCAGCACCAAAGACAAAAAGCGTCAATACTTTTTCTATCTTGCTTCTTCAAAGTCGAGCTTTCGCATCCATAGAGTGTCACGGGGAAAACCAATTCTAATCTTTGTAGGTATAGACATGTCCCAGCATTTAAATATCCATTCCAAGGTTGTCATTGCAACCCTACCAAGTACTAGTCTGCAGCGTATATCTTGACTGCTGGATTCCTGACTGTTAACAGTCGATCCTAAAAGGCAGAAGCTATCTACCACTTCAATGTCTTCATTGTCAATTCTGAGACTGGTTGCTGTACCCGTTGTCGTTAGTTTAGTCTTCTTTACATTTAGTCATAGTCCCATTTTCTCACTGTGCTCCTTGACTTTCATTACTAGAGCTTGCAGATCATCTGAATTCCCAGCTATCAGAGTAGTGTCATCAGAGTAGAGCAGGTTATTTATGTTTCTTCCTCCAGCTTTAAAACGATGCTCATCTTCTTCCAATCCAGCTTCGCTCAGTATATGTTCAACATATGTTGAATAAATAAGGAGAAAGTGTACAGCCTTGTCTTACTCCTTTGCAGATTTTGAACCAATCTATTTCACCATGTTCTGTCTGGACTCTGGCTTCCTGCCCTGTGTATGGGTTTCTCATGAGAACAATGAGATGTTCTGGGACGCCCATTTTCTTAAGGATATTCCACAACTTGACATGGTCGACACAATCAAAGGCTTTTTTGTAGTCAATAAAGCACATATTGACTTCTTTCTGGTATTCTTTGGCTTTTTCAATTATCCAGCGTGCATCAGCAATGATGTCTCTTGTTCCTTGGCCTTTTCTGAAACCAGCTTGAACATCCAGCATTTCACTTTCCACGTAGGGCTCTAATCTGCATTGAATGACCCTGAGCATTATTTTGCTAGCATGTAAAATTAAGGATATTGTGTGATGGTTTGCGCAATCTGTTCAGTCTCCTTTCTTTGGAATGGTTATGTAGACTGACCTCTTCCAGTCTGTTGGCCACTGTGTCATCCTCCAAATTTGCTGGCATAGTTTTGTTAGAGCCTTGACTGATTCTTCTTCTGTTACCTGCCATATTTCTGTAGCTATTCCATCAATTCCTGTAGCCTTCTGACTTGGTAATGACTGGAGTGCTGATCTAACTTCATCTTCCCATACTAGAGGTTCTTGCTAGTAGGGAATGTCTTCTAGAGTATTTTGGATTTGATGTTCCTGCTGTACAGATTTTCAGTATACTCCTTGTATCTCTGTTTGATCTTCTCTGAAACAGGTACTATCTGTCCTTTGGCATCCCTTACCATACCAATTTGAGGTTGGAACTTCCTTCTGAGTTCAGAGATCTTTTGGAAAACATTCCTTATTTTACCATGTCTATTTCCATCCTCAAGGTCTTTACAACTGTCATTGCAGTACTGCACCTTGTCTCTTCTAACAGCTTTCTCAAATTCCCTATTAAGTTCCTTTGTGGGGTGTTTATGTTTCTTGACTTCCCTCCGCTTCTTGGCAATTTCCACCATCTGTTCTGACATCCATTTTGCTTTCTTCTGTTTCTTGGTCTTTGGCAGTCTCTTTTCACATTCGTCCTGAACAACTTCTTTGATTTCATTCCACTATTCCTCTGGTTCCCTATCAATGAGGTTCACAACTTCAAAGCAGTTTCTGATGGTCTCCTTGAAAATGGTGGGTACATTCTCAAGATCATAACGTGGAAACAGGATAGCTTTGTTTTTCCGCTTTAGCTTGACTTGGAACTTGCACATGAGCAGTCTACGATCTGTTCCACAATCGGCCCCCTGCCACGTTTTTGCTGTTATAACTGAGTTCTTCCACCTCCTTGCACCAATAATGTAATCAATTTGATTTCTATGTACTCCATCTGGTGATGTCCATGTGTATAGGCTCCACTTTGGTTGTTTGACAAATGTGTTAGCAATGAAGAGATCATTGGCTTGGCAGAAACTAATCAGTCATTCTCCTGCTTCATTTCTTCTTTCCTAGGCCATACAGTCCAAATGTATTTTCCTCCTTACCTTTTCCAACTTTGGTATTCCAGTCTCCAACCACCACCAGCACATCTTGCTTGCATGTTCTGTCAATTTCAGACTGAACTTGTGCATAAAACTCATCAACTTCCTCTTCTTCTGAATCAGTCATTGGGGCATAGACTTGAAAAACTGTCATGTTAATGGGTTGTCTATGAAATCTAATTGATATTAGTTTGTCACAGACCACACTGCACCCAAGTACTGTCATTATTATATCCTTCCTGACTATGAAAGCCAGCTGTTCCGTCTTCGTTTTTCGTGTCCTGAGTAGTCAAAGGTATGATTTTCTGTCTGAAAGTGTCCTATTCCAATCCATTTTAATTCACTGATGCCCAAGATGTCAATCTGTATTTGATTCATTTCATCTTTCACTGTGTTGAGCTTACCCATATTTATGCTTCTTACATTCCACATTCCCATTGTAATTCTGTCTTTGCAACTCTGGATTTTCTTGTCCTGCATGGCAACATCAGCTGCTAGATGTCTAAAAGGCTTTAATTTAATGGTGTCATAAACACCATTGGTACTCTGAGAGATCCTCAGCTCTTCCTCAGTAGCATGTTGAAGTACTATCCAACCTGAGGGACCCATCATCCAGCACTACATCAACAATATTATATTTTGTCTATCCATGTGGTTTTTCTTGGTAAAATATAGGAGTAGTTTACCATTGCCTTCTCCTGCAAAGTATGAAATAATGCCTTTGTTGTTGTCACTGAAGTGATCATCCACCTCCAGAACCTTCCTATAACACTGCTGCCCAATATAGGTGCCTGCTTGCTTTAGCTGGGCAGCTGGGATGACCTTCGTACTTTGAGTGACCCTACTAGGAGTATACCTCCCAGGAACACATGCACACACCTGCCATGATGAGGCAGCATAGCAGGACTTGGGGAGGGGCGGTCACCCATTTATAGTGAATACTAGACAAAGCATGCTAAAGTAGCATGAGTCGATCAAGATTGTAGACCCTGATTCATCAAGGCACACTTTTTATGACCCTACTGCGTAGGAATCAAAGACCCCTTTTTCAGTACTGTGTTGAATTCCCCTAAGTACCTATGGTGGGCTTATCCCAACAACAACAACATCAACAAATATTTATATACCGCTTTTCAACAAAAGTTTCCAAAGCAGTTTACATAGAGAAATAATAAATAAATAAAATATTTTATTTATTATTAACAATAAAATAATATTTTATTTATTGTCAATAGCTTTATTGACAAGGCAGTTCTTCCTTGTGTCCACCCCATTTCGTGTCTATTGGTCCACATCATATCATATTATAATTAATCCATGGCCCCCTGGATTAATCCTCTGATGCAATTTTATGACTTAATCCTCTTCTCCCTCCCCTCACAGATGTCCAACTCCCTATGGTTTCTAGCTTCTAGGCCAGAGCTCACTACAACAACTACCTCTTTTTCAGGGGAATCCCCTGCCTTGTGGTTTGGTATTTACCACTTTTTGCTTCAGTTCAGTACCTCCACCCAGCCAAGTGGACCTCCACCCAGTTATGTGCAAAGTATTCTCACCAGGTCAAGCACAGTTCAAAGGCCTAGGTGTACTTGTACGTTGATTCCTCTCAACCATCAACCCTTCATAGTTATAACATGTATTGATTAAGCTGTGTGAGAGTCTAATCTGGGCAAAGAGGCACCTATTACCGTGGTGATTCTCTTTATTTAGCAGGGGGAGAGTAACTGGCTCTATCCACCCCCATCACAGTACCTCCAGTGACTGTTGCTGGTTATCTTGTTTTTAGAATGTGAGCCCTTTGGGGACAGGGAGCCATCTTATTTATTTATTATTTCTCTGTGTAACCACCCTGAGCCATTTTTGGAAGGGCGGTATAGAAATTGAATTAATCATCATCAATCATCATCATCATCATCATCAGATTTTCCTTCAAAATGCATGTCATTTTCCTCAATAATCACTACACTATCAAGACAAAGACATAATGTACTATCCTAACGTAAGTTGAAGTCAGGATCTCTAAGGCTTATAAACACTTAAAGTTTACTGATACAGATACAGGGTTGAGCTTGATTTTGCTACAATATTTACACTGAATTACACAATGATTACACTGAAGTGTATGTTCATGCAGGCACCATTCAAACTGTACTGGTTGAAACAGGAGAAGTGTTTCCACTCAAACATAACACTATAAACACGGGCATCATCATTAGGGGTGACCTGTTGGGCTTAGGCTCCCAACGAATTACTCAGAGCCTCTATGGTTGGCTGGCGGGGTTGTGTTTGGCCACCTTGATTAGTGTGTGTGTGCATGAATAGATCTATCAGTGTGATGTGCCTCTTGAAGAGTGTGAGAGTTTAAGAAAATACCACCAATTTTCTTGATGGCTGGGGATTCCTTTCCGTTCTAGACATGTAAGACTCATCACAGTTAAGGAAAATGACACCATACAGGTTGGGGCAGAGAGCAAGCTCTTGTAATCTACGTATTGGAAGAAAAGAGAGACCCAGAGAACTATATGTTGACTGAAGATGAAGGGCCATTGAGTATGGGCGCTCTCTCTGGCAATCTCCTGCAGTATTACTAGATTTGCCATCAGCACTGGTAATGCTAGTTTGCTTCCAATATGCTCTGCATATATGTATTTGTAAGTAAACAAATATTTCAGACACTGTAAGTTTTCATGTGCTTCCTGTCCAAAAGAAAACTAGCCTCCTGCTCACTCAGAGAAGCAGATATGCCCAGTGGTACTAAACATTTATGAATATGTTTGTGAGTGTTAAATACACTTTACGTATTGTATTTCATTAATCCTATAACAGGTTATCCCTATATTGTAGAAGGTGTGTTTTCTGATGAAAGATAGATATAAGCCCTATTTGGACATGATGTTGTACATGTGTGCGGTTATCTGTACACATATACATATTTTTGTGTGAATATCTATATGTGTGTCTGTTTTAAAGTAAACCTGGATACAGGTCCCTCAAGTGCATGGAACAGGAAATGTACTGCTGTAGTGTGTTCATAATATGTGAATAACTGTACCTGCAGTTTACCTGTAGGAACATAGGAAGCTACCATATGCTGAGTTGAGCCATAGGTCCATCTAGCTCAGTATTGTCTACACAGACTAGCAGCGGCTTCTCCAAGGTTGCAGGCAGGAATCTCTCTCAGACCTTTCTTGGAGATGCCAGAGAGGGAACTTGGAACCTAGATGCTCTTCCCAGAGCGGCTTCATCCCCTAAGGGGAATATCTTGCAGTGCTCACACATCAAGTCTCCCATTCAGATGCAACCAGGGTGACCCTGCTTAGCTAAGGGGACAAGTCATGCTTGCTACCACAAGACCAGCTCTCCTCTCTATATGTAAGCAGTGTATGCAGATACCTGTATGTGTACCTGCATAGACTGTACACAAATTGAACATAATAAGTTTATTCACATCACCACAGCTTCTGGGCCTGGGGAGGGCTGGGGGAAAGGCAGGAGCCTACCAGTCTTCACCCAGATGATCCAGGGCCCAACCAGGGCTCCACTGCCTGCACACCCACCCAAGCAGTGCAGTGCATCAGGGGATTTCCCACTGCCAAGCCACTCTTTCCCCCCCGTATCTATGGAAGCTATGGCTGCCAGCAGCCCAGAAGGAGCTGCCAGCAGCCGGATCTTCCACACGACCCAGGCATGAGGGAGGAGGCATGCGTGCTCTGTCCTAGCTCACTTTTAGCATGGGTTTGGAACCTGGTCTACCCAGAGGAGGAGCGCCAGGATTGGGAGTGATCCCAGTGCTTCTTCTCATGACCAGCCCTACCTGGGCTACAACTCTCCTACCCAGGTAGGGCTGGTTGTGAGAATGATCTCAATGTGCAGATAGGGCTAGAGTGACTTGCCTAAAGCTACAAAGTGAGGACTTCCTAATTCAGCATTTTTGGTGCAGCCCCTCTTCATGGTTGGTTCATTGGTTAAATATGTGAAGAGTTAAATGATCCAATGATTTACCATCAAGGTTGCCACAGAATTGCTTAACTATTCTGCTTTGTTGACTATTTCTTGCTTTTTTTGCTGCTGTCTTTGTTCATTCCATCTGGCACAAAACATACCCAAGTGATTCTTTTCATGCTACTGTTGCTGCATTAGTTGTTTATTATACAGTTTCATCAATCCTTAATTTAGTATGCTTTATTGTATAATAGACTGATTCGCATAAGCACTGGCCAGCATACAGGATCAGCCTGGGTTGCAACAGAACTGCCGCTCTGCATACGCTCCAAAACCCTGTTTAAATAGGATTTGGAACACGTGTTGAAGGGTGACTCATCATGCACCTAAAGGACACTCTGATGTTTAGTGCCTTGGGACATCCTGCGTTGACTTCAGGTGGGTATGCTCATGGCACAACCCAATCTTGATCACATGTGCTGGCTGGTGTTCATGCAAACTGGCCCTGTATGTTTATATAGGGCACACAGTCAAAGAGGTGGCAGATAAGGAAAACTCTTGCTAACAGAGTGCAACAACAACATGATGTTGTCAGCATCATGTGCTCAAAGTCTGTGGGGTGCTGTTTGATATGGAATTAGCCATTCCTAAGCAAAGACAGGATCTGATTCAAGTTCAATCAATTTGCATGCCATCTTTCCACAGAATTGTGCCCAAGGAAGCTCACAAGAAAAATAATGCACAGCAAAAAATAACATCAGCTGCAATATATCAGAGCCAGCGTGGTGTAGTGGTTAGAGTGCTGGACTAGGACCGGGGAGACCGGGGAGACCCGAGTTCAAATCCCCATTCAGCCATGATACTTGCTGGGTGACTCTGGGCCAGTCACTTCTCTCTCAGCCTAACCTACTTCACAGGGTTGTTGTGAGGAGAAACTTAAGTATGTAGTACACAACTCTGGGCCCCTTGGAGGAAGAGCGGGATATAAATGTAAAATAAATTTTAAAAATAAATATCAAACAGTTTATAAACAATTATAAACAATTCAATGCAAAAGAAGAAACAATAATAAACATTTAAAACAATCCAATAAATAAATTAAGAACTAAATTTAGCAGCAGTCCAATATTAGATGCCAGATACAAAGGCCATGCAAAAGAAGATGTAATGTAGAAAAGGCAAGAGTTTGTGTGCACCATCCACCACTCATTTCTCCTAAGAGCATCACTTTTTTCTTGTACATCTTTCAGTTTCAAAGAATGCTGTGTACATAGGAAGCGCTCAGTGGACTGGGCAAATGCAGGCAAATCGCTGTAGGCCCAGGCTTCTGCTTCTGCTTTCTGTCACAAGTTGTAATAGGCAAAGGAAAACGCACACCGCTTGGGCTCCAGATGTGGGGAAAGTTCACCTGCCTCCTCCACACATTTCACACACTATAACTTGCAGCAGAAAATAGAAGTAAAAGTCCATTTGCATTCTGCTACCCCTGCTTGCAGTGTTGTGCAAAGCAACCCTTTGGGCTCAGGCAGGATAAACTTGTTGTTATCAGTGCAAATGCTTAGAGAATAAAATTGTTAATCCCCTTGTTCACTATCAATGCACATTCCAATGGATTAATAATGCAGTCCTTCCATAGAATGTTGCAATGTAAAATTAATACATCCAAATATTCCTAAGCGAAAAGAAACAATTAAAACTGTTTTTATTGGCTTTCACTTTGATCTACAGAGTTATATGGTTTTGTTTTATTTATTTTCAAACATGACCTGCCTACTTGGCTTCAAAGACTCTCAGATGGCTCAGAATTTAGGACATAATAAAAGGTACAATTTAGTCTAAACCAATAAACCGAGAGAGGCTAATAAATGTCATAATGCAACACAGCTAATTTTTTAACGACAGGAGTAGCAAATACTGTGGCTGACATCCAGACTAGCACTGTGCTAGTTCAGCAGTGCTGACTGCCAGACTGAGGTTGCACTATTGCATGAGTGGGGGAAGGGGCTATTTTTGACAATCTCTCATTCCCTCTGAAGCCCAGTACTATGCATTATGAAAATATGTCCCTGAGAGTTTTGCAACCCTCAGTGACATATTTTTGTGGCACTTCAAAGGGAAAAATAGTTTTTAAAACCAACCCTTCCTGCACTCACACAACAGCACAACCTTAATCTGGCACTCAGCACTTCTGCACTAGCAGTTAGTCTGGATATTGACTTTTGCTTCATACGAACATAGGAAACTGGCTTATACCAAGTCAGTCCATTTGGCCATCTAGCTCAATATTGTCTGCACTGATTGACAGTGGCTTCTCTTAAGTTTCAGGCACGAGTAGTTCCCAACCCTGTGGTGATGCCAGAACTGAACTTGGGTCCTTCTGCATGCAAAGCAGATGCTCTAGCTATGGCCCCATCCCCTTGACGTCAAGGTCATTTTCTTCCTATATATGCAGAAATAACATTCTGTAAGCATATAATACCTGTGCCAAATGATAACAACGCAATATTCCTTTTTAAAAAATTGAGTGAGAAAAGAAAAACATGATGTTAATTGTAATAATTCTGGACTTAATGTGTGTGCATGCACACATACACACATATGACATGGAATGTGCCTAGTTCTTGTGCCTGGTATCAGGATTGATGAGTGCAAAAATCTGAGGTCATGATAATTAAAGACAACCTTGTACTAATATACTGCAGCATTTTATAAATGACTAGCTGCCACTTCATGAACTCTACGTTTGGAACCATACTTAGCTACAGAATGTTGATGGGTTCAAAATAATAATAATCCTTTTAAAAATTACATAATACAAACATGACAAATGTGGCTTCTGAAAAATCTATAAAATTGATTTTCTCATTAGCTTTTATCATGTTAACCATGCATATTAGCATATGAGTCTGTATCCATTTGCTGTTAAAATTCTTCTCCATAATGGCTCTCTATCATTTTGATCATTTAACTCTGCTTCCAGCTAGGAGATATTCCAGTAAAATTTAGTCCCAATTGCTGATATTGGAGACCAGCTACCAGGAGAAAAGGCCTTAGTTAGTCATCCAAAAGTACACAGAAATGAAGTACACATGAAGTACACAGAAATTTGGTGGGCTATGGAAGCATTATTTTTCACTGTTCAAGAAGAAGCAGCCAGAAAGAAGTGTTACTATAACCTTCTCCACCAGCAGCTGCATCGCCCCGCTCCTCACAGAAACCAATAGAACCAGCAACTGCCCTCTAAACATGAAAATGTAAGAGGAGGAGGAGAAGGAGGAGAAGCAGACAGTAAGGCAGAAATGTTGCCATTGTCATTCCCATCTGCTGCTGCTTTTCCATGGCTGGGAATGGCCCCTCCTCCCCTCATAGAAAAGAAGCCTGAGTGGGCGGGGGGGAGGGGGGGAGAGAGACTTTTATAGTTATAATGACCTGCCATTTTTATTGAGTTTATGTAAACTACTCTGGTAGCCTTGGTGGCAGGAGGAGGAGGAAGAGCAAGATGAGGAGATGGAAGTAGTAGTGGTAAAAATGCTTAAAAGAAAAGAAACTATTAAAAAAAATAATAACTTCCCAAAAATGTATATATGAAATTGTCATTTTATAAATATTGGGCCTTATGCAGATTAAATAGTCAAGACTAAGCACTATTGAAATCAGTGAGTCAAGTTACTCATGACTCATAAGTCTGGATGTTGCCCTACATTTTTAAGATGTACCTTCCTCAGGGGTCTCCAGCCCTAGGGCTTTCTTGGCCTCTTCCTCTAACCCAAAGTCAATGATTGACCAAAGCCAGATCAGTCTCTGGGGCAACCCAGAGAGACCATATGATGCCTGTTTTGAAACAGTTGTGGGGGCTGTCGATATGTTTTCAGGCAAAATACAAAGTGCTGGTTATTATCTTTAAAATCCTGAATGGCTTAAGTCTGAGTTATCTTAGAGAGCACATTCTTCTGCATGATCCCCACAGCACATTAAGGTCATCTGAGGAGGTCCATCTTCAGTTACCACAAGCATGTCTGGTGGTGACTCAGAGGCAGGCCTTCTCTGTAGCTGCTCCTGGGCTGTGGAATCCACTCTCTGCAGAAATCCATAATTTGAATTCATTATTGGCTTTCAGGAGAGCCCTTAAAACCTATCTGTTCAGCCTGGTCTTCCAGGGTTTTTAAATTGTTGTAAATGTTTGGCCTGGTCCTCCAGGATTTTTAACTGTTTTAAATGTTTTAATTGTTATTTGATTTTATGTTGTTTTTATAGTTTTTGTTTTTAACTGTTAATTGATTTTAATTGTTTTTATTTTGGTGTAAATTGCCCTGAGCCATTTTTGGAAGGGCGATATATAAATCAAATAAATAAAAATAAAAATAAAAAAATAAATACTGAGAGAGGGAGTAGCAAGAGGCTGGTAGAGATGTGCACAAATCTGGTTTGAGTGGTTCGGTTCAAGTAAGAGCTGGAATTGAACTGGGTGCTTCAGCTTGAGTACCAGTACAGTTGAGTTGACACGTTGTGATTCTCTTTATTTAGCAGGGGGAGAGTGATTGGCCCTATCCACCCCCAGCACAGTACCTCCAGTGACTGTTGCTGGTGTCATGTTTCTTTTTAGATTGTGAGCCCTTTGGGGACAGGGATCAATTGTACGTATGTATATATCTATCTGTCTGTCTATCTGTCTATCTATCTATCTACCTACAGTATCTCTCTCTCTCTCTCTCTCTCTCTCTCTCTCTCTCTCTCTCTCTCTCTCTCTTTCTCCACGTAAACCACTTTGGAAACTTTTGTTGAGAAGTGGTTTATAAATATTTTGTTGTTTTTGTATGGTGCGTACGTTTATGAGCGTGTGTGCTAGAACTAAGAGGAAGGAAGCAAAGCATTTGAAAAAACATTAACAGCATTTAAAAAAACATTAACTATTTACAGTATTTATGGTCCGGCTGCTCTTCCTCTCTTACTCATTCAACCTCCACCTAGGCAGGTTGTCAGCATAAACAGCATTGCCCTTCATAGCTGGATCACAAAAATAGGCCAAAACATGCTCCTCTTTGTCACCAAACATCTTGATGAGCCTTTCCACTACCCCAGTCCTCAGCTGACCTGCCAGGGCTCTACCATCCTTAGTGGTCAGCAAGGTCTGGAGCTCGTCCATCAGCTTCTTGAGGAGAAGCATGGTGGGCAAGGCCTGGCAGGGATATTGCCTCAAGACACAAGCTCTTCATTGCAAACAGGGAGGGCTTGAGTGCCAAGGCTGTCTTGGACATGAGCTCCCACTCCATGCTGGAGAAGTCGCACATGTTCAAGGCACAATTCCGAGCCAGGTCGTGGATGGCTGCCTCTTGCTCCAGCAGGTGCTGGAAAAAGAGGAGGGCGGAGTTCCATCATTTCTTGACAACCCCGGGGATGAGGTGTCAAGGAAGGTCATGCTCATGCTGCCACTCATGGCGCATGCGCCTGGCTCTGATGGAAATAGGGAGCAATCTTGTGGCACTTCTTCACAATGCAGCCAAGGCAGCAGCAACACCTGTTGGTGGGCTATCCCAATCTCTGGACATTTTAGCCTGCTTGAGGCCAAGGGTGTCTTTCACAGACAGATGCAGTGTGTAGGCCATAGAGCGTATGGACACATGCACCATCCGATCTACCACCTTATTCATATTGGATCAATTGTCAGTTGCAGTGAAGCCCCACCTGAGGTTTGGCTTCCTGGCTAGCCATTCCGCAGTCTGGTGACCAATCATGCATGCCTGCATGCCAGTTCGTCCAATGTGTACACCACATCCATCACCTCCACATGAAGCATGGCCCACCTGTGCCTTATTGCACAGGAGGTGCTGGCTGCAGCAGCACCAGAGGTCCCCTCTCTCTCCGGCCCCAACCAGTGATCAGTGAGGGCCAGGAAAGCATTTCACTGACGGTGTTCCACAGGTCAGTTGTGAAATGCACACTGGTGCCAGGCCCTGCTGCCTCCAGCATGTCAGACACAATCTCTTTGCACCTCCTGTACAGGGAGGGGACCCCTGTCTGACTGAAGGTGGTCTTTGAGGGGATCCTATAGTTGAGAGCCAGTACCTGGAGTAGCCAGCAGAAACTGGCATTCTCTATCATCTGAAATGGCTGGTTGTCCAGAGCCATCATCTCACCTATGGTCTGGGTTACAAGATGTGGGTCTGGATTGCCAGGAAGCTTTCTGCACCACACCTTGGTCCACTGATTGATAGGGAGAGTCCTCTGCTTGACAGCTGAAGACACAGCACAACTAGGCACATTAGCACTGTCAGCAGCAGTAACGATGCCAGGGTGATGCTGCATCATGTGTTGCCACATGGAAGATGTGCCAAGATGCTTCACATCCTTCCCCCTGCTGACTTGTGCCTTGCAGTGGACACATGAAGTGTGGTTTGGAGCACTTCGAATGACCTCAGAGTGCTTCCAAATGTTGCTTGCACTTGCAGCAGTCAACATCTTAGACTGGTTGGGCGATGGCAGATCCCCCGCAGCTGCTGGATGCCTGCCGACCACCACCATCCTCACCACCCTCCTTCTGGATACCAGAAGGGCTGGGCTGAGGTAACTCAGCTGGCTCCTCCTTGGACGCGCTCCCAGATGAACCAATGCCAGACTCTGCACTGATGGCGGGGCTGCCTGGCTGAGCTGATCCCTCTTCCCACACTCCCGCCACAGAAACATCAGCTTCCCTTGAAGGGGAGTGCTCTCCTCCCCCAGCAATGCCTGTGCATTGAGAGTGCAGCAGCTCTGGTGGTGAAGGTGCAGCAGGGCCAGCAGGACTAGACACCTCCAGATAGGAGAGTGTAAGCTAAACCCATTTGCCAGGGGCACAGAATTGGAGAGTGAGATGATGGGGCTGCCCCTCCTGCCTTCATTGCCCTTGCCCCCCCCCATCCCCTACCCCCACCAGCATCAGGGCCACCCCTCCCTCTGACTGCAACTTGGGTCCAGGTCTTGTTCAGGACACGGCCAGTGTCAGCCATCACCCTGATCTCCCCCTGGGGAAGGTCCACAACCACAACTAAACAGCAGCAAGACAACAGTACACTATGCTGTTAAAAAAAGAAAAAACGCAAGGCAAAAGCAGCAACAGCACCACCCTCTCCCCAAACCAAGAGGGTCCTATTTAAATCCCAAATTTATGGGGGAAATGGGGTTAAAAAAAAACCCTACTTATCTTTCATTGTCCAGAAGCCTTCAGTTGGGTAGGAGGGGCTGCAGGACAAGTTGAGCAGCACCCATTCGCTCACAGGTGGGGGAGGAGGGCAGATGCTGGGGACCAGCAGTTCCAAACGAAGAACAGGAAATAACCAACATAAAAGACATTTTAAAGGGCCAAAAAATCCTGAAAAATAAAAGAACGTTTTAACCAGAGAGAGAGAGAAAAAATAAAGTCTCTCTCTCTCTCTGACTATCAGGCCCCTTGCAGTTAAAAAAAGAGAGAAAGAAATACAAAGCCACTGCAGCAGCACCAGGCCCAGCAGGGCACAGAGACTGAGAGCCTGGATGGCTGGTGGCTGGGCACTGGCAGCAGGAGAACCAGGCACAGCTGTGCTTTAAAAATACAAATTAAAAGCAGCAGCCAGCAGCTAAGAAGGGAAAAATTAAATTGAAAAATAACGAAATATTAAAAAAAAAAATTTTAAGGCCCAAGGCTGGCTGGCTGGGCAGCAGCCAGCAAGCATACTGCTTTAAAAAATAGAAGCAAAGACATCCCACAAGCAAAAAAATTAATATTAATAAATAAATCCAATAAATCCAAGGCAGGCAGGCAATCCAACAGGGCAGACAGGTAGCAAACCTCTGTGAAGACCAGAGACTCCACAAACTGATTCAGCCAGCAGCAGCAGCAGCTGTCTCCGATCTAGGCAGCACAAGAAAGAGTGATTTTGCAAGGCCGGGGATGCAAACTGCATCCTTAAATACATTTTGAATCCCCCTCATTTGCTGAACTTCCCCTTATCCCTTTCCCCAGCCAATTGGGTCACAGTTCTTAATGAGTGGCACAATTTCCAAGTAGGGATGTGCACAGAACCGCGGTCCGGTGGCCCAGCACTGCTGTGGGGGGCTCTTTAAGGGCGGGGGAGGTTGTACTTACACCCTCCCCCCCCCCGCGCTGCATTCCTCCCACCGGCGCCTTCGTTCAGTAAAGCTTTTGGGGCGGCAGGATACCTCCCTGCTGCCCTTCCCCCAGTTGTAGGCAAAAGGGTTCACAAAACCTTTTGCGCGTGCGCACGTCGCGCGCAAACATCACGTCTCTGTGATGCACGCGCGCACGTGACACGGAGATGTGACGTGCACATGCGCAAAAGGCTTTGTGAAGCCTTTTGCTGACGACTGCAGGAAGGGGCGGCAGGGAGGTATCCTGCCACCCCAAAAGCTTTACTGAACGAAAGCGCCGGTGGGGGAAATGTGGTGGTGGGGTAATTACACACTCCCCCGCCCTTAAAGAGCCCCGCACAGCAGCGCCGGACCGCTGGACCACCCTCAAGTCCGGACTGGTTCGGAGGCCTTCAAAATGGCCTCCAGACCGGTCCGGGCTCATCCCTATTTCCAGCCAACCACAGGAGCAGACACAGCAAGCTGATCAGTGCAGTGGCAGATCATCCAATCTGTGGAAGTGACACATAGAGACTATTCTCACGAATGATTCTCTCATGTGCAACAACAGGAGCTGCGCGGCTCCTGGCGGCGACGGCGGCAGCTCAGCAGCAAGCCCGCTTATGGAACCCGCTGCTTAACCCAGGTTTTGGACACGAGTGCACCCCAAAAATAGGTTAATGGGTTTTATGTCTGCCATGGCTACTCTGGGGAGGGGGGACCCCAGAAATGAACCGCACACTAGCACAGTGCATTACTGGTGTTAGGGATGTGCACAGAATCATGGCAGGGAGGCTCAGAGGTGGCAGGGGTGTTGGGGGAGGGTGCACTTACCCCTCCTGCCACTTTCCCCCCTCCCGGCATCTGTTTTTATAAAAGCCCATTAGGGCAGCAGTATACCTCCCATTTTCCATATATGACAAGAAGTCTCTGATGTGTGGGCACAGGAGCATCAAAGACTTCCGGTCATATCCTGAAAACGGGGTCAATGGGGTGACAGGGAGGTATGCTGCTGCCCCGATGGGCTTTTATAAAAACGGACACCGGTGGGGGGAAAGCGGTGGAAGGGGTAAGTGCACCCTCCCCCGCTCTTAAAGCTAGACATCCTCTGCCATTTTACTGGCAGAATTGCTGGTTCTTTAGACCGTGCACATCTTTAGGCTCCATGCACATCCTTATCTGGTGTGTGTGTGTGGTGGTGCCTCCTTTCGCCCAACCCTCAGGGCACTTGAGTGAGCTGCGGCCGGCCGCAGGAGCACTGGAGTGAAGCCGCCGCTCATCTGGGCAGGCAACATCATGGGCTTGCAATGATCTCTCTCAACTGTGCAGGCACACCTCTCAGTTGGCAAGAGACGCTGGGCCGAACGGACAGGCCCAGCATTGCTCTGGTCACCACCGCCACCGCTTGCACCGGGGGGGGGGGGGGGGCTCGTGGCTGGGCAGTCTGGGTGCCCAAAATTACCTAGGTGCACCCCTTTATCCAGCTATTATCCTGTTGATTGCAATCATTTAGAACATTAGAATGTTTATATTAAAGGCAGGATGGATATCATAATGGCAGTATAAACTGAACCTACTGAAACTGAAATTTCTATATATAAAAAAATGGCTTATATCTGTATGTACAAAATGCCAATTAATTAAGTTGTTAGCATCACCAAGCATAACATTCTGTTGTTGAAGCAACTTTTTCTGCTTTCCTTTTAGCTGCAATTAATATGCATGATGTTAAAAACCTTCTTCCTGTTAGCTGTTGATTTGCCTTTGGTACTTATTGTTTCATATTTCCAAGTCAGGTTATTTCAGGATAATAAGACAGAGTACTTATAAATGCTTAATATTATTGGTAAGAGTTATATTGCTTTCAATTTATATGCAGATGTGTTATGGGAGCATTCAAACATCAAACCTCAATATCTCATTAAGAACCAAAGGGATGAAAACAAATTTGTCTTCTTTTTGTTCTTTGGAAAACTAAATTACTTGCATAACGGTCTCTATGGAGTCAATGGGCAGGATCCTGACTAGTTAGTAATGACTAAGCACCACTGACTCTTGCCATTGCTTTGAATCAAGCAATATTTTTCTGGTCTAACAGAGCACTTTTGGAGCACAGGCAAGCTCTGAAAAATATTTGCACTCTAGCACACCAGCACAGGACTGTCTGCATTTTGGAAAGCACAAAGACCATGCAGTAACACTACTGCATGGGCACTCGTATTAGGAATGCCTGTAGTCCCTTGTTCTGGATGTCAACCACTGGAATTTAATACTAGATACTGTCCAATATTTTCAGAACTGAACAGAAATTGCCACTCTCATGTGTTAAACAAAGGAATTGGCTGGAATATGTTTTAGTTCTTGACTTGTGCATGCTGGGATCAGTAGGTCTGCTGCTCTTCTTATGTTTCTGAAAACTCCAGTGTCCTTGGTTACACATCTTTTGTTTGGCACAAACCAGATTTTTTAATTAAATTCAGCTTTGTGAACGTTAACATATATTTGCCCTTCCTCCTTGGTGATTAAAAGGCATGCTGTACATGACAGAAAATCCACTAGTGCAGCCCACTGACTTCTCCTAGGGCTGATTCATGATAGGTGTGTCTCTGGGCAATAGCCCCTCTTTCTTCTCCACTAAAATGTGTGTGTGTGGGGGGTGTGTGTGCTCATGATATGCAGATTCACACTCTCTAAGCATTGTGTGCAAATAATGTTCCTCTTTGGAAACAGAATGCCTGCATGCAGTCTATACTGCATACAGTATACCTGTATGCTACATACTGCATATACCGTATAGCTGTGATAAATATTCTTGCATCAATGCAAGCATATATATTTTTTTTATTTCTTTAAAATATTTCTATACCACCCAAAACTTGCATCTCTGGGCGGTTTACAATTCAAATCATTTAAAACATCAAATCAATTAACAATTAAAATCATATAAAACATTAAATACAATTAAAAACCAGTATTAAAAACTTTAAAACTATAAATCTAATTAAAAGCCTGGGTGAATAAATGTGTCTCCAGTGCCTTTTTAAAAGTTGACAGAGATGGGGAGGCTCTTATTTCAACAGGGAGTACATTCCAAAGTCCAGGGGCAGCAATGGAGGACCAACCCAAAATAACCGTGATCATATAATCCTCTAAAGCACAAGAGGACCAAACACAATGAAACTAAATAATAATGAAGGCTGTGAACCAATATGAAAGTAAGTATATAATAGATCTCCTGATATCACAATATAGAATCCTACTGAAACCCTTCTATGAATCTGATACAGTTAATGAATAATATACATGAACTCAGAAAGTTTATGTCACGTCATGTCTCTCAGAAAGTTCATGGTGAAGAAGACATTCTCTTAAATACCCAGGGCCAAAGCTGTTTAGGGCTTTATAGGTAATAACCAGCACCTTGTATTTTGCCCAGAAACATATTAGTAGCCAGTGTAGTTCTTTCAACACAGGAGTAATATGGTCTCTCCTAGATGACCCAGAGACCAACCTGGCCACCGCATTCTGGACCAACTACAGTTTCCAGACTAGGTACAAAGGCAGCCCCACACAGAGCACATTGCAGTAATCCAGCCTAGAGGTTATCAGCATATGTATCACCATTTTGAGGTCATTCAACTCAAGAAATGGGTGCAGCTGGCATATCAGCTAAAGCTGATAAAAAGCACCTCTGGCCACCACCTCAACCTGGGACAGCAAGGAGAGGTTCGGATATAGAAGCACCCCCAGACTGTGTACCTGTTCCTTCTGGGGGAGCATGACCCCATCCAGAATAGGCAGATCAAAATAGTCTCCTGAGTTCTGACCCTGCACAATAAGTACCTCCATCTTACCTGGATTCAACCTCAGTTTGTTATCCCTTATCCAGCCTATTACTGCTTCCAAGAAGGCATTTAGGGAGGTTATGCCTTGTCCTGATGATGTTGACATGGAGAAATAGATTTGCGTGTCATCGGCATACTGATAACAGGGATGTGCAAACTGGCCTGGAATTCGGCGGGTTCGATGTTGAGCCGGTTCGGTTCGACGGTCCGGGGTCGAACCAAACCACCCCATTTGGTCTGGCCCTGGCCCGAACCCCCCCCCCCGATTGTTCGGGGGGGTTGTGAACATTTTTTTGTTTTGTTGTTGTTGTTGTTTTAAAAAATTACCTTTACTCCCTTCGGGGGAGTTCCTTGAGTGAACGGGGTGTGTGTCTGTGGAGGTTCCCCCTCCCCGCACCGGCCTCTGTTCTCACTGCCAGTGGCCTGTTCAGCTCATTCGGCATGACCCAGGCCTCACAGAAGCCAACTGCGCAGGTGCGGCAGCATCCAAAATGGCCACTGCGCTGAAGTTCAAAGGCCTGAATGGGCAAAAAAAACAGCTGAATGGGCCACTGGTGGTGAGAATGGAGGCGAGTAGGGGGAGGGGAAACCTCTGTGGACCCCCACCACCACCTCAAGGAACTCACCCAAAGGGAGTAAAGGTAATTTTTTTAAAAAAAAACGTTCACGAACCCAATCACCCCCACTGGACTGAACCCAGATGTGCCGGGGGTGCTAGACCGAAGTGGCCCAGTCAGATTCGAGTCTAGTCTGGACTCGAACCAAACTGGGCCAGCCGGTTCTGTGCACACCTGCACAAAATCTCCTGATGATCTTTCCCAGCAGTTTCATGTACTTTTTAAACAGCATCGGAGACAAGATGGAGCCCTAAGGGACACCATACGAAAGTTCAGATTTCGAAGAACAGCAGTCTCCAAAAAACACCAACTGGAATCTGCCAGTGAGATAGGAGTGGAACCACTGCAAAGCAGTGCCTCCCGCCCCCAATCCCCTCAGACATTCCAGAAGGATACTATGGTCAATAGTATCAAAAGCTGCTGAGAGATCCACAGAGTCACACTCCCTCTGTCAATTCCTGTCTGTCATGGCTGTGGCTTGGCTCTCCAGCTATGGAAAAAGCCCCAAAGTGGAGTTATGCAAATGAAGGGAGTTTGCTGGGGACCAGGAAGTGAGACCTGACATGGTGTCAGTCCTTGTGTCAGAGCCACCAAATGATAATGAATTACTGTACCAAGGCTACGGGGAACTAAACAACGGGGAACCATGATGGGGGTTGTGTGTTGCTAGAGCCACTTGAATCAAAAGGAGCATCCTATGACTACCCTTGGCTGGGAAAAATCAGCTAAAATTCCCCCCCCCCATGTGGTAAAAGCCCACAAAGGCCTCTGTACTGCAAGATTGCACTCTCATGTGTGAGTGATCCACCTATAGATGCCTGAATGTCATCATGAGACAATATTCATGCAGAATTCCAGACCAAGAAGACTTCAGCTACATCTGGATGCTTTTCCTGGCTTTTTGGTCTAGCAGTGTACCAAATCTCTCTTGACTCATGGTTGTTAGAATGGATCTTCTGATTAGGGTCCCTATTGGGGCTCTCTTTTTATTTTGGGGAGGAACCGACTACCCTTCCCATTTGGAAAGGAGTCAATTGCCTTTCCCACTCTTCTGGTTGGAAAAAAAAGCAGACATAAAACTCTAGTTAGTTGGCACCTCAAACACTCACATACACATACCCAGATGGGAATGGGGGCTTCAGGATTTAAAAATTGGGACTCCCAGGAGCATAGGAAGGATGGAGTTTTACCTATCAGATGTGAAAGGAAGCTGGATTCTGAGCAAGAAGAATGGGTGTGTGGTGTGGTGATGACAAAGCAGAGGACCTAAAAGCCTTCAAAATGGGTCTCAGAGACTGTACCCATTGGGGGAGTTTGGCCAGGTATTTTATGAGGAAAAGACACCAAATTGGTGCCTTTCCAGATTAAAAATTAATGGGGATGGTCTTCAATGGAAAACAATAGAACAATAGATTCAAAGGGCTAGATGGAGAGATGGGATTCAAATGTTGAATTCAAAGATTTTTAGGGGCTTCTTGACTCTAAGGCTTAGGCAGATCTCAGAAGAAAGGTTGAGTGATGAATGTATGTGCTGACAAACAAGAGAAGTCAGGAATGCCTGAATTGAGGTCTTCAGGAATGCTTCAGGATGGCCATCTGAAAAGTCTATTTCAGAGTGTCAGGGAGCCCTGTGCAGAGTCCCTGTTCAATGGAACTCCTTCCTTCCTTCCTTCCTTCCCTTCCTAAGCTGCTATCAGTTTCAGTTGTAAGCACTGTTCTTTTCCTGGACATTCTCTCAAACACAGGTCAAACCAAACTAGGCATTTCTGTAGGGATGCCAGAGAAGGTGCACCGTCAGTCCTGTTTCTGGGCATTGTAACAATATGAAGCCATCCTTAGGAAACAGCCCTCACAGCCTCATATCTACATTGCCTGCAGACTGAATACACAACCATCGTAACTGAAAATGAGAGATCCCTGTTTATGGGGCAGTTAGGGTGAAGAGAAAGAAGCATTTGCCTGAGTCTCACACCAGTCCTGCTGAGCACAGGAATTTGGCAGGTTTCAGGCTGCTGCTGCCTTCTACAAGTTACTTACCATGCCAGCAGGTTTCCACTTCTTGTCATTAGGACGTGCCAGCAAAGAAGCTTACCAATAGAAAATTAATCTCAGATTAATGATTTTATTGGGTTCTTCTGGTATTAAATACAATGACCAAGATCAACTGGGTTTATTAACTGATAATGATAAAACAGATGAAAACAACGAAGAGCCTCGTGACATTTTAAAGACTACCACCTCTATTGTAGCATAAACCTTTGTAAACTACAGTCCATTTATGAAATGTTATCAGTTGACAGGTGCACACACACCAAAAATATAAAGAGGAAAGTTTAAAAAAGGTTAATGCTTTTATAATGCTTATAAAAGGTTATATCAAGGTTTATATTGATATAAACATGGTCAGCCAAACTGGGTATGATATAATTTTGTTTTCTAGAAAGTGAAGTGTTGTTAGCCAGTAAAGATAAGCTTCAATATCTAGTAGTTATTACTAGGAATGTGCAAGAACCGCTTTGGTGGGCTATTCACAGACCGCCAAACTGATTTGAAAGACTGATGTTTGAGCTGGTTTGAAGGTGTGTGTGTGTGGAGGGGGTAGCTTTAAGGCATGGGGACGACGTCCTTACCGCCCCTGCCACACTTCCCCCTCCGGCGCTACATCAAAAACCACTTGCACAGGGTGGCTGTATACCCTCTTGCCAACCCAGTCAGCATATCAAATCAATCAATCAATCATAATACCAGAAGTGGCCAGCGCTCATGCGTGACCCTCACATGCATGCTGGAAACTTCCGGTATTATGCTGACCAGGGCAGAAAGAGGGTATACAGCCACCCTGTGCCAGCAGTTTTGAAGCAGCGCTGGAGGGGGGAGCGCAGTGGGGGAGGTAAGGACACCCTCCCCTCACCTTAAAGGAGCCCCCTGGCCCCCCAAGTGTGCATGGAGCCGGTTCTGTGCACACCCCTCATTACTGCTTGCATGACTTTCATGATTCTGATTTTCATGTCCCCTTTGATGGCTGTTAATGTTTTCATTAATGTCCACAATATGAGACTGTTGGTAACCCTAAGCCTACAGGCCACCAGAACCACAGAGTACTTTGGTTGGGGCGGGAGAAAGAAAAGGAGTTGGAGCTTATGATCATGACCTTTATTTCATTATTAGTGATAATACTTGGTTTGATCTGAGCCATAGGCTCATCCCATTAGTGGAAAGTAAGGGACAAATGGCATCCCAGAAGGGACAGACAATTTGGGGCTGAAATAAGGGATGTCCCTCCTTTGCTGATGGAGTTACACTGGCTGCCAATAGGTTTCCAGGCAAAATACAAAGTGCTAGTTATCACTTATAAAGCCCTAAACGGCTTAGGCCCTGAGTATTTAAGAGAGCGTCTTCTTCACTATGAGCCCCACCGCCCATTGAGGTCAACTGAGGAGGTCCGTCTCCAGTTACCGCCAACTTGTCTGATGGCTACACAGAGACAGGCCTTCTTGGTTGCTGCCCCGAGATTGTGGAATGCACTCCTCACTAAGATACGATCCTCCGCATCTCTGGCAATTTTTAAAAAACATCTAAAATCCCATCTTTTTAACCAAGCTTTCTCAGCCTTTTAAAAATCGTTGGTTTTAATTTTGTGATTGATTTTAAATTCTTGAATTGTTTTAACTTTTTATATGTGTTTTAATTGTTTTATGTTAACCGCCCAGAGACAAAAGTTTGGGCGGTATATAAATGTGATGAATGAATGAATAAATAAATAAATAAAAATAATAAAGGACTGCTGGTAACCCTAATGCTGACTGACACAATGCACAGCCTCTATGAGGATAGGAGTGACTTGCAGCACTACTGCTGTGAACATGGCACTACTTTAGGGAATTTTTTACCCATTCCCATTGTGGCAAAAAGGAAACACTGCAGCAGCACTTGTAGCACATCTGCAATTCTCTACAGTAGTGCCACAGCTTCTGGGTCCACGGCAGCAGCACCACAAGCCACTTGAAGCAGCACATCATTTCAGCCAGTGTGAATCAAATGGCCATGAAATGCATGAGGGATAATTTGTGAAGCTTCACTGTATAAGATCAGCACAGTGACAATTTAGAGCTACCCTCTAGAACAGTGTTTCTCAACCGCCAGTCCGTGGACCGGTGCCGGTCCGCGACGAGTTGAGTGCCGGTCCGTGCCTTGGGGAATTAACCCCCTCCCCCGCTGTGAACCTCCTCCGTGTTTTTTAAAAATGTTGTTCCAATTCCAACCGCCACGCAGCCGAGGGGATAGCTATGGGGTGTGTGTGTGAGCCAGTAGTCCTTCTATCCTGCCCCACCTGCCTCGGCAGCGGCTGATACCAGAGCGATGCTGTAGCTTGCCATCTGGCCCGATGTCACTTCTCAAATGTGAGGCGCACTCGTGTAGTTAATAGTTAAAAACACGGAGGTTCGCAGCTGTCCTGGACAGCCAGAGCGGCTTTGCTTCTGCTCCTCCTTTGTGAGTGTGTGTAAATGTATGAGCCTAAATCTGCTGCTATCTAATTGAGGTGTTGGGATTCCTCGCGTGAGAAGTTGATTTGTAGTTTGAATACGTGGCTCATTCAAAAAGCCGGAATATTCAAGTGATTTTCTCTCCTCTTCCCTCCTCCCCCTCTGGATTTTGTTTTTTTTTAATGGCGAGGTGCTGTGCCTACATTCATGTATTGTAACATTTTTATACTCTGCCTGCTGCTGCCAAAGGGGCTTGGTGGCAAGACAAAAATAAAGTAGTTTCCCCCGATCTCTCCTCCTTTTTCTTTTATTTTATTTTCAACCCACCATCCTGCTTCCAAAAGCGTCATGATTTCCTCCATCTCTCCGGATAATGCAGTGAGTGTTTAGTATTCCGATTTGATCACGGGCTCCCCCCACTTTTTTAACTCCAGTAAGAGAGAGGGGAAAGAGGAGTGGGTGTGGGAGGGATGGATACAAGCAGCGGCGGCTCCCCCCGCCCCTTGGTGTTTGTTTGTTTTGGCAAGACGGCGTGTGTGTGTTTTAAAGCTAAGCTCTATATTTCATTAATAAGAAAATGAATAAGCTGTACATTGGGAACAGGGGCGTAGCTAGGGGAGAGAGGGCCCGTGTTCATCCCTCTCTCTGGTGGCCCCCCAGAGTGAGGGAGATAATGAAGAAAATAGGGAGGGCTGGAGCTGGAGGGCCCTCAAGAGCTGGGGGCCCGTGTTCTTTGAACCCTTTCGCTCAATTATAGCTACGCCCCTGATTGGGAACCTGGGCAAAAACGTGAGCCCTCTGGACCTAGAGAGTATCTTTAAAGAGTCCAAGATCCCTTTCACCAGTCAATTTCTCATTAAGACAGGATACATGTTCGTGGACTGCCCCAATGAAAACTGGGCTATGAAGACCATTGAGGCACTTTCAGTTGGGAGAATGTCCTCCAACTTCTCAACCTTAGCTACCCTTCCCCACGCCCCATTATCTTTCCGGGCGCTATTCTCTTCGGCTCATGTCCTGGTCATTCCTGCCTCCGGTATGTTGCCCCTGAATGCTAACATGGGCCGAGCTCTTTTTGCAAGAGGTGTTCAGCCCGGCTAGTAGAACTGGGCTGCACTTATTTCGTAGAGCTTCAGCTTCAGTAGCACTATGTGAGGCCTTTAGGGGGGTTGGCGCTCGGTTAGCCTTGGCGACGACCTGCGTCGTTTGTGGTCCTCTCTTCTTCTCTCTCCCCACTTGCAACTCACACACGCTGTCAGGTAACGTGCAAACTGGGATTTTTAAAAGCCCTTTCATCATTGAGGAGGAGCAGGGCCGCCACGAATTGGAAGAATATTTTTTTTAAAAAACACGGAGGTTCACAGCATGCGGGGAGGGGGGGGGATAGAAGGACTACTGACTCACCCCCCACCTGGCAGCCATCCCCAGACAACCCCTCAGTCACGCGCTGAAATGCTCCATGTTAAGTGTGATGATTTGGCAGAGGTAGAAAGGAAGAACAATGCATTTTATTGTTATGTTATGTATTTTGTACAGATTGTATTGTATTTATTTTATTAGGATTTTTAATTCAATTTATTTTATTTTAATTTAAATTAATCTTGGCCTTCCAGAGCTTCAAAATTTTTGATTAAATTCATTTTAATTAATTTCACTTTGATTTAATTAATTGATTGATATTAAGTGTTACTTTAATAATTAGCACCCTAAAATTGACCTCAGCCCCCATGAGCCAAGTCACGGTCAGTTTTGGCCCATCAGGTCATTTGAGTTGTGCACATCTGTAGTATACTTTAGTACTAATAGATAAACTTAAAACCCTTTTACTAACTGCTGGTCCAGGAAACTGTGCACAAAGAATGTACCGGTCCCTGAAACTGCGCACTAAGAATTTACCGGTCCTTGACTCTGAAAAGGTTGAGAAACACTGCTCTAGAAGTTATTGCAAATGAATCAGTGCTAGAATTCTGCATGAAAGAAACAATGGCTGATACCCAACTGACAAAGCATGGATGCAGCATTGTTACATTCCAAACTATGTCAGCACATGTGGAGGGGGAAATAATCTCTCCTTTCTTCTTCTGCCTGAGCCACCTGATAATATGTCACTGCATCTCGGGGACATATTACTAAGTAACACAGGCAGCTATGGAAGGAAGGGGAGATTGTTTTCCCCCTCTGTATGTGCCACTCAATTCCACTGTTGCTTATTACTGGGAGAGGAGAACTGTCTTTTGGGAATGAATTATCTCCTCTGCTAAGCAGGGTCCACTTTGGTTTGTATTTGGATGGGTGACTACATGGGAGCACTGTACGATATTCCCCTTAGGGGATGGGGTCATAGCTCAGCAGAAGAGTATCTACATGCTTGCCTTCAGAAGGTCCCAGATTCACTCCCTGGCATCTCCAAGTAGGACTCCTGCCTGAAATCTTGGAAAGCCACTGCCAGTCAGTGTAGGCAATATTGAGCTAGATGCACTGATAGACTGATTCTGTATAAGGCAGCTTCCTATATTCCTATGTAACTGCCAAGAGTCCCCCCACCCCACAATTTTCCCCTTTGTTCTTGGCTCAAAACATCATAGTCTTTCCTTGCTTACTTTCCTTTACAGACAAAAGCATCTATACTAGACTACCAAATGTAAACAAGATGCAGGAGAGGGCTCTTTTCCACAGAAGCCTGCAATATATTTGTTACTCTTTAAAATGCCACGAAAGCTGTTCTTGTTATTGTTTCATTTACACGGAATGCAGTGACCCCAGTTGGCCTCCATCCAGTAAAATGGAGATGCTGAGCCCAAATTAAACCATCAGTTTCCATTACAATTCCTTTTAGAGTCTGCATAGATAATTTGAGCCAACCGGTTAGACAATTAACACATTACTCAAATAATTTCCCAATTGCTTCCATCAATACAGCTAACTGCAATCAGTTGTCCAGTGTTGATGCAAAACAAGTGTGAAGGCATGGCACCTATTTAGGCCAGCCTATGGGTTAAGAGGCTTTTAAATGTTATGCCTGCCACATGGAGCATTGTCACAGTAAGTGCTTTTCAGTGATTTCCACATGGGGGCTGTAATGTTCAAATCAGATCCATTCCAATTCTCAAGCCATCCTGAAAGATGTTATCTATTATTCCAGCTGGAAGCATTGTTGCAGCTAGCAGGTGCTAACAGCCTAGCCTTTCTGTGCTTGTGCCAGCTTCATTTCGTGTTTGGATTTAACAAGGTTTGGCTTTACAATTAACCTTTCAAATGGAATTCTTAAGGTTTGTGCTTAACCAGAGTTCCAAAGGGCTGTTTCCTGCCCCAAATCCTATCCTCCTATCAACCACCACATTCCAAAATGACTCTAGCAAATTTTCTACAGACACAGTTTATGGTTTTTCTAAGGCTGTGTTGGGGAAGGTGGACAAAGGACAAGGGGGTCAAGCAGGTGATCAAGTCTCTGAACAATTTAATCTGTGCCAAGCTGAGCAAGATTAGTCATGCTGAGGAAGCAGGCTGCAGTCAGCAGCTCTATAGAAGCTGATGAAACCCCAATGGCCCTTTGTGTCACCATAGCACTGTAAAATGAGCCCTTTACCCAGAGCATTTGCAAAAATGAAGCCAGTAGTTCCCTTCTCTGGCTAACTTCCACAATGATGCAGATATTGAGGTACCTGGGTTAAACTTTTCGAGTCTCCCATTTGAGACCTGTAGTACTTTGTAGGCTGAAGGTAAACCATTGCAGATAGCACCATGTGATATGGATATGTTTGCCCTGCTAACTTGGCAAAGAGGCACCTTTTAACATGGTGATTTTCTTTATTTAGCAGGAAGAGAGTAACTGGCCCTATCCACCCCCAGCACAGTACCTCCAGTGACTGTTGCTGGTGTCTTATGTATCTTTTTAGATTGTGAGCCCTTTGGGGACAGAGATCCATCTTATTTATTTATTATTTCTCTGTGTAAACTGCCCCGAGCCATTTTTGGAAGGGCGGTATAGAAATCGAATGAAGAAGAGGAAGAGGAAGAAGAAGAAGTAATGCAGATACTCAGTTTGTGCTATTTCTCCCTCCGCTTTGAAAATGAAGTATCACAGTATCTGAGCATTCACTGGAGCACCACTGTCATGCCCCCATCCTCAGATAGCGAGGAGGAAGAGGAAGCTGGCAGTCCTCCAGCAGCTGCAGGGGTACCTGAAGGGCAGAGCCCAGCTTTCAGCCCACAGGAGGTACCTGAGGCAGGTCCAGTCAAAGGTTCAGAGGCAGCAGAGACAAGGAGTGGAGAGCAGAACACTGAGGTAAATGGTGAAACTCCTCTGCTGCCTCCTCGTGAGAGAGGATTGATGAAACGCTGACAACAGGTGGAAGAACTCAGGAGAAGCAGATGGCTGCTCAACAAGCCAGATAAACCCTGAATCTTTTCCAGCTGGCCGAAGGCAGAGAGCAATTAAGCCAGACTATAAATTAAGTCTGAAGGCTGCCGCCAAATGCTGAAAGATAATGAGTCTCTTGGAGCTTGCTTCAGCCGAGCCTCAGAAGAACTTCAGCTTTGTATTGGCTTCTAGAGACCCAGGCTTTTCCTAATTTAATGCTGCTACCTGACCGAGTCCTGACAACTGTACCTAGCTGCAATGCCTCCCCTGGGAACACCTTGCACCCCTTTTGGTCTGGAACCATGCAATCTGGTGAGCAAACTGAGTTTGCATGGGAGGCTGTCTGAACTTGATATTGTAGTGAAGTGTTCTTGTGTGTTTCTCTTGCAGACCAAGGAGGATTCTGAAGACCTTCCAGTGACTTTGATGGAGACTGTGACTTCAATGCCAGACAGACAAGCTCCTGACAACCACCAACATGCCTGACACTAGGCCTGTCCACATGACTATCAACACAATGGTAGGAGGCCTTGAACCCTGGTTTGTATGGGTGTGTGAATGCACAAAATTTCCTGCAACCCAGGTTGCTTGAAACAGGGTAGCCCAACTTCTGTATCCTGCTCTTAACCCAGGTAGGAGGAAAAGCTTTCCTACCGTGTTGTTTAGGTTGTGTGGATCTGAATCCATTTACCTTTCATAGCACCTACCAGGAACTAGCAGGCCTGGAAATGATACAGAGCTGTGGCTATAGAGGCTGCCATTCATAAATGTGCCACTGCAAAATATATGCTATGGTCCTATGCTTGAAGAAGCTTAGCAGGGCTTGGTCCACTCCTGTCCCTTCATGGGCAATCAGAGGACAACTGCTGATGTAATGTGGCTTGCCAGTCTACTGGCTGCACAAAGCATGCTGGGAAGGTGGGGCGGATTAAGCTTTTTGCTGCCTGTAGGCAGCCAAGGATTTGCCAGCCCTCTCGGGGTGGCCACCTCAGAGGGGGGCAGCCACAGTGATTGTGGGGAGGGAGGCTGAGGGGAAAATCCCCCCTTTGACCTTCTTAAAAACACTGCTGTGTGGTGGGATAGGGGCTGCAGCGGCTGTGGGGAGGGTGTGGTGGGGCTGAGGGAAAAGTCCACCATTTTACCTTCTAAAACAATGCTGCTGCATGGTGGGATGAGGCAATGTGGGTGGCGATAGTGAGAGCGAGCTCCTCCCAGCACCCTTCTCCTTCCCAAATGACTGAATGGACCCATCTGCAGTCCATTTGGGATCTCCACACACACTCATGTGGAGAAAGGCCCCAAACAGGCTGTAGACAGGGGGGCTATTCAATCATATGGGAAGGAGGAGGGGAGCTCGAAGGAGTTCTCTTTTGCCTCCCTCCATTGCCCCATACCCCTGCACAGCAGCATTGTGTTAAAAGGTGAATGGGGGGACTTTCATCTCACCTCCTACCCTTGCTGCAGCTGCCACCACCCCCAGAGAAGTGTGGCAAAGTTGGAGGAGCGGCAAATTTTGCTGCTGGAGGCAAATGCCTACTCTGCCTCTTCATTAAAGCCATTGTGGGGAGGCTTTCTTGACCCTCAGAGGACCTTCTATGCTTCCAGCTCCCAATTTCAGCAACTGAGGCCCCTCCTGGCTTAATCTGTGTGTGTGCTAGGTTTGGTGACCCTAACAGAGGTTCTGCTCAACTCCTATGGTAGGATCTCCATACTTCTCATAACCCACCCCCATATGGTCATGTGAAAGGCTCCACTATTTTCCCTATGGAAGGAAAGGCCACACCAGCTCTTCTACCACACAGACTCCCGCCACCCAGTAAATGCCTAAACAGGGCCACAGTTTGTCTTCAGGGTGAATGTCTCAGTGAAGGAGCTACATTCTTCTAACTGGAATCTGAATGATTTGCATAATCCTCCCTTGGGTATTATTATTATTTATTAAACTACCTAAGTATTCTTATTATTCAGAAGAACTAATAATAGGAAAACAGAGCATTTGGCATGCATTGTTTTGTTTTGAAGGCACTTTCAGTTCCTTTGAAATGAACTACATTAATTTTCTACCTCTACCCAACACACCAATATTTATGGCTAATTATTCCAGAGTAGTCATAATAGACAATTCCAAGAAATGCAAGATGATTATCAACTGCAAACTCTTAAATTCATCTCCTACACAATTACCATATCAATAATTGCCATTAGCATAATCGGCAGTGGGTAAATGGGTGGGGGGGCCTTTTCTCTAAACTCAAAATGTAATGAAGATAAGTGATCATAGAGGATCATCCAGCAGCAGAGTGAAAAATCAATAACATGAATGACCAGATCAATCGATATCCCCTTTAGTGAATATAGAAGATTACTTCAAATGGTCCATTACCAGAGGTTTGACATATAAATTACATATAGCAAATCAATACATCTGTATGATGAGAAACCTTTATTGCAGTTTCGAAATACTGGAGGTTTCTGTTGCTTAAAGTCACACATTACTGAATCCAGATCTTCAGCAGATGCAGATTTCCCAAAGTCAATGAAACTGAAAGAAATATTTCTGGCTGTGGATTCACTATTAGAGTCTCACTTCAAGCCCCTATTTTTAATGCACTGTCTAATATTAGAATACTCTTCCTACACAAGAGCATGAAAAATTAATGAATCAGTGATGATTGTCTTGAGATTGTCTGTGTGCATTTGTGAAGGAGCAGAAAACAATTACCGCAGAGCAGTCGTAACAATGTCAACTGATTTCAGCTTTGCAATGAAACAAGTTGTTTTGTGTGGATTTCAACTGAAGCAGATGATTCTTTTGCCACTTCCTCTGACATAATTCCATTGTTATCTTGAGAATTATACCAGTGTATATGGCTATGAATTCACTTCCTTAATAGCTTCTACTGATATTCTCTACCAATTCAAGTCTCTAACCTCTGAATTCCTAAGAATTCCATCTTTCAGTTAAAAAAAATTATCTGTCAGGGTCACAGAAAAAATATTGAGAAGGATTCCACAAGATATATCTGATCACTCTGTGCCCCTCCATGCCTGTTGGTGTGTATGGATGCATCACGTGTGCATTTCCCCATGTTGGAACAAACAGACATGGTAAAGCATGCTACTTATTACAAGTGCTATATGAATTATTTTAAAGCCGCTAATAGTGTGTCAGTTCTCATGAGCAAAAGGTGGGTTGGAGAAGCATCCTGACCAGCTTTGGGAACTGTGTATGTTCCTGATTTTTGATCATATGTTTGCAAACACCTAGGTACGGGGAGGTTATTGTGTGGGAGCCAATTGCTGGGATTGGGCAACTTCTCCTTCACCCTCGATAATATGCTGGGTACCACTGCTGGGTAGGACAGTGCCATCCGACCGAGCACTTGACTCCCACATGATACCTTCCCCCTCCTCCTACCTAGGTTAACACATGACTGAAAACTGGGCACACACAGCTTCTGAAGCCAGGTAGGATGCTTCTCAGGGCCAGGCCGTCCACTAGGCAAACTAGGCTATCACAAATGGGGAGGAGTGCCTGGGTCATGTGCCACCTGCGAAGGTGCCCACGCCCTCACAGGTGCGCACACCTCTGTCAAAGCAAATAGACAGGCAACCGAGTGGGTGCTCCCCATTCCTGTTGCTCACTTGGCCTTCCTCTTGTCTCCTCACCACCTCTGCGTCTGGGCAGTTGGCTTGCCATGGTATATTATAATTATGTTGCCACATCACACAATGATGTCATGATAACATGTAGCAGCAGGCAGGCTGCCCAGCGGTGGGCAGAGGTGGCAAGGAGAGCAAGTGGGCAGCCAGACAGGCAATGGGGACCGACTACCTGCCCACCCACTTGCTCTCCTCGCTGCCTTCACCTGCTGCTTCTGCCACTGTCAGCTGCTTCTGGGCAGGCGGCCTGCCCTGGCGTGTTATGAGGACTCGGCAATGTGATTATAATGCATTGTGGAGAATGCCCAGCCACCTATGGGAGGTGCCTTCCCCTGAGGGCAAAGGGGCTGGGGGGCACCAAAGCCAGGGTTTCACCTGGGGTGCCTCCAGGATTACTAAACTGATCTGCAACCGAAAGCCGCCATTTATAAACCCTTGGTACAAAGGCATCCCAGCACTCTTTTGTTTAGACAAAGGCTGCTCATGGGCATTGGCTCAAAGAGTCCAGTATTCCTCCTCTTCTCCAAAGCAGCCAGCTAAGTGGTCTCAGTCTGGCAAAGCTCTTGACAACATTTTAACCTGTGCCACCAGAGCAACTGAGTCACTGGTAGTAATAGCTGTCATGGCACTTGGGCAGCTGTCTTGCTTGCAAGGAAAGAATGACGAAGTCCCACTGTGGCAACAAAGGCCCTGTTGCCAGCCTCATGTGAAATGAAGCAGCTGATCAAGTTTTATTGGCTTAAAGTATTTTCTTGGCAAGAGAAAGAGCAGATTAGGCAGGACAAGCATTTCAATTTAGGGGAAGGAATGGGAGCTGGTTAGTACAGGAGGTTCAGTGTCACCTGCTGGTTGGCTCTCAGATACTTAATAGTACATATAGACAACTAGGCCTCTTTCTCTGGGATGTGCCTAAAAATATCTACACAAACAATTGGTTTTCAAGAATACTGCCCCACTGTATAGAGCTGTTAAGGATTACTAAGTTAATACCAGTGAAGCCCTTTGAATACTCGTTACTATATGCTAATGTATTATTATTGTTAAGAGCTACCTGTCTTTCTATTTTGCAACATGAAGTTTGTATAACTCAAAAGCCTGTATACTGCTACTCCAGCAGAAGCTGACATGCTCACCTCCTTACCTGTCTTGTACGTTTCAAAAATAACCAAGTACTCTCTGAGCTCCTTGGAGGAAGAACGGGATATAAATGTAATTAATTAATTAATTAAAATTGTGTGGCTTCAGCTTCTGAGTGCAGAGTGTAGATTGATTATGAAGAAAAACTGATACTGCGGTGTGTCAAGTCGCACCACTTTCTCCTTCGTAATCTGTATAATTATCCAATAGCCATGAGCTTCCCTGGTGTTTAAAACTACTGAAGCATTTCTTGGATTAAAGGACGTATTTTTCACACAACTCTAACATCAAACACCCTTTACTAACTAACCAGGTATTTCAATATTTCCTAGCCTAGCATAAAGAAGCTTTGGTGTTACTAGAGACATCACAATTGAACATACATTAATAAACACTAATGAAGTCTTAGGGGACAGAGTTAGCCATTCCTAGGTTTTTCTCTGGAGAGGCCTGCCTGCCACCTAAGTGGTGAGCTGGTGTAGCCATATTAATAAGCTTACAAGAGCTGACAAGATCACAGCATGAGCTTGTATGGCTATAGGCCAGATATCACGGCCCATGTTCATCCCTGGTGTCACTTCTATAGTAGGAGGAATTGGAGTTACACCAGGGAAGAACTTTGGCTCATTGCTACTCATCATTAGAGATTATGTGCACACAAGATATCTAGAATGGATTAAGGGGATATAAAGATTCCTTTTCTAGTTTCTGTCATCTTTCCGAGGCATAAGGGTTTTTCAGGAAAACAAATATTAACAGGACGAAGATGTGAAATACATTTTGTGTGTGAGGAAAAAAGGGCGTGTTTTCTCACTGTCCAAGATGATGACACTCAATCTGGCCAGTGAGAGGCTTTGCACTCTGTCTAGGTCAACAGAAGTGGGACACAAAGCTCTATGTGAGCTGGATGCCAGACAGGAGGTTTTAGTGACAGCAGGGCCCAAAGCTGAAAGCGGTTGTCACCAGCAGGCGGGCTCCAGTTTCAAGGCTAGTGGGATGATGAGCCTGATGCTTAAACCAGCAGGAAGTGATTATGACTTGGAGTGTGCTCTCTCCCTCTCTTACACACACACACACACACACACACACACACACACACACTTCCTTGCTTCCTCCCTTCAGTGGGAAACACCTCAGAGAACTGCAGTCTTTTTCTCCCTCTCTTGCCAGTCTCCTGTTAACACAACCCATTTTGAAAGCCGTGAGAAACTGTAGACAGTGTAAAACAATTTGCTGTCACCCTCTCCTGAAATCTCCCTTTTGATAAAACCATGGCTGAGGAATCCATCTGACATGCACAGTGTCTCACACATTCACTGGAATTGGGTTTGCTCTATGCATTGTGAGCACAAAGGGGGCTTAGCATGCTGAGGCTGCTAGGAAATGTGTCTGCACCACAGCTGCATGCAGAGGCCTAAAAGCACCTGAACACTTAACTCTGATCTTCATATAATCTTAGCCAAACGAAATACTTTTCTAGGCGTCATATTTCGTTAGGCTGCAAGATATATTTTAAATAAAAGTTTCCATTCCACTTTCGGTTCCTCTCACTTTGTTTGCTGAATGGGTTTTCTTGCTTCATTTTAATCACAGATATAAGGGGGGGGGGAACCACGTTCACTAAGACTCATGCAGCAGTTAATAGGGTACTTTTAAAAACTACTTATGTGCCTTAGGGAATGTTTGGAATACAGGATTACGACTCTATTACAGCTAAACCAATGGCAAGGCATCATCTGATAAAGGACCCTTACAAGTTATTAAAAGCCTCAAATTTCTCTTAGCAGTATAATCAGCTAGCCCCAGTCCAGGGTTGGCTGCCAAATATACAGTACTGGAGAGGTGGTAGCTTTGCTATAGGGCAGCAAGCTTGCCATGGGAGAGGGAAGAGGTAGCTATGCTCCTGATGCAAACCAACACCTCCTTTTTGTAGACAGATTTGGATGAGCAGCCCAGGATGTTTTGGCTCACAGACTGTGCAGTCAGTAACGAACCAAGAGAAAGGAGCACTCTACAGCCAGCCTGTGCTGCTTCTGAAGGCTGGGCTGCTCTGTGCCTACTAAAGAGTACATCATTGCAGTTGTGATGCTCCTCTTTTTGGGAATTATGGAAGTAAATTCACAACTCCACAGGGTAATGGATGATATACGCCTAGGGACATAGGAAGCTACCTTATACCAAGCCAGGTCATTGGTCCATCTAGCTCAGTATTGTCTATACACACTGGCAGCAGCATCTCCAAGGTTGTAGGCAGGAGTCTCCCTCAGCCCTATCTTGGAGATGCCAGGGAGGGAACATGGAACCTTCTGCATACAAGCATGCAGGAGCTCTTCCCAGAGCAGCCCCATCCCCTAAGGGGAATTTCTTACAGTGCTCACACATGTAGTCCTCCCAGGGGCGTAACAAGGCTGGAGTGGGCCCAGAGACAAAATTTTAAAATGGGCCCCTCGCTGATACACACACACTTCACAATATATAGTCATGTGACTTGCCTCTGGGGGGCCCCTCGAGGCGTGGGGGCCCCCAGGCAGCCGCCTCCCCTTGCCTAATAGTAGTTACGCCCCTGAGTCCTCCATTGAAATGCAAACCAGAGCAGACCCTGCTTAGCAAAGGGGACCATTCATGGTCACGACCACAAGACCAGCTCTCCTCCCAGCTGATCCTGCTTCCTTAGTAGGCAGGAGCAGCCCCACCTTTGGAAGCAGCACAGGCAGGTTGTATGGTTCACAAGTAGCTCTTGGATCATTGGTTTACTGTGTGGTATAGGAGCCCATATTTTCATTTAATTAAATTGAACTTAATTAAAATATTTCACATTTTGGCCTTCAAGGCAGCTTGAGCTTACCACAGATCATTAAAAACAGCATGCAGTCAATAAAACAACAATACTATTATCCTATAAAAATGAACAAACACAATATATCAAGAGTCAAGAATCAAATGTCAAAAATCTGCAGCACAAAGAACTATGGGGGGGGGAGTGGCATTAAACAAAGCAGTTAAAGAGGCTGGAGCAAGAAAAGGCCTCAACAAGCTGTTGGAATGCCAAGAGCCATGGGGCCAACATGGTCCTATGCGGAAGAGTTCTCCAACAACTTGGTGCTGCCACAGAGGCCCTGACCTGCAGTCCCACTGATGAAATCTCTGATGAAACTGGGATGCGGAACAAGATCTCCATTATCACAGTGAGCAAGCAGGCTTGTCAGTGTAAGAAAGTGGCCCTTCAAAGATCCTGGTCCTCCCCCCAATGAAGACTGTATAGGTCATACATACAGTGGCTGACATACAGTGTAACGTTATAATGTGGTGGAATATAACATTTACACTTTTGCATAAGAGCGTAGTTGTGTAAGCACAATTGTGCAGAGTTGCATGGCAGTGAATCCATTATGACTTCACTGCCACACAACTAGGTGCAGTTTTTGCATTGTCTTGCACAACTGCGCAAATGTTACATTCCACTGTGTGTGGAACATTGTGCAGTATGTCAGCTACTGTACTGTCTCCACAGGGCAAATAGCAGCTTATGGGGAACTGATTTGAACTGGGGGAATGACCCAGGAGAAAATGGCTAATGATTAATGTTTTGGGATCTCCTGTGTCATGGCTAGTTTTGCCCTAAGTCCTTGCTACCTCTTATCTCTTTTTCCTTCTCACATTCCTTTTTGGTCTTCAGAGTTCAAATACTCATCCTCCTGTTTCTTAGCTTCTCCCTTTTTATCTTGCTGGTCTGCATTTCTGGTGCACCATCTCTCTGAAGGCTTCTTCTCTTTAATTCAGACATCATGGAAAATTCATCTTTTTAATCTTCCTTTCCCAGTATGATCAGTCTTGCTTTACTGACTGATATTTGGCACATTATCTTCCTTCCTGATGATCCTTCTCCATGTATTGTGTTCTACTAAGTAATCAGCCTGCAGAGAGAGACATGTTTCTTAATTTTAAATGGCACCTAGTAAAGTGACAGGCACAGTAAAAGTAATAAACGATGCCAAGATGAGAAGTCAATGGAAGCCACTCACTTTTCTGGGAAAAAGTAAATACAGACCAGCATACTGACAGGCACTTTACTAGTATATCAATAATAAAAGCAAACATTAGAAGACACTAACAAAACACCTTGATCCTTTTGTGTATATATCATATAAAGCACTATTTGTTAATAAAAGGTAATTGCTGGCAAACGCTAAAGGAACAAAATTTACAAACACAAAACTTAGCAAAAGATAAAGGAGAGAGATAATGGGACGAGAGCTGGTCTTGTCTTGTTTGACAAGCATGAATTGTCTCCTTTGCTAAGCAGAGTCCACCTTGATTTGCATTTGAATGGGAGACTACATGTGAGCACTGTAAGATATTCCCCTTAGAGGATGGGTCTGCTCTGGGAAGAGCAACTGCATGCATGCATGAAGTGAGGTTCCAAGTTCCTTCCCTGGCATCTCCCTGCATAGGGCTGAGAGAGGCTCCTGCCTGCAACCTTGGACATGCCTCTGCCAGTCTGTGAAGACAATACTGAGCTAGATAGACCAATGGTCTGACTCAGTATATGGCAGTTTCCTATGTTCCTAAGTGGTGGGGAATTGAGAAACAGAAGTGAAAAACACAGTGGTTGAAGCTGCACATGGTTATCTTTGACTCTCGTAACTGTATAAATGCAATAGTTCATCTTCATGGTTGCTGATGGGGAAAAACAACACAAAATTGAAAACAGGAATAGCTCTGCCAATAATATCTCTGTCAGCAGTTGAACGACAGCTCTTCAGGCTGAGCTAACCCTGCCAACTTGGCTTTTAACTACAACTTGGTTGTGTATTATCAGCTTTTCATCTAGAGTGTCCCAAAGTGTCTTTTCTAAAGAATGTCAGTAACATTTTAAGTAAGCTTTATCAGAGTCAAATTGGTAAGGCTTTGCAAGTGATCATCTGCAAGTCAAGGAGGATTCAAATTTTTAAAAAACACAAACCTGGACAAAAAGTCATTTGCAGTTATTTCTTTAGCAGCTTGAAACAAATCTTTTTCTTATCTGCCGAAATGTGATCTGACATTTTAATACAAATATTCTTTTAAAAAACTGAACTGGTTTCTGATGATGAATGTGACAACTAGGAAGTGCTTCTGAAGCAAAGGGGAGGGGCCTAAATGTTTGTCAAGCGGTCTTGGCGTAGATCTCTGGAAATTTCACGATCTGATCTGGAACCCCTTCCTTCTAATCCTACCAATTTAACTAATTCAAATGTAAGTTAAGTTCTAAATGGCTTGAGTGCAGGGCATCTGAAGGGCTGCCTACTCTCAAATGGGCCTGCCATTAGGTTAAGATCTTGTACCTTGGCTCTGGACCATGTGCCTTTCCAGTTGTGGCAAACAGGCTGTGGAAACTCAACACTTCATTCAACAGTGTCAATCCTACAATCAACAGGGCACCTACAAAATTCAGCTTTGGGCCCTGCTTAAAAATAGTTACATATGGTTTGTTCTGGCCTGTGGAAACAGTTGAATGATTATTTCTTATGCAGTTTTCTCTGCTTTTGTTGCTGTTTACTTACTGATGTCTTTTAAATATATTTTATGGTGATACACTTTTAAATTTGTTATGAGCCTCCTTGAGGGCCTGGTCTAGTGACAGAATGTCAGGATAAAAAAAAATATTTTAAATAAATATATTCCAGAGTTGAGCCCTGACACTGAAATCAGAGGCAAGCCTCTGATCAAAATGAAGCCCTGACTGGTTCATCTGGGTTTAAGGTTCATGGAAATCACAGCAGCTGAGTGAGGAATATGGCCATTGTAGGAATGCAACTGAGATAAAACATTCCTTTAAGATGCCACATTGCCTTCCAGAAATTATCCTTATTAATAGCCTATCTCCTTGGCCATTTCTACATCTTAAGTGCTCCAGAAGATTTTCTGCTAGTACAGAGAGGATGGAATAGGACTGATTGTCCTTTAATACCTCTTCAGAGAGGTATTTTAATAGGAGGGATCATGAACTTGGCCAAATGTATGTGGGTGACTATGTAGGCGTAGTCACTATTCATAGCTTCGTTTCGCATATGATATTCTAGGCAAAATGTCCATCAAATCTGCTGCAGAGAATAATCCCTCCAACATATTTTAGAACTTGTCCATTCTTAGCCCACAATTTTTATGATTAATTGTTTTAATTTTTAATGTTGGGTTTAAATGTTTTTAATGTTTTAAATGATTTTAATTGTAAAATCACCCAGAGATGCAGGTTTTGGGCAGTATAGAAATATTTTACATACATACATACATACATACATAAATGATACCCTTGTAAAGTATTTTTTGTAAATCCCCAAAAGTTTCCAGGTTTTATTCAAGCTTGAAGCACATAAAAACTAATTATTCTCAGCTTTGTCTCTTTTTGTTTGTTTTATCCCAGATATAATGCTGATCAGATTGCAGAAAACTATGTTTAGCTTTTCTTATCTTGAGCCAGACCAGACTTATATGTGCAGGTTAAGAGTTCACAGTCCCAATCACCAAAGAGCTACGGGCAACGTGGTATATGCCGGATCAATCTAATCTATGAACAAAATATTTCCGAGGGTTCATTATATCCCGGAAATCCACAGAGGAGAGGAGATGCTCTAATGAGGCTGTCACACTTCATTAACACATTTAATTGCTGCAGTTTATATGATTTGAAAACCTTCTCCGATTGGTAGCTCTATAGGCAAAACTTTCCAAAGCAGCTGAGATTTGCATTTGGCAACCACCTTCACATGGCTCTGATTCCAGGGCTAGAGCTGAAGAAGGGTCCTCAGGGAAACAGCAGAAGGCTATAAGAGAAGGCACCTGGAAAATAACAAGAAGGATATTAACAACGCAGAACACGCCCTTGACTTTAACACGTACCCAGGAGACGCAAATGGAGGGATTTACGTGAATATTGGCAAAGCCATCGCAAACTACTGGGCTGTCTCAGAAGAATTAAAGACATTGCTTCATATAAGCGGTTTGCAGTCCTCAAACTGTTCCATGCGAGCTCCATTCATTCCTATTGGCCTTATGCCAACAGGAAACTTTGAGGATTGAGCTGTTTATTTGCAGGATCTGGATTTCCAGGACAGCTTTGCAGTGGTATTTCACACCAGTCAAAACAATAAGAAATCTTATTTCACTATTGGTGCTACTTATATATTTTTCCTATGACTTTAAGCTGGGCCTGACAGATGCCTTCATTATTTCTTCCCCAGGCTTGCAAGTCTATTTTTATACCCATTCTGGCCAAGCATTTCACAGCCACAAACCAAATGCAGAATACATTATCAATATAGGCATTAGCATACAGGACCCTGACAGGTGACCCAGGCTGTGAATATAATATAATGGATATTTCAGTTGCTGGGAAGGTGAAAGAAGGGAAGGTGAAAACTATATCCACTTGTTTAAAAATATATATAAATAGCTGGGCAAAGGTCTTGCTGAATTGAGATGTGAAATGATGGCAGCACTTTGCTTTAATAGGACTCTGCCTTTTGCCTCAAGCTCCTTATGCTGCTGATTGTTTTAAAAAATAATGCCAGAGGATATTTGCTGCGCCAGGTTTTCATTGCACCTTCCGTTCTGTCTTCAGCCCACTTGGCTGTACTCTGTCCTCTTGACCCCACTTGGTTGGCTGCCTGCATGGGCAGCAGGAGTTCTGAAGCTGCTGCAGGGGCAGGAAGTGGGATCTTCACAGCTGTCAACATGTGACAATTGAGCCCACCTGAGGATGCTGAGTGTGGCTTCTGCCAGAGGTGGCCTTTACACAAGGCAGGGTCAGGTGTTCTCTTCCAGCATGGGTGGCAGCAGCGGCAGGGGCATTGCTAGGTACTTAAAAGATCCAGGGAGTCCAGCCCTTTTGATAATTAAACTCTATCATACTCCCTTCCAAGGATAATTATGTATGTTTTTAAAGTCTCTAATATTGTAGTCCAGTGCCGATGAAAGTGGGAGAAGCAGAGAGCAGGTGAGGCTAGGAGCACTCTCCCATGCTCTGTGCTGGTGCCTCCACTGCCACACTTTCTTTCTAAAAGTGGTCAGGGAGGAGGGAGGCTGATGAAATTTGGGTTTCTGAACATTTATTTATTTATTGAATGTATATATCGCCTAGTATAAAAATCTCAAGGCAGCGTACAGAATTAAAACATAGTTAAACAGATTTAAAAAATAAAATATAAAACATTTAAAATCCATAAAAAATAAAAATCATAATAGATAAAAACACATTAAAATCTTAAAGTTCACTGGGGGGCGTGCTCCATGGGTCATTGCCTAAGGATGCCCCTGAGCAGCAGGGAGCAAGCACCGGCCTCCCTACTTCCTGCTGCCACCACCCTTCCTTGCCCTCCTGGGCATGCGATTCATTTCCTCTTCCTTGACCCACTGGGGCACATCTGTTTTTTCCACTCTGCCACTAGCATGAGTGGGACCACCTCCCGGTTTGGTGGCACAGTCTGAGAGGGCTTGCATCTCGTTGACACTGTCTCAGCAGAATGGCCTGAGAGTGCTGAGCACCCATGCTCAGATATGGGTGTGGGGGGGGGCACCATATTGTCCTACACCTCAGGCAGCAAAATGTCTTGGACTGCCTCTGGCTTCAGCACACATCTATCAGCACGTGTGTCCCAGAGTAAAATGCTCAAATGTCCTGAATCCAAGCCTTTAAGTTTTTGTCCAGCAGGAGGGGTACGTATAGTCATATTTTCTTTCTTCCTGCAAGCATGCGTTTTTCAAATTAAGTTACTGGAGCAGATTTCTTCCTCCTGCTGAGCTGAAATTCACATGAGGTGGGTGGGTAGAGAGGACTTAGTGCAGAAACATGGGTGGGAGCTTGATGGCTGAGAGCTTCATGAGAAGCAACAGCACCTGGAAGGGGTGTGTGTATGTGGAAGGGAGAGAATCAAATGGAGAAACCAGGAAGTAGAAGACAGAGTAAGAGATAAATTCAAGAAAGCAAAGTGAGTGCGGAACTATTGATGAGAAAGAAATAATGACTCCTGGGCGCTTTCCAGACTAGCTGCTCAACAGCAACAAAATGCCTCCATTCAGGCAAGTGGAGACATTGAAAACATAAACAGCAGGGGGAGCAGTCTCGCAGCAACTAACAACCCAGAAAAACAGCAACTGCCTTACGCCGGATATACGACATCCTAGCTCTATATCGCAGTGATTACATTCAAGACAAGGCATTGGCAATGTGAACGGTACCCTGCTGTCCACATAGGGACTGCAGTGTCACAACACAGAAAGTGTGAAAGCACACTTCTGAGATCTGACGTGACTCCGATGAAGGGTCTAATCTGGAAAGGGTCTAACCTGGACTAGAGGGAGAGTAGCAACCTAGCATGAGCAAGATAGATGGAGATGCTGGCCTATCCAGACCAATCCCAGTGCATCTGTAAACAAAACTATACCTGTTCCAGAAGCACATAATACGTACAAATAGAGAGTGACTTGCCCCAGACTGTGAATGAGAAGCAGGCTATTAATCGTAAGAAGGATTAAGGAATACTCACACCCCTAACCCTGCTAACACCAAGCACTCCTTCCTTGGCCACAACAAGAGTGGGCTAGCTGTGAACAGAGCAGCACTATAGGTTAGCCAGAATTGGAGGATAACCCGGATCTTACCCTTAATATAATTCCCACAAGTAAGTTCCATTGAAATTACTGTTATTTCATTGGGACTTACACACAAGATTGCAGCTACAAAATGCTTCCCATCCATCGCTAATCCCTTGAGTCTGTACCAATCTGAAGTACTGATCAGCCTGGCATGTTAGGCACTTTTAATAGAGCAAGTATACATTCAAAATGGCATAATTTATTGTAACTGCTTCCAAGCAAAACAGCCCTGTGGCCTGATACACTTGGCTCTCAGAGCTCTAGGAGTCCTGCAATAACATGTCACTCAGGAAATGGGCTATTTCTGCATAGCATGTCAGCTGGAATTTTGCAGCTGTTTTCCTTAGCACATCATGGAACGTGATAGATGACTCTGTGTGTGTGTGTGTGTGGTGTGTGTGTGTGTGTGTGCACGCGCGCGCCAGCATTGAGGTAGATTGCTTTTTGCCAGGCTGGAATCAATCCCCTGAATGTCACCCTCTGCTGGAAAAGATTAACTAGATATGAGTAGACATTGTTCCAACATGGTTAATTCTGGAAGCTTCTGTAAATACTTAGGACTGCCTTCCTCCCAATACAAGTCATGGCTGACATCCAGACTAAGTTACTTAATAGTACTACTCAGCAGTTACTCTAAAGACTACTCCATTTGAATAGGAGTTCCATTGAGTAATTTAGTCAGGATGTCAGCCACTTTCCTTAAAAAGGGAGGAGTGGAATATGCCATAAACCTTTCAGTGGGATGCTTGGAGAAATCTCAGGTTTCATTTGAAAGATCTTCAAGTTCAGCATGTATAACTTCCAGTGAGAGAAGCCCAGGCTGTGAGGATTCCAGCAGTACAATGTAGTGTGTCTGGAAAAGCAGTTCTCACTTCTAATATTTCTGTACAGTAGCATGGTAATTTTCAAACTCTCTATCTTAAGGGAACCCTTTTCAAAGAGATGTGTTTGCTAAGGAATGCTTGTGTATTGTAGAGTAGAGGTGTGCACAAAACCAGCAGGCCCGGTTTGGTTTGCACCCCCTCGAACACCCCCCCCCCTGTTTGGTTCAGGGGGTTTGCAATTTTTAAATTTTTTTTAAAAAATTAACTCAACCGCTCCAGGGGGGCTTCTCCGAGGCAGTGGCGGAGGGGAGCTCTGGAGGTTCCCCCTTCCCCGCCGGCCTCCATTACGTGGCAAATCACCCAATTCGGGCAGTCTTCAGCCCAATCCAGGCCTCCCCCCCCATGGCAGTGGCCAAGGCTTTCACGCATGCCTGATGGGTCTCTGCATGGCCTGGGTCATGACCTGCCATGCAGAGGCCAATTCAGCATTTACAGCGGCCTCCAAAATGGCTGCCACCACTGGGTTGAGGCCTGGATTGGGCTGAAGACTACCCAAACCGGGTGATTTCCCACATAATGGAGGACAGCAGGGGAGGGAGAACCTCTAGACTCCCACCACCACAGCCTCAGGGAAGCCCTCCCTGGAGGGGCTGAGTAAAAATAAAATATAACCCCCAAAAAAGATTGTTAACCCACTGAATGGTTGAGGGGGGTTCGGTCCGATAATGAAATGAACCTGAGGAGGGTTAGTTTGATATCGGACCATCAAACCAAACAGGTTCGATGTCGAACCTATTTATGCATCCCAATTATAGACTATTTGGGAGAGGATTTCATCATGTACAGGCAGTTTACCTGTGGTGTAGGCTGGGCCACTGGACTTCATCATCGGCCTTCCATGGGTCAATAGTGCACAGTAAAATGCACCCAACACTCTTCTGCAGCTCTGCATTGCAGGGTATAATTAGAGCTGTGGGCAAATTCAGAAAGGGTTGTCTACCATGACTGATCTTCCCATTCAGAAACCCATAATATGTTTCTGAGAAACTGAGAGTTCCCCAGAGGAGTTTAAAAACCACTGCTGCTGCAAATTGTGAACTTTCCCTATATACACTAGATTCTTCAGCCACATCTCTATTGTGACTGGGGATGATGGGAGCTGTAGTCTAACAGAATCTGGGGACCCAAGGTTGAAAAAAACTATACTAATCCTATAATCCTGATCAGCAGTTAAACTGATGGCATTACACCAGCTTATCCCTACAATCAGCACAACACCATCAGCTGAGAGGCCGAGCATCGGTGGCACTGGAGGCATATCAGGGCAGAAGCAGGTTCAGTCTGAATCTTAAATGCCCATAGACACTGCTCCTGACCCCTATGCTGGTGTCATGTTGTGCCAGTGAAAGAACTGGTGAAGTTAAAACTGTTTTCTTGAGCTCAATAGAGAACCACATTAAACTGCCCCCAACTCCTTCCATTCTACTCTACCCAGCTGAGACAGAGCAGAAGATCCAGACCACAGTTCCCTCTAAGGTGTGAGCACGTGCTAACGCTCACATGTTTTTGGATGACCACTCAGTTCATCTTAGATCCCACTCAGTTTGAATCAGGAAGGCCCCATTCTGAATGCACATGCGCACTCTCACTGTCTTGATATTGCCGACCAGAACAAAACTCATTCCGCACAGAGATGCAAAAAATTAGAGGGACCACCGATCCAGACTAATTCTGCTGCTGGTCACATCACATCAAGAGCAATATCAAGAACCGCCCAGAGCCATTATTGGAAGGGTGGTAGATTGAATGAATGAATGAATATATAAATATATAAACAAACAAGCCAGCCAGCTCTTTCAGGGAGCGTCCAGTTCAGATGACAGGGGATGCAGCATGAGGCTATATCTCTCTGGCCCCATGTCTTGTACACTTAAAGTGCACAAGCCTAGCCTTAGCACAGATTCAGTAACCCAAAAACTTTTGGTTTAAGATGACAGTTTCACTCGTGCTCTAAAAAGAATGGAAATTGCAAGTTAAGGTGCCCATCTTAACTTCCAAGCCATATAAGTTGGAAGTTAACTTTGTACAGTCTGGAACTTTGTACAGTCTGGTATATGATGATGGATTTAGAAATGAGGCTTCATGCACCCACACTTTGCCTCGGTCTTTCAGTTGGACATTGGGCTGGGGAGCGATGCATCCAGGCAGACATTTAACAGGTGTAGTTTCCCTAATCACCTTCGAGATGATGAATATCCCTGATGAATTTCTGTCTGATGCATCTCTGATCAAGGCAAAGTGTGGGTGCCTGGAGCCTCATTTCTAAAGTCATCACCATATACCAGACTGTACAAAGTCTTTACAGCTTATATGATGCAGAAGTTAAGACGGGCATGCACAGACACTTGCATGCACAGACACTATTTGCATGATTAGCAAAATTTATGTCCCGCCATCGATGGGCTGCTGGGAACACAGAACTTCCTGTTCCCAAACAGGAAGCAGCCATGCCCAGTGACTTTTCAGAACAGACAATGTGGCTATTCAATACAGACAGCTTGGCAGTGGGACGGGGGGAGGGGGCATGGTGGAAGAGCAACAGAGGGGCAGGTAAGGGGGGTGGCTTTTAAAGTCCATGCTCTCTGCCATCCCCCCAATGCATGAAATGTTTTGTGCACATCCCTAGAAATTTCCCATAAACCTCACAGCTCACTTGCTGGATCTAATTTCCTTCAGGCTGGTGTTATCAGCAAAATAGTGTAAAAATTGTACACAAGTAATGTAGACACACACACACATGCAGGTAGGCAGGCAGGCACAGGCACTGGCACACACAGGTACAGACCGACAGACACCCCTCACCTTTCCCAGCATGCTTCTCCCCATCCTGGTTCCGGTAAGCCGGTGTTCTCTGCTGGCTACCCCGCTCACTGGGCTCAGATGGCCTCCGTGCATGTCTGCACATGCACGGAGGCCATCTGAGCCCTGGGGGTGGAGGCTGGAGCAGCTGGCAGGGAATGCTGGCTGGCTGGGGCCAGGGCGAGCGGGAGCAGCAGGCAGGAGCACAGCAGCGATGTGACAGGGTCGGGGCAGCGAGTCAGTGGAACAGAGTGGCGGGCAGGAGCGCAACAGCAGCTGGGTCAGAGCAGCAAGTCAGCTGCCATGTTTATTGTGGACAACACTGTGGGCACTAACCTCAAACTTGCTACTGCACAGACTCTGTTAGCACTAAAAATGCATTTTTCTGCCTCTTAAACCCAAACTTTGAGGATCAGTTGTAAAACTACGATCAATTGGGTCCCAGGGGGATATACAAAAGGCACTTTCCTGGCATGCAGTCTAAAGACTGAAACTATGCAAATAGATTACAAAATCATTTACATACCACTTCCTCCATCCGGAAAAATGTTGCCAACTGTTGAAACCCTAGTTCAAAAGAGAAAAAATTTAAACTGCTCTGTCTAACCCATTTCCCCACAGATCTTCACCAAATTTGCAGAGGAGGTATCTCTTGTCATTTAGTGAATGTGTGCTGATGGCCAGGCAGATTGGACAAGTGGTTTTGACTTTATAAACAATCGAATGTTCAGGGCCCATAATATTGGAATACTGAAAACACTCTCCAACTTAACTATACCGGCCCTATTGCACCAGTATAATATAGGAAGTGCATGTTGCCCACACATGCCTTGTCAGTATCCTTCCAAGGCTCCCCACTTCAGGACTCCAAACACACAGCAAAATCTGCCAGCAGCCCCTTCTCCTGTGTTGCACACTGCAGCGACTGGATCCTACCCTTACAGGTTTGGAAGGGGCAGAGAGTGAGAAGGCCAGAAGCTTCCCCTCCTTGGCTTGTTCAATTTTCCTCCTTCAAGAAGGACTGAGAGGAGAGGAGCTGCCACAGTGCTGGCAGATGGTGTGTGTTGCCCCTATAGAGATGTTCCAGCAGGGAGGGTGGAGAAGGGAGAGGACGTACCTGTGGAGAGGCACCTGCAGCAGCAGTGCCTGCCATCCCCCCGTACCTACTACCTAAGGCACCTGCCTTACCATACCTCCTGAAAGGGCTAGCCACGTGAGGCCTTGCTTTTCTGCAATCAGCAAGACACAGAATTAAAACAGTGGTCCCACAATTAACTTAGTATTACATTTTCTATTATCCAGCAATGTTTTTCTCCATGGCCAAAACCCTTCTATAATGTATACTTAGAAGTAAGTTCTATCCAGCAATGAATATTTAGCATTTTCTAATGCTAGCTAAAAGCCTCTTCATTGCAGAGTCAGTCTCTTTGATTGCTTTTTCCCCCTTTCCCTTTTTGTTTTGAATAGCTTTGGTCTTAATTCACAGATGCTGCCTTTCTCCACCAAGCCTTGCCCTTGAGCAGGCCTTCTGGATTCTTTTATGCAGTCTGACATTAACCAAATTATAAAGATGACATTATACGATATTGATCAAGATAGTGTTAGCTCTTCCTTTCAGCAGAGGGATCAGTCATTTTCCATGCCAGACTACAAATCTTGCATTTGTTTTGACTATTCTGAGAGTACAATGGCTGGCTTCTTATCCTGAGCCTTTGCTTGCAATTCCCCCAGTAGAGAACAGAGACATTTGTCTTGATTTGACTGGGCACCAGATCCAATATAATTATTTTCCTTTCATCTCAAGGCTCTTTTATTTCTATCTAGTCCCTACTTCCTAGCCCTTCCTAGCAAACAACAGGGAGCCAGGGGACTGGAGGAGGTGCTCCTGATGGTGCTGTGGCTACCCAGCTGATTAACTCACTATGAGGGTAGTGTACTTCCACAGAACTGACACCTTGCATCTTGAAGCAACTTTAACTTGTCTCTGCTATAGTAAACCCATTGCCAACTTGAACATTGCATGGACACAATATTTAAATTGTCATTTTTCCGGAGAGGTAGCGGCATTAGTTTAAATTAGCTTAACCTGCACAGAGCATCTGCGCGCTAGTATTTGATTGCTCCCCTCACCCCCTGCCACAGCCCCCCTCACCTCAGAGATCTCTCCACCCTCACCTGAGCTGTACTCCTGCTCCTCTTCCTCCATCCTGTTGCTTCAACCCCCTCACCCCTCTTGGTCATCCCTCCATCCCTTTACTCCAACCCCCTCACCCCTCTTGGTTGCGGCTGCAGCATTGCTGGCACCTATTGGCCAAGTTGCAGCCCCCTATCCCCAGAGACCTCCTCACCCAAGCCCCGCTCAGTAGCCCCAAACAGCAGCAGTGGTTGACTGGGCCCTTCCTTGCTGCCGCCGCCACCATGGACACTCATTCCCCTCAGGCCGCTGACAGGCCCATCTCTTGCCTTTCCTTCTTTCTTTCCATTCTTCCCCTCTATCTTTCTTCCCTTCCCTTCTTTTTCCCCTTTCTTTCTCTCTCTCTCCTTTCCTGAGTTAACAGATCTTGTTCATCTTGTTTCCTCATCTAATTCACACAACAGCATCCTCCTTCTCCTGAAGGGGCTCTTTCCTCCCTCACGACCCGTCCTTTTGCAGACCCCTGCCTGCTATCCTTTTATATAGAGAGATTCCTCTCCTCTACAATCAAGACCATCTTCTGACCAGTAGCGGTTGCATTCCCACTGACCTTAACCATCACAGGCTCCTCCTCCCTATCTGCATATGGACTCCCCACTGGCCAATCAGGTGCTTCTGCTTGTGAACTCTTGTGAGAGCTGCCATGCACAGGATTAGCCACAGGTATGCCTTACAGAATTATATATAGAGATTGGGACAACTTCCATGAAAGCATATGCTTCAATATATATGAGTTATTCCTTAAGGTGCCAAAAGACTCTTGGTTGTTTAAATGTCCAGTGTTACAGAACTGTTGTCCATGATTACTAATTCTAACTAACCAATAAATGTCCATCATTATGATGGACTGGTGGGCATGTACGGTAGGGACTAGAGGGGGATAATGATGCCCAAGACACATTGTTTTCACGTACAAGCATGGATTCTTTCATTATGGAGGCTGGCTCACCCAAGATCATAATTCAATAATCTAAAAACCTTTGGTTTAAGATGAGAGTTAAGATGCTTTACATAGATTGTGAGCCCTTTGGGGACAGGGAGCCATCTTATATATTTGTTATTTCTCTGTGTAAACTGCCCTGAGCCATTTTTGGAAGGGCGGTATAGAAATTGAATGAATGAATGAATGAATGAATGAATTTTCCCTTGTGCTCTAAAAAGAATGGAAATTGCAAGTTACGGTGCCCATCTTAACTTCCATACCATATAAATTATAAAGACTTTGTACAGTCTGGTATATTTTATTTATTTATTTAACATTTTATATCCCGCTCTTCCTCCAAGGAGCCCAGAGCAGTGGACTACATACTTAAGTTTCTCCTCACAACAACCCTGTGAAGTAGGTTAGGCTGAGAGAGAAGTGACTGGCCCAGAGTCACCCAGCAAGTATCATGGCTGAATGAGGATTTGAACTCGGGTCTCCGCGGGCCTAGTCCAGCACTTTAACCACTACACCACGCAGGATCCGATGATGATGGCTTTAGAAATGAGGCTCCATGTTCCCACACTCTGCCTTGATCAGAGATGCATCAGGCAGAAATTCATCAGGTGGAAGTTATTAGGATACAGATCACACTGTAAGATATTCCCCTTAGGGGATGGAGTCGTTCTGGGAAGAGCAGAGGTGCAGAGGTCTGGATGCATCATCCCAGCCCCCAGAAATCCCACAATGCACCACGCAAGTGCATGGTGCATGGTGGGGATCCCCCTGGCAATGACCATGCCAGCGCCAGCTGGAAGCAGCTTGCACTCGCACATGAGCAGTTAGCCTGAGTTAAGGGTGGTCCTCATGCCCTTAACCTTGGCTAACTGACAGGTCTCTTTGGCGAGTTTGCTGCCGAGGTGCCACCAGGATCTGTGCTGATCCTGGTGGTTCTCATGGGCAGCCAAGCTCAGGCTTGGCTGCCTATGCTGGTCCTGGCTTCTCGTGAGAACTGCCTCATTATCTGTGGTGAAAAAACATTGCCAACAGTTTGAAACCCTCCCCTGAGCTCAGAAGGGGTGGAGAGGCAGGCGAGAATTTTTTAAAAAGTAAATTGATGTTTCTCAGCCATTATGCAACAGATTTGCACCAAATTACGAGGAGTGGTGTCTCTTGTCCTCGAGTTGACACGTGCATTGTTTCAGCAGGATTGGGTGGATACATTTGACTTTATAAGCAATCATGTTGAAAACACCCCTCAAATTAACTATACTGGCATGACTATGCCAGTATAATCAGGGCCAAGCAACCCAAATCAAGATCTTAAAGGTGTTCTCCAACTTGAGATCATTAGCTTGAGCTGGGGACTGGAGCTTGAAGTGCAGCAAGCAGATGGTATCACTTCTGTCATCTAGATAAAAGCCAGGCACCACTCACCATGGTGACTGCTCCACCTACCCCGATTGCCCTTTTTTCCTTCTCTCATCCCTTGCTTCATGCTCTGTTGTAGGCATTTAACATTTCTGAAGTGCAGTCAGAATTGAGACCCTGTCCCTCCCCTGAGCTCAGAAGTGGTGGAGAGGCAGGCTGAATTTTAGAGGCACACAGAATGCCTCTGTAATGCAGTGCAAAGGATATAATTCCTTTGCACTGAACAGTTAGCTAAACTGTCCTCCATCTGTGCATTAGGAAGTTAGTGGATACACACGCAATAGTTTTACTACTATACAGTTTTAACTTTTTGTGTTGTATGTCTCTTGCTTTGCTTGAAAAAGTTTTTTAAAAACCCAAAAAACCCAAGGCAAAGCAGAGATTCAGAAAAAATAAGGATATTTATAGCAGACCTTCCATTTACTTTGTCCTCTCTGGGCCTGCTGTGCTTCTTTCCATCCATCTAAGAAGACCTTTTGTCCTCTTTAGCTAACTGATTATAGGTTGATTTATAATACAGCACAGTGAGGAAGAGACTGCTGGAGCCAATCTTACCAGGTGGCCACTTGTTCTCTCGCTCCTGGTGCCATGGACTGCTGACATCAAGCCAGGTCTGGGGGGAAAAAATGGTAACTAGCTGAGATGATGCCACTCAGTACTGTGGCATCAAGGAGTTGCTGCCAGATTCTTACCCCAAAAGGAAGTAGATTCCTTCACCCCAAATCTGCAGAGAAGGGGAGCTGGTAGCATGCAAGAGATTATCAGAAGCAGGGGGAAAGGCAGAACTCATGGACAGCACTCCTTACTACGAGATATAATCTCTGTGCTGTGTGGGAGACAGCGCTTTGCACATTCATACAGGATATTTGCGCCCCTAAGCACTGAAGAGGGAGAGAACACTGCCAAGAATTGTTTTGGAAAAGAAATTATAACAAGAATTCTCACAAGATGGCATTGCTAATACAATGGAGAAGGCTGTCTGCCAGTTGTACATGTTACACAGGAACATAGGAAGATGCCAGGGAGGGAACTAAATCAGACCATAGGTCCATCTAGCTCAGTATTGTCTACACCAAGCCTGCTCATCTTATGCCCCCGGCTGTTTTTGGACTACAACTCCTATAATCCTCAGCCACAGCGGCCAATAGCCAGGGATTATGGGAGTTGTAGGCCAGCACCTCCAGGAGGGCCGAAGGTGAGCAGCCCTGGTCTACACAGACTGGCAGCGGCTTCTCCAAGGTTGCAGGCAGGAATCTCTCTCAGCCCTATCTTGGAGATACCAGGGAGGGGACCTGGATCAGGGATTCTCAACGTTGGGTCCCCAGATGTTATTACACATAATCTGCAACCAATTATTTTATTATACATAATCCCCAACCAAAGGCCACTGGGGCTGGAGATTATGGGAGTTGAAGTCCAATAACATCTGGGGACCCAACATTGAGAATCCCTGACCTAGATGCTCTTCCCAGAGTGGCTCCATTCCCTAAGGGAAATATCTTACATTACTCACACTTCTAGTCTCCCTTTCATATGCAACCAGGGCAGACCCTGCTTAGTTAAGGGGACAAGACATGCTTGCTTCCACAAGACCAGCTCTCTCCATATAGTTAACATTTACAACTACTGTATACATTATATATAGTTATATGCTCCCCACTTCCTCGAGCAGTGAGTAGAGGCAGCAGTTCAATTGCCTTTGGATGAGGGAGCATTGGAGACTTTTGGTGCCTTTGTAATATTAATGTTATTTACAAGTTTACAAGCAGACAGTGGTGGCTTGCCAATGAGGCGAGGTGAGGCAATCCGGCAGCCCCTGTGCCATGGGTTGGCCACTGTGCACTTCTCACTCTACCCCACCACCACCTGTGGGAACCACCTCACTTCACCTGCCTGCTGCTGCTGTTTACTCTCTTGGGCTTTGCTGCCACAGCCTTCACTTGCCAGCTGCTGCTGATCTGAGTCTGAATCTGATCTGATCTGATCTGATCAGCCAGCTGCTGCTGATCTGAAATCTCAGCATAGTCTGCCAAGAAGGTAAGGCAGAGCTGCAAGGAGGAGAAAAGTGGCCTGCAGGAGTGAAGAAGGTGGGGCTGACCCACCCATCCCCCTGTGGCATACGCTAACACCAGAGGGCTAAGCCAGCCTCACTGGCCCATGGGTACATGTCACCTTCCACCACTGCGTGGCTCATTAAAGAAGCCCCAGCACGACCAGCCTAGAAGGTGAAGCAGAACTGTGAGATGCACAAAAAGCAGTGCCCATGCATGAGCAGAGCAAGGCTGGCCCAGCTCTCTGATCCTAGTGTACACATCAGGGGGCCTGGCCAGCCACTGTCTTCCTCATTGGCCCACACATGCATGCAGCTCCTCCCCATTGCCCACAGCTTTGCTTTACCTTCTAGGCATGCCACATTGGGATTTTAAAGGAACTCTACCCCCAGCCTGCCTAGGAAATAAGGCAGAACCACAATATATGGGAAAGAGGAGCACACAAAAGTGAGGCAGGTTGGCTCATACCTGACACTGGCATCAAGGGGCATGGTAAGTGGCATCTCCTCTTCGGCACAAGTGCTGTCAGTGCTCAAGTCCGTCCTACAAGCAGAAGATCGTAAAAACAAACAGGCACTCTTAGAAGACAGTAGATTCACAACTCAACATCCATCTCCCAGAAAGAGATCCTGTACCCCGCAAGAGCTTCATTTCCAGCCATTTCCCAACACACTAACACTCTCCTAAGCAGCATCAGCAGGGAATGCGGGATAGAGGAACCTTTTTGATAGAGGAAAGCCACTTTTTACATAGACTGTGTGTGTGTGTGTGTGTGTGTGTGTGTGTGTGTGTGTGTGTGTGTACAAAAAGACAACCGACAACAGAGATAATGGAATTCAAATTTTAGTTGATCTTTTTGCTTTATATATGAATGAAATACTCATTTTTTTCTTTCAGGAATCTAATATGTGGGATTAGATTTGCTCCCCCCACCCCCATTCTCTTAATGCTTTCCAGTTGCTAGGAAAAAACAAATCTGTTGTGAAGTCTAATAATGGAACTTCTGTGGCATGTGTACCTTGGCCTTCACACACAATCTGCCAACCACTCATTTCAGGCCCCACTCTTGCAAATGAACTGCCATTCAGAAAACACCTACACCCATTAACTAATGCCAGCATTTTTTTGTGTCAGTTCTCTGACTCCCATCTGCTCTCAGTTTAAGCAAAATCATAAGAATGGACCCATTCAAGGTAATCAAACAGCAAGCCCATAACAACTGGGGTGGTACAGTTACTTTTAAAACACAGTGTGAGACTGTTAAGAATACATTTAAAATGTTGTAGGGAATGGAAAAGGATTTTGTCACTGGCCACCCACAATGCCACGGGCACTAACCATGATATTCTGCTACTACGTTTCAGATGGTATGTCACATAGCAATGAGAGCCCTACGAGCTTCTAGTGTGTGGAACTGGAAGTGGAAAATTGCATTTCCTCAGAAAAAAACTACTGTTTGCATGCTGGTAAAATATGATTTCCCAACCACTGAAATGCTTACTAGGGGTGTGTGTGTGTGTGTGTGTGTGTGTGTGTGTGTGTCTGTGTCTGTGGTACAAGGTGATTTCCTATCAACGGAAATACTCACTAGGTAGAGGTGTGTGTGTGTGTGTGCACATGTGCATGCATTTGGATGAACTTTGTATTGATTGTGTATTAAGCAAGCTTCTAGAGGGTTCTCTTGATGGGATAAAGAGTCCCTGATGTGTGTAAGGTCCAAGCCATCCTTTTAAGACTTTGGCAGATCATCATGGGAAGAGTGTGCCTCTATAAACCTCATGGCCTCATTTCCAGAGCATGGCAATGAAAATGACTCTGCCAGAGCTAAAGGGATAGTGCAAAATCTGCTCAAGGCTATATGGTTATATATACGGATTGTGAGAGTCAGAGCACTTATGGGACTTGAGTCAGAACACTAATGCCCCCACCCCACCAGGCTTCTGTTGCAAGTTGCAACTATACTGAATACCTAAATCACATCACATCCATGTGTCTGTGCTGCCTGGAAGCAGCAGGAAGCTCCAACCAAGATACTGGCTTAACAATAGGAACTTAAATATTTAAGTACATGGTGGGAATCAAAACCCGAGAGGCCATGTCACTGTTGTTACTGTAATGCTATTCTAAAAGTATAATCCACATTTAGGGGAAAGTGAGAACTGATTCCAGCCATGTTCACAGTAGAATCTAAACTCTGATCATAATAAGGATAAACCCTGGAGAATCCAGAGTATTAGTTCACTTACAAGATATAATTAAGTCCCATCAGTACTCTGACTCTATCTATCTATCTATCTATCTATCTATCTATCTATCTATCTATCTATCTATCTATCTTGACACTTGCCATCACTTTGTGTTGTAAGAGTACCTACATAGAGGTCATAGCTATCATCAAAATGCAAAGCAGAAGGGTCAATGTACACAGGTTTCTTGAAGTTACCAAACTATGCCTGGCTTTTATAAGTGGATAATAAGGTCAATTTTAAATGCTTTCTCCCTGTCTTGGCAAAGTCTCATTAAAGTACAAGTGATCTATTAAGCTAAACCTAGAAAAAATGAACAGGATCTTTTCCAGTATTTTATGAGTTGTAATAAAAAAAGAACCTTTGCTTCAATGCTTTCTCAATTAATACATTCAGGCATGTCCCCCCCCCCCCCCCCGGCCGGCTCTCACAGTTCATTGAAACTGTGCAGATAAAATTTCTTGAGATACTACAAGGTAATCAGTATGGGACAGGAAGAACTGTGTATCAAGCTGGAAAATCAGGAGATCATGTAGCCCACACAAACAGAGGAAAACATGTACTTGACATTGCTGAGCATTTATAGATAACAATGAGCATGAGCAAGGACCTCAAGAATCAATGCAGCTGAGCCACCTGCCTTGAGGAGGATTTACTAAACTTCATCCATATCTTCCAGATCATGGATGGATTCATAAGATCATGAGCCATAAGATCATGAGGCCAGAAGGTCATCGTGTTCAGCCCTTTGCCCCAAGAGAGAATTATCCAAGCTTCAGAGCCTCTTGATGTGAATCTACAAGAAGGAGGACTGTAAAACATCCCTAACCATCTTGTTCCACTGACCAACTGCACATACATATAAGAATGATTTCCCCCCCATCTGAAGTCTCTTATCAAAATCTGTACTCAGTGAAAACCAATTGCTTTATGTCTTGGATCCTGTAGTTCTAGTAATGAATCTGCAAAACTGATTAACAGCCTCATCTTTCCACCATCCAAGAAGTTAATAAAAACAAACAGGATGGGAGATCACAAGTGAAAGACCGCTTTTCATTTAGCATAGCTTCATTAACAATTTTTTAAGAGTGGCTTGGCAACATATTCCTAGTTCATTTAGAATAGTGTCATATGGAAAAGGATCGAAGGTTTCGCTGAAGTAAGGTTATGTTATGATTACTGATTTATCCTTAATGATTAAGCCAGTTTTCTTGTCAAAAGAAATTTATTAGATTGGCTTGACATGATGAACCTTTTCACAAATCCATGCTATTAGCCATAAAATAAATGGATTAGAAATGCTTACAAATATACATGTTAACATTTGGGGTGGGTGGGTAAAAATTGCTTAGGAATTGGAGGTCAATATCTTTAAATAAAAAATCATGTTTAAAATAGACTAAGCATAAATATTTGTGCTTTTGAATATTTAAAAATATTTTTTACCCTAAATCACGATTTATTGCTAGTCAGATAATTGCTAAAAAAATGCTTAGGAAGGTGTACTACATATAAAGCAAGCTTTTACTGAGTCAGACCTTTGGTCAATCTAGCTCAGTATAATAGTGACTGGCACTGCTGTCTAGGGTTCCAGACAGCTCTTCGACAGCCCTACAGAGATGTCAGGAAATTGTCAGGATCCACCTGATGAGACCTCCTCTAGAGGGGAGGAAGAACTGGCCCCTGCAAATGTCTCAGGCACCAAACAAGATCCTGCAGTGACCACAGCCCTTGAGGAGGGGGTGGAGCTTGCCTTCCTGTGAATATTCTTCTTGAGGATCCTGAGATTTTAGGGAATCTTAAACCTTCCATCTGGAACTCTGGCCCTGTTCCAGATGCTCCTTCAACACTTCCAAGACCCCCAGGTGGTGGATCAAGTCCAGACAATAAAGGAGGAGTTCCATGGCCCAACCGGTCACAGCTGCCACTCACAGCAATGACTCCAAATTGGATGCTGAGGAGGTAAGAGCAGTACTAACCCCAGCCCTGGATCAGGCACCAGGCCAGAATCTGAGGAGGCAGGTCCTGCACTGGCCCCTAGCTCTGGATCATGACACTGGACTGGAATCCGAGGGAGCCCTGGGGCTGCGGTTCCCCAAGAGGGCTCCCTCAGGACCTATAATCTGAGCTCACTACTGGCTGTCCTCTCCCACAGCATCACACTTCCCGATGTCTGCACACCAGCACCAACAATAAGCCTGGCATAAGCAGGCAGAGCAGAGGAGTACCAGACTCCAGAAGGCTGCTCCTAAATGGCTGTCCCTCTCCAGACAGGGAAGTGGACCCAAGAGTGGTGGTCTGATCTTAGGAATACTTGACTTATTCTGCCTCCAAAGATGTAGAGTCAGCTTGTGTCATGGCCCAGCCTGTCACCATCCCCTCTCCGAGTAGTGACTCCGAGTGGGATACCGAGGGAGTGGAGCCAGCCCTCACCCTGGATCCGACCAATGTAGTGGAATGTGGAGAGACAGAGCTGTCAATGGCCCAGCCCAAGACCACACCACTGAATCAGAGGCTGAGCTTACCTGGGGCTTGGATCCCCCAAGTAAGCCCCCTCAGGAGCCCTCAGGGGGAGGCAGAACCCCCAAGGCAGCACCTGCGAGACTTGAACTGCCTCAGAGCCAGCCACTTGTCTATCAGCACATCCTCCAGTATCAGTATGCCAGCACAGCCAGCTGGTCTGGATGCAGAAGGAGCACTCTGTACAGCAGCCCCTTTAAAGTTCAGACACTCCAGGCATGGAGGTGGAGTCCAGGATGAATAGTCTGAACTCCACAGCACTGAAGAGCTCATTCTGCCTCCAGACAGTGGGAAATCTTGCAGCCTTATCTCACTGACAGCTAGGACAGGACAGGACAACTTAGCTTGCTCCCTTGGACCTCTAATTCTGTAACCTGTCCAGCCTCTGCTTCTGCCTCGTGGGTAGATGGGACAGGACAAATGCCCACTTTGCTACCTGAGGGATCTCTTCCCAGAAGCCTGCTGAGAGGAGGAAGCAAGTCTAGGTCAGGTCTTGGATTAGGACCCAACTCAGTCCAGGATCAGGACCCAACTCACAACAGCAGATGAGGCAATAAACTTATTTCATGGTCAAATGACACAGGGCATTAAATGCAGCCATCATGTAGCTCTGCTTTTGGCTTTACAAAAATAACTTGGTGTAGAGAGGTCAAATCAGTTTGAGATGGCAAGGCATGTGGAAGGAACTGAACTCTTTCCCCCTCCGTGGTCCTAAATTGCGCTCCCTGCAGCTGTTTTTCTTTACCAAAGGAATATTGGGCTGCACACCATGTAATTTGACCCTCAGACTGTAGCTGTGGACCCATGTGACTGAATGCTCCTCTCTCTTGCTCTCATATAAATATAGTATTCTTTCCCATACAAAACAGAAGTCAGGGATAATGGCTGGCTCCATGTTTGCAAAGGTTGTGAGCAAAGTACTGTCCAGTGGACCCAAATGGAGAGATCCTGGTGGCCCAACCGGGTGGCAGCTTCTGAGTGCTGCCATGAGGCCATCTTGGGGCTTACTGGACAGCAGGCCACAACAGACAGCAGAGAGAAGACAGCACTCTTCCCAGTGCCCGCAGAACTAGGCCTCTCATTTTAATTCTCTCACAGTGCCCCCAGTGCAGCAATGTCCCAAAGTGATGCTACCCTGGGGGCCAGTGAGGGAAGTTTAATGGTAGCTTCAGCTGCGCTGACAGTGAGAGGACCAATACAACAGTAATTAGTGTTTAGAGCAGGCATCAGCAGGCATCAGCAGTGGTGGGCCAGGGTGCTGAGGTTCTGGTATTTGCACGAGTGTGCTGTGTTCTGATGTTAGCCCTAGGCTGAGCCTAAGCTTTTCTAAGGCATGCCCATTTTAGGAACATAGGAAGCTGCCATATACCTAGTCAGGCCATTGGTCCATATAGCTCAGTATTGTCTACACAGACTGACAGCACCATCTTCATGGTTGCAGGCAGTAGTCTCTCTCAGCCCTATCTTGGAGATGCCAGGAACCAGGAACTTGGAACCATCTGCATGCAGTTGTTCTTTCCAGAGCAGCCCCGTCCCCTAAAGGGGATATCTTACAGTGCTCACACATGTAGTCTCCCATTCATATGCAACCAGGGTGGACCCTGCTTAGCAAAGGGGACAAGTCATGCTTTCTACCACGAGACCAGCTCTCCTCCCATCTTCTATGTGGATGCATTGTTTTAATGGAGAAGCAGTCATACATACCAACACTCACTTGTAGTCCAAAAGGGTGCAGTCCAACACAGGTATGCCACTTGCCTGCTGTTTGAAGAACAAGGCATGAAAAGACATTTGGGCCTCCTAGTCCTTGCCTGTGCTACAATGCAACTCGCTTCTGACTCATGTGCCATTGATTTGTATTGGGCAACCAGCATATGGTTGCCCATTCTCCCACATTAGGAACATGGTCTGTAACCACATGTTGATTTTTCTAGGGCAGTCAGGCTTCGTCAAGGATACAGTATGCCATTTTCTCCCTGCTTTAAAACAATTCTGCTGATTAAAGCGCAAGTGCACATTTTGAGGTAGAGGCACTCTTATCCTGGACTTCCGGGCCAAAGTTCAGGGCCTCCACAGCCTCTGTGTCCCTTGAAATCCTCTTTAGTCTGTCCCGGGTGGTGTGGTTGACTGGCCGATCATCATGATGCTTAATTTGCAAAGGAGAGGGGCTTTAAAGGCCTTTAGGTCCAGGCTCGAAAATTACCTAGGTCCACCTCTGTTTTCAGGGAATGACTACAAAGAATAAGCTTTGACACAAGAATCTAAAATGGTTGCAATGCAGATCATGCTCATCAGATGCACACTACATGCCTTTAAGTGGCAGTGACACGTGGAAAATTAGTAATTCAGGCCAGCCCATAGAGACCTCTCCTTCCAAATGACATGGCTTGGCCTGCATCTTATCTATATCAAAACCAGCTGCTTGAGTGTACTGTGTTATAAATGAACACTGCATGAACTCGGAGCTTGTCAGCACTCTCTTCAATGTCACATTTTTCCAACTCTCCATCTGGTGCACTTTTACTGGTTTGCTTGCACTGCACATGTTGGGCACTCTGGGGGTGTCTTCCCAGGTTCAGAGCTAGTTCTTGCCATGGCTTTCCTTCTATCTGTAGGTACAAAAAAATTCCTTGCACCCCCACCCCCCTTTGCTTAGGGAAATGTCTATAGGTACAGAGAAAGCACCAAAAAGGAGTTGTTGCTAAGATAATAAAGATTCCAATTAAGGCAAGCATGTCCCTGGTAACTAAGGGTACTAATACCAGTGCCATTGAAAGCAACCACAAGTGCAGGAGAAAAGGAAGGCAAAAACTCATAGCCCAGTAAGTTTTACGATCTTTTCTCCGGCTACAAAAAAATAGCAAATAATGTATTAGGAGCTGAGTCTCATAATTGAGGCAGGAATAGACATTAATACAAGAGTCTGGACCAAGGCTGATCAGTTATTCAGCTTTTCAAGCCCCTCCAGTTATGTGTGGGCCATCAGACTATGCTAAAAGAGCATTAATCCAACTAGAGCCTAGTTGACTTTCCCAGTGCTGTCACTACATCACTGGTTTAGTGGAAGAACACAATTATTTTAGTATCTTATATGCTCCCTTCTTTAGGCATCCTACAAGTTTTGTAATCAAGGAACAGCAATCAGTCTTTCAGGATATTAAACATATTGTTCTAGTAAGAACTAATCAGCCTACTTTCCTTTCACTGTCTCTACAACTGGACTAAATTTGGTTTAAATCAAGGTCCACAAATTAGATCTCTTGCACCTCAAATGTTCATGCGTCCGCCATCTTGGATTGGGATGGATGACATCATCACAAACTACACCGTTGAGGTGTCCCTGTGTGTCACTCACTACAACTGTACCAAATTTGATTCAAATTGGTTAGACAGTCCTCAAGTTAGTGCACTTGCACCTCAAAAATTCACACATTCACCATTTTGGAATGGGGTGGATGACATCATCACAAACTACACCATTGGGGCATCCCTATATGTCCATACAGCTGTAGCAAATTTGGTTCAGATTGGTTAGACTGTCCACAAGTTAGCCCACTTGCGCCTCAAAAGTTTACGCATCCGCCATCTTGAATTGGTGTGGATGACATCATCAGAAACTATGCCACTGAAGTGTTCCTCTGTGTCACTCACTACAACTGTACCAAATTTTGTTCAAATGGGTCAGACAGTTCACAAATTAGCCCGCTTGCACCTCAGATGTTAACGTGGCTGCCATTTTGAATTGGAGTGGATGACATCATCATCACACCATGCCATTAGGGCATCCCTATGTGTCCCTACAGTTGTAGCAAATTTGGTTCAAATCGGTTTAGCCATTTAGCCATTTAGCCATTTACATTTTATAAGTTAGCCCACTTGCACCTCCAAAGTTTACATGTCTGCCATCTTGAATCAGTGTGGATGACATCATCACAAACTACACTGTTGAGGTGTCCCTGTGTGTCACTCACTGCAACTGTACCTAATTTGGTTTAAAATTGGTTAGACAGATTTAAATTAGTCCACAAATTAGCCCGCTTGTGCCTCAGATGTTCACTTGGCTGCCATCTTGAATTGGAGTGGATGACATCATCACACACCACACCATTAGGGCCTATGTGTCCCTACAGCTGTAGCAAATTTGGGTGAAATCGGTTAGGTGGTTCACAAGTTAGGCCACTTGTGCCTCAAAGGTTTACGCATCCGCCAACTTGATCGGGGTGGACGACATCATCACAAATTACGCCATTGAGGTGTCCATATGTGTCCCTTCAACCGTACCCAATTTGGTTCATATTGGTTCAGGCATTGAGAAGTTAATGGGGGCAGGGGACACATGGATGGACACACACACACGGACACTCACACAGAATGCGGGTGATCTCATAAGCCTACTGGAAAGTAGGCTAAAAAGAGAAGAGAACAGAACACCAACCAGCAAAATGCACACTAGCCATATCTGGCTTGCAAAAAACCTGCATCATCCCACTCTAATTCTGTGTGACGATTCTCAAGGCAGCTAGGTGTTCTAAAGCAGGTGTGGGAAACCTTTTCCAAATGAAAAAGTTGTGGCTCGCTGGTACATCTGCCTCTGAGCTAGGAGCTAGAAAGCCAAGATGGTATTGCAAAAGTATGGGCTGGTGGGGAGGTTAGCCTCATAATGGTTAAAGGACACTGTACGTCAGATGGCTTTATTTACTCATGCAAATAGGTTTTTGAGATATGTAGAGGCATGCACTTCAACTGAAATCCTATGCACAGAAGAGCTTAGACGATCCAGAAGTGAAGTGCAATCCAGTTACATGCTTCTTCTTTTAATGCAGAGTTGTGACAGAAGAAGCAATGGGTGAATTGGCAAAGGATGGTTCTGAAGCTCTGTGGGGATTGCCTGGTAAGGGAAGCCGGTAATGGGAAAGTTTGCAAACTTAATCTCCAGCTCTGCAGCAAACTAATCCTCCCACATTGACATTAATCTTTTCAGCAGAGATCAAAGAGCCCTGCTTATCTTTCATTGTGATCACTGAGCTAGCAAACACACCACCGGGCTTTGGTCTTTGCTGGTTGAATAAATATGGAGATACCAATTTCCCCCCCCCTTGTGAGGTACCTTTGCCAGCCCTTCTAAGTCGTCAGTTGCACTTCTACCATTGGCCATTGACCTCCAAGTCTCAGAAGTTCAGGATCTCTGTGGTATCGGAACCAGATAGTGGTTACTTATTTCATAACCACTAATCTTTATTTTTCTTTTATTGTCTATAATCTATTTTGTTCTCTCTTACACCAACTTTAGGAAGTAGGTTCTTACAGTGATGTAGTTGCAAATTCAGAAGTGCAGGCGCTCTCCATGACAGCCCCCATGGCCATGGCCATGCCCACCCCAACAGCCAGGGAAGCCGAGAAGTAATGGCACTCCATCCCTGCACGTCCCCTCTCCACTATAGCCCTGGATTCTTATTACTTTGATACCTGAGAAGGGGAACCATGGCTGAGAAGGAGGCTTATCTAGGGCCACCCAGGGAGGTGGTGACTTAGCAGGAAAATATTTTCCTTGCAGACGTCAACATGTGGGGCCAACAAGAAGGGATTCAATAGCAGACATGACTTTCTGGCCAAATCCCAGATGATTTGTTGTTGAAGAACAATCACCAGGAATCCTACATTCACTGAGATCATTAGTAGGTAAGAAGCAAACTCTCCACATCGGGGACCAACAACTGCATTACACGACCAAAGGACATTTTCCTCACCCACTTCTGACTCTGAGCCTTGGATTTGCTCTGATGTGGACATGGAGTGTTGCAGACAGGGCTGGATCTTTAATTTCGAAGGATGCAGCTGATTCTACACATGCAATGCGATGTCTGTGCAGATCGTATCCCTCCATTAAAATGAATGGAGCAACCCTTGTGGGCAGGGGAACTGTACAGTATTTGCTTGAAAAGGTTCCCTCACCTGTAAAATTCTGAGGATGTGTGTCTTGAACCAGTGTCCCCAACTACCAGACTCTGGTGCCTTTGCTCCTGCACGGTCTATTTCTATCACATGTCTTGCAGACTGAACTGTGTTCCTCAAGGATGCCACCTAGATTCCATACAAGCCCCACCACTTGACCACTTAGGAACATAGAAACATTGGCAGCTGCCATATACCGAGTGAGACCCTTGGTTCATCTAGCTCAGTATGGTCTACCCAGACTGGCAGTGGTTTCTCCAAGGTTGCAGGCAGGAGTCTCTCTCAGCCCTATTTTGGAGATGCCAGGGAGGGAACTTGGGACATACTCTTCGCAGAGCGGCCTCATCCCCTAAGGATAATTTTTTACAGTGCTCACTTGATGTCTCCCATTCAAATGCAACCAGGGTGGACCGTGCTTAGCAAAGGGGACAATTCATGCTTGCGACCACAAGAACAGCTCTCCTCCACTTGGTCAGTTAAGCAGCTGGTGGACCAGTTTGGCTCCACCAGGCTATAAAACCCCAGATGCAGAGATGGAGCTTCAGTCTGGCAATTTACCTTAATTGAAAGAGAGGTAGATCCAGGGGCACAAGAAGGTTCTAAACAGCAGGGAAGACTGAGCACTTTTGGTAGGAGTCAGGGGCGTAGCTATAATTGAGCGAAAGGGTTCAAAGAACACGGGCTGCTGAGGGCCCTCCAGGTCCATCCCTCCCTATTATATTCATTGTCTCCCTCACTCTTGGGGGCCACCAGAGAGAGGGATGAACACGGGCCCCCTCCCCCCTAGCTACGGCCCTGGTAGGAGGCTTTAACACATTAAATCCTGAGTTGCAAGCAGGGGCTGCCCAAGGTGCCAAATGCTCTCTGGTTACCTTGGGCTGCCCCTTGAGGCAAGGTGCCAAATGCTGTCTTGCCCCACACCCCTGTTCGCCCCCCTTTCAAAACCAACCTTTGTATGTGTTTGTGACCCAGAGGATGGTGAGGAGTGAAGGTTGCCAGCAGCCTCTTCTCTCTTTGTGTTTTTATTTATTGTTTATTTAACACATTTGTATACCACCCAAAACACAAGGCTCTGGGCAGTTTACAACAAAACAATAAACACAACAGATAAAAAGATTAAAACATTGCAATTAAAATTTAAAATGTTAAAACTATTAAAAACACAATAAAAACAATATCTAAGCCTGGGTGAAGAAATGCATCTTGACTGCCTTTTTAAAAGTTGTAAGAGATGGGGAGGCTCTTATTTCAGCAGTTAGTGTGTTCCAAAGCCTAGAAGCAGTCTCTGAGTAGCCGGTGGCAGTCTCAGGAGTAGCCTAGGAGCAGTCTCAGACGAGCCGGTGGCAACTGCAGACGAACATCTCCTGATGATCTCAATGAGCGGTGTGGTTCATAGCGAAGAAGGCATTCTCTTAAATACCCAGGGCCCAAGCTGTTTAGGGCTTTATAGGTTACTAGCCAACCCCACACAGAGCATCTGTGTGATCTTTGGGGCTGGCTCCCCCCCCCACCGCTTTCTGCCCCAGTCTCTCCTCCGCCACCCGCCACCCTCCGCCTCTTCCTGGTGGCCCAGCCATCACCTCACCACGGCTGGTCCAGTCCGGGCTTGCACGGCTCTGCCACCTGACCAGCCGGGCCCAGCTGCTTCTCCTCACTGCCACCACCTCCTCCTCGCCGGTGCCCGCTTCTGGCCCCCGCCTTGCTTTTCCCAGCCCTGGGCCTGGGCCTGCCTCTGCCGCCACATTGTCTCCTGCTGCCGCTGCTTCTTCACCGTGGCCGGCCCGAGTCAGGCCTGCATGGCTCCGCCGCCTGCCCAGTCGGGCCCAGCTGCCTCTCCTCACCACCATCACCTCCTTCCCCTCGCCTCCCCCTCACCGCCACCCGCTTCTGCCCCCGCTATTTTCTTTTCCCTCTTCCCAGTGACTGGGCTTGCCTCCCGCCAAACATCCCCATATCTGCACGCATTTCCGCCCCCCGCATTTCCGCCTGCCACGACTAGTTTAGTGAAATAATTATATAGATAACCAAAACCTTGTATTTTGCTCAGAAACTTATTGGCAACCAGTGTAGATCTTTTAACATAGGAGTGATATGGTCTCTCTGAGATGACCCAGAGACCAACCTGGCTGCCAAATTGTGGACCAACTGCAGTTTCTGGACTACGTACAAAGGCAGCCCCACAAAGAGCGTATTGCAGTAATCCAGCCTAGAAGTTACCGGTACTGTTCTGAGGTTGTTTATCTCAAGAAATTGATGCAGCTGGCGTATCAGCCGAAGCTGATAAAAAGCACCCCTGGCCACTGCCTCAACCTGAGACACCAGGGAGAGGCTTGTGTCCAGAAGCAGCCCCAGACTGTGTACCTGTTCCTTCAGGTGAAGTGGTTGGATTTTTAAAAAGTGAATAGAGAGGGAGGTGATTGGATCTAAGAAAAGGGAATAAAAATAGATTTTGGGCCCAGTGAGGAGCAAACGCTCATATCACCTAATCTAGACAAAGAGACCCCGGGGCTCCTGGAGCAACTGAAGGACTTCATTCCTCAGGGAGAGCTCGGGCCAAGGTGGGTGCAAGAAGGTGGGAGGGATTAGTCGGTAAAGGTGAATCCACGAGGGTGCTTCCAGTGGTTCACCGAGGTGAAACTGGTGCCCAGACCACCCCCAATGTGAGCCCCACCACCATGAGCCGCCCCCTGCACTTTGGGAGGACACATGCTCCTGGCCTGCCATGAACCGCCAGAAGTTACCTTACTTTAGCTGCCAATGTGTGCAGTTGGGGGGTGGGTTAGGTGGTGGTGGTGGGAGCGGGTGGGCGGAGTGGCCGCCGGACCTGCCTGTCTGGCTCAGCGATCTTTGCAAACTGCATGGCGCTGCTTTCCGCACAGCCGTGCTGGAGTGCCTCACAGTTTGCAAGGAATGCTGGGCCAGACAGGCAGGCCCAGCCACCGCTTTGTCCACCGCCACCACCATGGGGCAGGGGGAGGCCTGCTAGGCTCACCCCACACACTAAGGATGTGTGTTTCATTTTGGATACAAAACGTTTTGTGCGCAAAACAGGTCATTTCGGCTGTTTTGTAGCCAAAACAAAACACCCAGTGCTCAAAACAGAAAATTTTGTAGCTGAAACAAAACGTCCCTGTTTCGGATACAACACGTTTTGTTGTTTCGGCTGTTTTGGAACTCCATTTTGCAATCGCGTATAGTCTTTCTCCTTCAGTCTCCATTTTGAGTTTTGACATCTGTTTGAATTTCTGGCCCTTCCAGCCTGCAGATTGGCCAGCGAAAGCATGGGCTGATCTTCTGGCAACTGCCTCCTTATTCCTTTTCAGGAAATTTGAGGGTAAAATTTACCCTCATTGGCCAGTGTGGCAGTATGCATTTCATTGTCATTGTTTCACACTGTTGTGTGTAGATCAGTTGCATTTCTGGGGGGGATGTGGATATGCATGACCTTTGGAAATCTGCCTGGTTCTTTGCAAAACCCTGCTGTTGTTGATGTGTGATGTTGATGTTATTTAGGGTGGATCTGGGGCAGAAATGGGGCTTTGGGGGCAGAAGAGTGGGTCAGGTGGTAGTGCCCCAATTGGTACCTCCTGCCACCCACATTCCAAAGGAATTGGGAAAAGGGCTGATTTTTAAAGAATTTCTGAAGTTGACATGTCTTTGGGGCAGATTTGGGGCAGAAAGGGGGCCTGAGGGACAAAACAGTGGATTGGGTGGCAGTGCCCCAAAGGGTGCCTTCTACAACTCAGATTCCAAAGGAATAGGGCAAAGGGCTGATTTCTTAAGAATTGTTGAAGTTTTTGCGTCTTTAAGGTCCCCCCAGGGAATAATGGAGGTTTCAGCAGACCCATAACTCCACCGGGGGGGCACTGGGGTGGCCAGGAGCGAGTGGTGGTGTAGTGCACATAGGGTGCCAACCACCCCCATGAGTTGCTAACCCATGGGGTGTTGGGTTCTGTTGTTTCTGAGGTGTTCTGCGTGTAGATTCTCTGGTAGCATATGATATTTTCTACAACAAACAATGAATCCACTCTCTCCCAGAGAATCTACACTCAAAACATCTCAGAAACAACAGAACCCAGTGCCCCATGGGTTAGCAACCCATGGGGGTGGTTGGCACCCTATGTGCTCTACACCACCACTTGCTCTGGGCCACCCTGGTGCCCCCTCAAGTGCAGTTATGGGGCTGAAACCTTCATCATTCCCTATGGGGAAGAACTTTACAGACGCGCAAACTCCATTACATCTTTGAAAATCAGCCCTTTGCCCAATTCCTTTGAAATAATTCTGGCAGCTTCCTTGCCCCCACTGGGCACTACCACCCACCCTACTCTGCTCTAGGCCACGCCTTTCCGCCTGACATGAAGCTATACTTTTGCTGAAACCTTCATTCTTCCCTATGGGAAAAACTTTAAACCTCAATAATTCCCCAAAAATCATCCCTTTGCCCAATTCCTCTGAAATGTGGGTAGTAGTTTCTACCCATTTGGGCACTACCACCTCCACCCACTAGTTTTGCCCCGGGGCCATTTTTTAAAATCCAAAACGTTTCGGATTAGGATTTTGCAATTTTGAACAAAGAACAAAATTGGGGTGTTCCGGATTGGCTGATTTTGAACAAAGAACAAAAGGGGCGTGTTTTGGATTTGGGCCAAAAACAAAACAGAAAAAACAAAAAACGCACAACCCTACCACACACCCCATACCCTACCCCCTGCGGCCATGCACATTGGTGGCTAAAGTAAGGTTACTTTTGGTGGTGCGGCATGGCAGGCATGGGGTGGCAGCAGGAGGGTCCCCAAGGTCTGCGGGTTAGAGCGCCTCTGGGTGCTTCCTCAATGGAACCAGCTTCCTATGTCAGCGAGGAAGATCAGGCAGATCAGGCTGGGAAAGAAAGCCAAATGGGAGAGTGGCACAAAGTACTGAACACAGCCTTGTGTGGTGGTCTGTGGATAGTAAATCGCCCCAAAAGCTGCTGGCAACTCCAAGGAAACTGGTGCACAAAGAGCATGAAGATCGCAAGGAGCATACTGGATCATGTAATTGGGACTTCTTATAGGCCAAAACATATTCTCAGGGCACATTCCAAGTGAGCCTTTTGGTCTGACAGGTGTGCTGGGTAGAATTGGCATGGATTCCATTGTTGATGGTCTTTCTTCCTGTGTGTAACAATGTGGGAATTGCTGAGGTATGCCAAGGCTTTTGTCATGAGAACAGAGTGCATAGATGTGAGAAGAAGAAATCTGCAAGAATAGAACGTTCAGTAATCCAATCAGTACTTTTAATTGGTACATCTCTTAGGTCCTTATCGCTGACTCAACCTCTTTTGTGAAGGGGGAGATTTACCTCCACAAGCCTTATCTGTGTTCCAGTTGAGCTAATTGGCACATTAGCTGGCTGCTGTCTTTTGTGAAAGGAGAAGATGGGGAGGCGGTTCACTCTGAGTGCAGAGTGGCCTTAGCAGAGAATTAAGCTGCTTTTAGATAACTTCTGGGATCTGCTTAGAGTATCCCAGCATAGGGAGGGCATGCATCTGCTCCTCTTTCCAATTTGCTTGTTAGGAGCCAAATCTAGGGACAACTGGCTCACTGTTGCTAAATGACCTGTCCCCATGTGCCATAAACAGAAAGCTCATGATTCTGTGAAGCTCCTGAGCATATCCAGAGTGAGATCTCTAAGCTTAGAGACTCAACACAAATGACGGGGTTCCTGGGAGCCAACAGAAAAGCATTGCTACCAACATCAGTTTTGACACCCTTCGAGCCAGGCCTTGGCTCAATTAGAATTCAAGGTGGTTCGGGCCAAGTTCAAGGGTAGCAGGGGCGGTAAAACTGATTAGAAAAAATAATGACTTACCACTGCTGAGGGCTGCAGTGGCCTCTGGGGGTGCTGTAGCAGCCATGGAGTGGGAGTAGGGGTGTGCACAAATCCAGAAAACCCAGTTCAGTTTGAGTAGAACCGGACTTAAACCAAACCCGGTCTGATCTTGTGCACACTAGAACTGGGCCTGGTCCAGCTCTAGTCCAAACCGGTTCAGGTCCAGCTTGGGGAGGAAAGAAAAAACAAGTATCAACCCCAAAAATGGTGGACTTACTGTCATTGTGGGGCCTCAGGTGTGTGTGTGTGTGTGTGTGTGTGTGTGTGTGTGTGTGTGTGTGTGTGTGTGTGTGCTGCCATGGCTGCAGGTGTGTGTGTCTCCTGATGTACCCCACCCTCCCGCCAGCCTCCTCACATTCGTTCTTGGCCTGTTTCGGGCTGTTTTTGGCCTATTATGGGCCTTTCTGTTGTGGTGGCCATTTTGGAGGCCACTGAACATGCCCACTGGTCATTTGTGAGGCTGGTGGGGTGATCCCTTGAGCAAGCTCACACATCCCGAGGGGGGGTCTCCAGTGTCTCTCCCTCTCCTTGCTAGCCTTCATCCAAGTCTCCCTGAGCCAGTGCAACCTATTTGAGCACTGCTTTGGCCCTCTGTGCATATTGGCCATTTGGGGGGCTGCCACGCATGTTCACTGGCTGGTTGTGTGACCTGGGTCACGCAAATGGCCAGTGTGCATATGCGGCCACCCAAAAACTGCTCTGTGTGTGCAGAGGACCAAAACAGCCCCCAAATGGGCCAAACTGACCCAGGGTGACTTCGGGGGAGGTCGGCGGTGGGAGGTGAAGCTGACAGAGCACCCCCCAAAAGGTAAATAATTACTTTTTCTAATCCACTTTCTGCCTCCTGACACCCTCGAACTGGGCCCGGCTCAACTTGAGGTCGAGCCTTCGAGCCAAGCCAGTTCGAGCTCGAGCTGGCTCACACAGCCCTGTGTATGACCTCTAAAATATATTTACCTCACTCTCTAGTTCAGCTTACCTGCAGTCAGACCCTGACTATGACCAAACACTGAGCAAGCAGCTCTGTCACTGTAGAGTTTGGGTAAGATGAAAAACAGAGCTGGTTGCCATCCGGGTGCTGATAACATTTAACTTCAAATGACGAATTTACAAGCTACAGAATGGAATAATGGGAGTTCAGAATGCCCAAGACCTTTCCTTTTAATTCATGTTGGCACACATTCAGAGAAACATGACAAGAGTGCTGTGGCGTTTCTGGAGTCATAACTCTCATTTCAGTCCCTATGTTTAAGAGCGAAGCGACTAGGGAGGAAGGGGTGCAAACATTGCCCTGCAGCTGAAGCCAGCTGAACGGCAGCAGCACAAATGGTTACTGATTGCTTCATTACATGGCTGGGTGCGAGCTAGAGTGACGAGATGCACAGAAGGAAAAGGGCCTAGGCTTTTATGTTCCAGTTGTGTAGAGGACAGAATTTCAGCAGGGGCAGTTGGGGTTGCTGCAACCCAGAGAATGTTTGTATCCCTGAAGCACTGTGAGAAGAGGCAGCTGCAAGCTTCCAACTTCACCCCGATCTTGTTACCCAGGCCATCTCCCACTTCTGTGCAAAAACTGGGTGGATAAGAGGATGGGGTGGGAGAAGCTGTGGCTACCTTATCTCATGCTGCTTTGAGGGATTTAAAGGCATATAGATGTTCTCTGTAGTGCAGCTTGTCAAGCTGAGATGCTGCTTTTCTTGGCCCCAAGAGACAAGATTCATTTACCAAAGAGCTGTGCTCTATGCAAACCTCTGTATTCTAGCCCTTGCAGAGAACAAGAGTCTTGCAGATCAGATTCAGGGTCCACCCAGTCCCACTTCCTGCAGTGGCTAACCAGATGCCTCCAGGAAGTTCACAAACAGCATCTTCTTCCATTGTTGTTGCTGAGCAATGGGGACATTGAATTTTGAGATTCATCTAGCCACCATGATTTATTATATAGCCATGGATAGATCTTTCTCCATGGGTGTGTATATAACCCTCTTGTAAAGCTATCTAAGCTATTGGCCATCACTGCACCTTGTGGAGGCAATTTCTATAAATGAATCATATTTTTCACTTCTAATCACTTTTTCTTTAAAGTAAAGAAGTATCCTCCCACCATCCTGAATCTATTGCCAATTCACCCAGCATTCTGATATTATGTGAGTGAGAGATAGAGAGGGAAATTATTTCTGTCCGCTATCTGGTTACTCTAAAATTCCTACTTTTTTGTAATGGTCTTTTAGAATTCTCTGTGTGTTTCATTTTGTGGGGTGGAGGCAATGGAGGAAGTTATACGTGTTTTCTTCAAGGACAGGTGCCTACAGATAAGACTCCTTGAATTGCTTTTAAATAATGAGAGGAAAAGGAATTGTTCAAGGGATGGGAAGCAGGTGTATCCCCTTCTTCTTATCCTATGCGAACATTTCTAGTAAACATAATTCAAGCCAGAAGGTAGTTGTGGATTTTTCTTTGCTGTCCAAGTGCAGGACACCTGTGAAGAGGTTGAATGCAGTGGAAGGAACTCAGCAGTTCTTTCTGTAAATACAAACACTGGCCAAATTCCTCATTTTCTTGGGCCATCACCAAACAGGAAACTGAATACAGCGGTGTCCATGAGGTAAGCTGGTTTGTGTATTCATCATGAACAGAAAGTCTCCACAAGAAATTGAGTAAGTCAGGTTTTGGCATCAATTCAGCTATATAATCAGATTCTTTCCCTCAGACTGCATGCTTTAAAATGCATTTTTAAGTGTCTTGAGCTGCAGTCACAATTCTTTAGTGCTGTCTATCCAGGAATCTCGACGAGGTGATCTAAGATATTTATTTATTTAGTTAGTTATTCATTCGATTTATATACTACCCTTCCAAAAATGGCTCAGGGTGGTTTACATAAAAATAAAACAATTAAAATCAATTAAAAACTAAAAACAAAACTATAAAAACAAACAAACAAACAACAACTATTTATATACTGCCTTTCAGCAAAAGTTTCCAAAGTGGTTAACATGGAGAAATAATAAATAAATAAGATGGTTCCCTGTCGCCAAAGTGCTCAGTCTAAAAAAAAACATAAGACAGGCACCAGCAACAGTTACTGGAAGTGCCATGCTGGGGGTGGATAGGGCTAGTTATGACAGGAACTTCTGGAGAGGAAAGCTTTCTTAGAGAGCTAAGAAAGCTTTCTCAAGAATAAAATTGTTAAGCACATAGAAAAACAGGCCCTGCTGGGGGAGAACCATCATGGCTTCTGCAAAGGTAGATCTTGCCTCATTAACTTTTTGGAGTTCTTTGAGAGTGTCAACAAGTGTGTGAATCAAGGTGATCCAGTTGACATATTATACCTGTACATCCAAAAAGCTTTTGACAAAGTTCTTCATCAAAGACTCTTGAGAAAACTTAGCCATCATGGGATAAGGGGACAAGTACATGTGTGGATTGCTAACTGGTTGAAGGACAGGAAACAGAGGGTAGGGATAAATGGAGAGCTTTCACAATGGAGGGAAGTAAGAAGTGGGGTCCCCCAGGGATCTGTACTGGGACCATTGCTTTTTTATTCATAAATGATCTAGAAGTAGGGGTAAGCAGCGAGGTGGCCAAATTTGCAGAGGACATTAAACAATTTAGGGTAGTGAAATCCAAAACAGATTGTGAGGAGTTCCAAATAGATCGCTCCAAACTAGGGCAGTGGGTGACAAAATGGCACATGTGATTCAATATTGGCAAGTGTAAAGTGATGCATAATGGGGCGAAACCCCCCAACTTCACATATACACTGATGGGATCTGAGCTGTCGGTGAGTGACCAGGAGAAGGATCTTGGGGTTGTGGTGGACAGCTCATTGCAAGTGTTCAGACAATGTGTGGCAGCTGTGAAAAAGGCCAATTCCATGCTAGGGATCATTAGGAAGGGGATGAAAATAAAACCAATATTATAATGCCCTTATACAAAACTATGGTTTTGCATATAGGCATGCCCTCAACTCCTGCCTGTGGCTTCCAGCAGCATCTGGTGGGCCACTGTGTGAAACAGGATGCTGAACTAGATGGGCCTTGGGCCTGATCCAGCAGGGCTGTTCTTATGTTCTTAAACAGCAACTCTTGTGTTCAAGTGAGTTGCTGATATTGCCAGTACCCAAGAGTGAACCAAAAAGTAACTAACTAGAAGCTGAAGTCAGTTCATTGCATCATCCATCTTCTTTGTATTCTAGAGATCATCCAACATTGTAATCATTTATTTACCTATTTGTGTGAATACTCTGAATCTATCTCTCTATCTCACTATCACTGAGAATGCAGCCATCTTACATTTATACTAAGACCTCCGTTGGTACAGCATGAGGAGGTTATCAATCTTTCCTTACTCCTCCTCAGGGAAGGGGACATAATGGGCACTCTAAAGACTCTGAGATGGCGGAAGCGAAGAAGAGTGAAGGGATTGCTCATCAAAAACATCCCTGGAGAAGTATTTGCCTTTGTCAGCTTTTGAAAAATGACCGGCTGTTAGATTAATCACCCATAAAATATCATTTAGATCATAGTGGTTTAGCTAAATATGTGGTCTTAAGAATTTCCGATGTTCCTCTTTTGGTTTTACCACAGAGAAGAATAAAGAAGCCAGGGTTGGATATCAGGTTTTTATTATGTATACTTTGAAGTGAAGGAGGGGGAAAAAAGATATGTTTTTATCCACTTTTACTGCCTTTTTGAAAGGTCATAACTACAGACTGACCCAATATTCACTGTCTCACTCCATGTTTCATTAAAGAGTGAACTGGACTGTAGTTCACTTGAATTAAGTTAACGAGAGAATGGTTACCTGCCTGGGCACGTGCCAGTTTACACGCTAGGACAGTGTCACTACTGTCCATGAAGTGTGCTTTTGTGCTGCCTGTTTTGCTACGCTGTCAGCAAGCTGCCATTCACATTTCCAATGCCTTCTTTTGGATTTTATCCTTGCGTTTTAATCTTACAATGTTGCATGTGCATTGCAAAAAAAAAAAAAAAAGCTGTATTTTCCTATTGTAGGAGGGTTTGTGCAAGCTATTTACACTTTCAAAATGATCTTGCCAAGCTGAAGCATTTTACTGCTGAATAGCATGTAACCTGGAAAGCGCCCTGCAGAGGTATTTTTGGGAAAGGGATAGCAAAGAACTGTTTGCACTGTATGTCACAATTGGTGTTTAGTTTCCTAACATGCTTATCCTTTGTTCCTGCATGTGTTTATGTACTCTACACATTAATTACATTTTCACATTTGCCTAACACCATCTATCTTCACATTGGCCCTGGACCAGTCTGATGCAGTGAACAAAGTCTGGATATGGGAGAGCCAAGATCAAAGTCTTGTGAGACACAATGATCATGAAGGCCTCAAAATCTCCATCTAACCAGCTGCTGTAAAGGGAAAGAGATCAGAACACAATATAGGCTTGCTAGAGATGTTATTTATAAAGCAATCATTAATTTATAAATAATTAATTACTTCCAATTCACAGATGGGATGAGCCCAAGACATAGTGACTTGCTGAAGGTCAGTGAGTGGCCAGTATGATGGGGAGTCCTACCTTGGCATTGGGGATCTGCTGGGGCGCTTGCCAACTTGGCAGTGTAGTGCAACAGGGCAGCTGCAGACTGACTGTGCATTTGCCCAGAAGTGGTTTTAAGTCCTGCAGTTGTCCTAGATCATTGGAGCTGCCTCTCAAATTGTGCAGGAGCCCTGGCAGGTCCCTAACACCAATGTAGGTCTGCCCAGCGTGACAGCTATCCAGTTTATTGCGGAGCTCAAATCGGTTGAAAGTCTATCCACCACACTGCATAGGGTCAAATACTGAGAGTAGAAAAAATTAACTTCTTCTACTCTCTTTGTTCCTGATCTCATCACTACCTATGGTAAGAGCTGTTCCCACTGGGAACTGTGGCAAAGATACAGCTTGAAATCTAGACATGAAAAGCTTCATTGCTCTGCGTTATTACTGGGCAGCCCTGCCTTGTCTATAATCGGGCTGTAACATTGTAGTAGTTATGCAGTTAAGCATTTGTCCAAGCCACAGCCCTGCCATCTGCTCCATACAGAAGGTCACCCTGCAGGTGCCTCTCATTCCCCAGAATAAGAAAAGACCTGGTTGTTAATTAAACATTTCTGATGAACAAGAAAGGAAAGAAAGTCAGAAGCGGCAACACTTTTCTGTTCCATTTAAAGAGACTCCACTATGAAAGCAGGCACATGTATTCCTTAGCACAAGGTTGCAATAGAAGTTGCATTTATGAGAAAGAAGATAGCATCCTCTGGTGTGGAGGTAATGGAAGTTTATGGAGCTTGGCTGATGAACGGTTAGGAAGTAATGGACAGAAACAACAGAACTTGCATAATTACAAATATGTCAACATTTTGTGGTGTTTTTTAAAAAATCTGATGTAGTCAGACTTTTTTTTAAAAAAAATGACTATCCTATTCTAACCAAAAGAGAGCAATAATTTCTTCTTGGCTTTATGTTGTGAAAAAGTAAAGACATTTCACATCACAAAGGAAATTTAACTTGTGTACATTACAGGCTTACTGTGGGTTATGACTAAGTTACACTTGATCTACTCGTCTTGCATTGCACAACTGGGAATTGATATTGCAGTGCTAATGGCACTGGAAATGAGACCAATCTGATTATATACAGTAAATTATCAAATGTGTTACATGTATATCTCGATCTTCTATATAACTAAGAGCACAGCAGTATCCTTCCCAGATACTCTTCAGGCTCAAACCTACTTGGCTTCAAAAACTGGATTGCATTAAATGATGTAAGGCAGACAAATTACCTTGAAACAAGCCCACTTTTGTACTGGCATTTTACCACTGCTTTACCTCTGAAGCTGCTCTTCAATATGCTTGCAATAATGTATTCTCAGCACTTGGATTGCAATACTTTGATGTTGAATTACTGCTGAAGCATCCAGTAGTAGTTTTACTACTTTCCCCCTAGGGATGCTTGAAAGAGTGCAAAATGTTCTGGAGTAGAGTGCAAATACTTCTGTCCCCCCTGCCCCCGCCTAGGACAGCAAATCCCAAACTTCAGCTGGAACAGTGGTACAACAGAAGCTTACTTTCTCTCACTGTCGTTAAGGGTACCCTGATCTCCATTTCATTATTTCTGGCTTTTCGTGATATTGTCTCTGTTTCTCTAGATAAGGCTTCTGAGCTAAGTGCAACTCATCTCTTCTTCTTTGACATATGCCTGCATATTTACTTATCATACATTTCCCACCCTTTCTCCACCTTGTATGTTAGGTTTCCCCCCATTTCATCCTCTCAACAATGCTGTGAGGTAGGTTTGGGAGAGATGGTGGCTAGACCAAGCTCACCCAGGGAGCTTCATGGTTGAGCAAAGAACCCGCATCATCTACTCCAAGTTCACATTATTCACAACATCATGGTTGCCCCCTACCCAAATGACTCCAGCAATGTCATGTCTCCAGGAAGGTTCTGCATATGCCCAGCAGTGAGCTTCCTCTCTGCAAGGGGTATGATTCTGTCTAAAGCGGAAGGCCCTACAGCCTTATCTCATAAGAATGACCCTGATGGATCAGGCCCAAAGCCCAGCTAGTCCAACATCCTGTTTTACACAGTGGCCCACCAGATGCCACTGGAAGCCCACAGGCAGAAGTTGTGGGTATGCCCTCTCTCCTGCTGTTACTCTCTTGCAATTGGATTCATAGGCATCCTGCCTCTGAGGCTGGAGGTGGCCTATAGCCCTCAGACTAGTAACTGTTGATAGACCTCTCCTCCATGAAGTTATCCAAACACCTCTTAAAGCCATCCAGGTTGTTGGCTGTCACCACATCTTGTAGCAGAGAATTCCACAAGTTGATTATGCGTTGTGTGAAAAATTACCTCAGTTTGTTTGTCCTAAATTTCTTGGCAATAAATTTCATGGGATGACCCCTGGTTCTAGTGTTATGTGAGAGGGAGGGAAAAAAAATCTCTATCTACTTTCTCCAAACCATGCATGATTTTATAGACCTCTGTCGTGTCTCCCCACAGTCATCTTTTTTCTAAACTAAAAAGCCCCAGGTGTTGTAGTCTTGCCTCATAAGGAATGTGTTCTAGGCCCCTGATCATCTTGGTTGCACTCTTCTGCACCTTTTCCAATTCTACAATGTCCTTTTTTAGATGTGGTTACCAGAATTCTACACAGTACTCCAAGTGTGGCTGCACCATAGCATTGTATAAGGGCATTAGAACATTAGCAGTTTTATTTTCAATCCCCTGCCACATATTGAGTCGACACTTTCAATGAGCTGTCCACCACAACCCCAAGATCCCTCTCTTGGTCAGTCACCAACAGCTCAGATCCCATCAGTGTATACTTGAAGTTGGGGCTTTCCGTCCCAATGTGCATCACTTTACACTTGCCAACACTGAACTGCATTTGCAATTTTGTCGCCCACTCACCCATTTTGGAGAGATCCTTTTGGAACTGCTCACAATCTGTTTTGTATTTCACTACCTGAAAGAGTTTGGTATCATCTGCAAATTTGGCCAACTCGCTGCTTACCCCTACTTCTAGATCATTTATGAATAAAAAAGCAATGGTCCCAGTACAGATCCCTGGGAGATCCCACTTCTTACTTCCCTCCATTGTGAAAGCTCTCCATTTATCCCTACCCTCTGTTTCCTGTCCTTCAACCAGTTAGCAATCCACACATGTACTTGTCCCCTTATCCCATGACTGCTAAGTTTCCTCAGGAGTCTTTGATGAGGAACTTTGTTGAAAGCTTTTTGAAAGTCCAGGTATACTATGTCAATTGGCTCACCCTTATCCACACACTTGTTGACACTCTCAAACAACTCCAAAAGGTTTGTGAAGCAAGATTTACTTTTACAGAAGCCATGCTGGTTCTCCCCCAGCAGGGCCTGTTCTTCTATATACTTTACAATGTAATTCTTGAGGGTGCTTTCCATCAATTTGCCTGGAATGGACGTTACACTAACTGGACTGTAATTTCCCGAATCGCCCCTGTTTAGCTTCAGCTTTACTGAAAACCAGTGAAGTATACCCTTGCTAACTTGGCAAAGAGGCACCTTCTAATGTGGTGATTCTCTTTATTTAGCAGGGGGAGAGTAATTGGCCCTATCCACCCCCAGCACAGTACCTCCAGTGACTGTTACTGGTGTCTGTCTTATGTTTATTTTTAGATTGTGAGTCCTTTGTGGACAGGGATCCATCTTATTTATTTATTATTTCTCTGTGTAAACTGCCCTGAGCCATTTTTGGAAGGGCGGTATAGAAATAGAATTAATAAATAATAAATAAATAATGTTGTTGTGCTCAGTCTCTACTCATATACAGTACACAGCTATATTAGGCCGTATTTTGATGGGGAAGCAGATGTCCACCAATAGGCATCTGATCCTCTGGTCCACATGTATCTCTTCTAAACACTCCCTTTCCTTATGCACTATAATGACAACATTTTGATTCCAATGTCATTCAAATAGGAAATAACCAGCAGAGGCTTCCTTACTCACAGGAAAGGTTTTTGATCTATTTCCAAAATACAGTAACTGCACATATGGATAGTCTGGAAAAGACTTGTCAACCATCTGAAGAAGAAGCGAGACTGGAGATAGTATCATAATTTTGATAACACCCCAAAAATCAGGTGCTGGAAAAGAACTGTCACAGCCTGTGGTGCTTTGAAGGAATCGGAATTGCAAAGAAGCATGAATACTAACGGCTACTTTGTTGCAATCATCTGGGGGAAATCCAGAGGTGCTGCTCTCTATGGAAGTAATCACCATTGTATAGAACCACAGACAATCACTCACTGAGTAAATCATTCCTGCCTTCAGAGTCAGCTGCCACTCTACCAAGGAGGCACAGTTGCCTAGGCAGTTTTTTAAAATGCCACTGCTAAAACACAAACAATCTACATAACTGTTCTTACCTGCATTGCTAAATGACATTTTTCTGCAACTAGTATTTTTACCTAGTGAAAGGAAAGGTTGTGAGCTTCTACACTTTTCAAATCAAGGATAATACAGTTCAGGCCAAACCCCAGGTCAAGACTGCTTCTGAGGCTCTGCAAATCAAAACACATGGATGGCATGAACAATCACACTGGCCTGAAGAGCCTGCATCCTACCACTAGGTTACATGCTGTTCTTTGCTAGAGAGCAAGCTAATGATCAGTAGCTCAGAGGCTTGTGGCTAGCCTGATTCAATGTAGGGCTACCATGTTTTTAACTTGAAAAATGAGGACACACTTTCTGCAAGTAAAGGGAACTCCCTAAAGTAAATGCAGGGGGGTGGGTGTCAAGAAAAAAAAGGTAGCATTTACCTTTAAAAATAAGGTGGTGGTAGCAGGGACAGCGGCAGTGGCAGGGACAGCAGAGGCAGGGGCTTCTCCAACCCTCCCCCGCCAGCCTCCCAAATGATAGGCTGGGCAGGCTATGGCCCAGTTCAGGCCTCTGTGCATGTACAGAGGCCATTAGAGTGACTTCTGTGCATGCGCAGAGGCCATTTGTGTCACCACACAAATCGCATCATGACACAAATGGCCTCTGCACGTGCACAGACGTCTGCATATGTGCAGAGGCCCAAACTGGGTCACAGCCTGCCTGGCCTGTCATTTGGGAGGCTGGAGAGTATGTGTGGAGAACCCCCTGCTGTCATCGCCATCCCCACTGCAGTGCCTCTGCCATTCCTGTCACCGCCATCTTATTTTAAAAGGTAAATACTGCCTCCCCCCCCACACACACATTTACTTTAGGGAAAGCCCTTTACTTGTAAAGGGGAATCCTCGCTGGATTCCCCTTTACATGCATACCCCTCAAGCCCGTGAGCCAGCTCTTTGAACCGGGCCTTGCACAACTAGAGTTCACACCAGCTTCACTTGTTATAGGGCCAGTTCAGTGCGAGTGTGAGCCTATGATCTGAGCCAATGAAAAGTTGAGCCCAGCTCAGTTCGAGTTGGTTTGCACACCTCTACTGGCAGGTCCACAGGAGACACCTGTGGTGTCATCCACATAGGATGAAGACAGGGCTGTATGCTGGCTGGCTCAGGTTTCCCTGTTTCTCCTGGTGGAGATCAGGTCCCAGTAGCAGTGCAGGATCACCTGAGGTCGGGGTCATAGGTATTTCCAGGGAATTTGCAGGAACACTAACACACACAAGTTAGTCTTCCTAGGCACCTTAACCAGGGAAGAACAAAGCTGGCTGCAGTTCAGAAGGGGAAGAAACAATGGGGAGAGATGTGTCTTCACCCAACCAGGCTGGAGCAGGCAGGGCTGAAGATATCCTTACAACCAATAGGAGATGACAAATCTCAGATTCTCCAGAACTAGGAACAGAGTTGCTTGGTAGGAATCAACCCCATTGGTGGCTTTATTGATGGACAAGGTCTTGGGGTCTCCCACTTACATCCACAAAGAAAAGTCAAAACTGATTGGCTCTGACAAACTAGAGCTGATACAGAAGACAGAAAAACAAAATGTTTCCATTTCTGTGCATGGTTTTTGCAGGTGATGCTGTGTAAGCAAACAGGAGGCGAGAGGTGAGAGTGCAGTGCAGCTACCAGCATTGGTAGTGCACAGTAACCAACAGGCTGAGGTTGGTAATGCATATACACTACCAGGCCCAACAGTAGCTATGTCCATGGCAGGACCAGAGACAGAGACACAGAGGTGCACCTAGGTAATTTTGGAGCCTTTGGAACCCTTCCCGCCCAGCTGCAAGTTAAGCATCATTCCCCTACACACACACACACACACACACACACACACACACACACACACACACACACACACATTGTGACACATGCAGTATTTGTCACATGTGGGTTCTTGAGGGCACAAAAGGTAAAGTGTGCCGCCAAGTCGGTATTGACTCCTGGCGACCACAGAGCCCTGTAGTTGTCTTGGCAACTGAATTCACAAGAATGTAAGAACATAAAACAGATATATTTATGCAAATATGCATTAGCAGAAACATTCCAACACACAACCTAACATATTCCCACCCCACATATTTCTTTCCCCACTCCCCGCTCTGTCTCTAAAGCAGAAGTCATGCTCAGCTGCCCACCACAAGTCACAATCACACTCCACTCCACTGCCCAGCCCAGTGCAGGCCAGCGGCACAGCGACCACACCACCTGGGACAGACTAAAGGGGGTTGGGGGGTCAGGGGGTGTGGAGACCCTGGACTTCCACCCAGAGGTTCAAGGGGAAGAGCGCCTCTGACCAGAGAATTGCCCTGCCTCTGTATGCAACGGAGAAGTCCTCAGTTCAAATTCTTCCTCAGCTGTGAACTCACCAAGTGAGTTTAAGCATGATTTTCAATACAGAGACAGGAAGACTACCTTACCTTACTTGGCTATTGGGAGGATTAGTGATATAATGTACAGGAATTGCTGTGAATGCTTAACAAGCACTATATAAATGCCGAGTATTGTTATTAACCTTCCAGCTACTTTAGAGCCCATTTTCCACAAGGAGACTCCACTTCAACCAAGTGCTGAGGTCAAAAGATGTCAGTGAGTGACTGGGGAAATTGGAGGTGGAGCAGCTCAGCCTGAATCCCAGATGAAAGCTCTCACTGTCTGAGTGAAGCTGACCCAGCTCCCTGACACTCTGGTCCTCTCAGCAACACTTAACAAGAAATGTGGACTGATAAGATTTATCAGCAGCACTTTGCCTAAGTGTGTTGTCTTTCCCACCCCATGAAGGTCACTCCCAACTTCTCCCTCAAGACGAGGTTGGTGGTCCTTGGCAATCATCTCTTGGGCTGGAGTCTACTCCCCCAAGGCAAAAGCAAAACAATCCGAGAATGTGTTGACAGTGAGATTTTCCTTATCTCTAAGCTCTCATGGTTCTGGTTGGTACCACATAGCAGGGTAAAGGCCTTAGTGGTTTATTCCTCTCTATATCTCTCACTGTCGCAGCTGAGATAGCAGCAGTGGTTGCTACACAACAGCTTGTGAGCACTGGGCAGGAACATTCACATCTTTTCATAATTTTCTTGATTGCGCTGCTCTGTAGCTTCTCTTTCCACTATAGTAGTTTCCATTAAAGGATAATCACACAGATGGAGATAAGAACAAAGAATTGTCACTACAAGGACACATACTTCAAAACATATTTGGTTTTGACTGCATTTTAAATTTATGGAAACACCATGCTACTTTCAAATGGATGCAAATAATTATCTTATGCCACCAGCCCATAGATTTGTTTCTAGGGGCTGATTTTGACATTATGGAAATAGTTGCCATCCCTATGCAGCTCCATCCCATGCTGCTCTGGTAATGTAAGACTCTAGAAACTATATGACAGGCTCAGTGTCATCAGGGAAAAACTGTGTTAATTTCTCCCCTCACTGATCTTGCTTCTCTAGCATGTTTTTTCTGATGTGATTCTGCTCTTCCTGCATGGTTTACATTTATACCTTATCAGGGTGATATAGGGTAGAGCCATAGAAGATCCCCAGCCATATGACTTCTGTAATATAGAAATCAGTCTTAAAAATCTTTTATATGAAATCTGACCAATTATGAAAATAAATGGGAGCAAATGGGACTATGACTAAATGTAAAGAAGACTAAACTAATTACAATGGGTACAACAACAAGCCTTAGAATTGACAATGAAGACGTTGAAGTGGTGGATAGCTTCTGCCTTTTAGGATCAACCATCAACAGTAAAGGATCCAGCAGTAAAAAAATACACCACAGACTAATACTTGTAGGGTTGCAATGAAGGCCTTGGAAAGGATATTTAGATGCCATGACGTGTCTACACCTACAAAGATTAGAATCATTCGGACAATGGTTTTCCCCATGACACTCTATGGATGCGAAAGCTGGACTTTGGAGAAGCAAGATAGAAAAAGTATTAACACTTTTGAACTTTGGTGCTGGAGAAGACTTTTGAGGATACCACAGACAGCCAGGAAAACAAACAAATGGATTATAGAACAAATCAATCCAGAATTTTCACTTGAGGCACAAATGTCCAGGCTCAAACTCTCATATTTCGGACACATTATGCAAAGATCCAACTCCTTTGAGAAGTCCATAATGCTGGGAAAAGTTGAAGGAAAGAGAAGAGGGCGATGACCAGCAGCAATGTAGATGGACTCAATTATGACAGCAATGAATGCTCCACTGAGAGACCTTAATGGCCAAGACAGATCATCCTGGAGAGAATCTATCTATGTGGTCGCTAAGAGTCGACGCCGACTTGACGGCACTTAATCAATAATCAATCAATCAATCCCGTGCTTGGTTCCTGTAAAGATCAACAGTCACCCATGTTAACAGAATTTTGCTGCATGAGATTCCATTATCTCACGGCTGTGAATATACCATGTGGGGAAAAACACAAAATATAAATCAGAAGTTCAGGAAGTCATCAAGTCCAGTTCTCTGCTTCAAGACTGGATGCTCCATATACTGGGGAAGGGGATCAAACTAAACATGCATCTACATGTGCTTATCACTGAGGCACCTCTCCCCCCACCCCCCACCCCCACACACAAACAGCCACAGGGGAGCTGATTCTGATCAGGACCACAGCAGACTGGGAGAGAAAAGTTAGCCATTTTCTCTGGTGCTGTTTTCCTGCTTAAATTTGCCCCCAAATGACTATTTGCTCATAATCAGTGCCCCATGGCTATTTTTTTAGCCAAGGAAGAGTCACTTCTTGTGGTAAGCATGCCACTTAAAAACTTGTTTGGATGCACAACTAGTTTGCCTTTCAGTCTCTCAAGAGGTTAACCTATATAATGAATGTGATGTAGAATCCACAATGTTTTACAGGCAGAGTAAGGGGACAAACAAGATATGCCATGATACATTAATTTATTTAATAAGGACGTGTGTCTTGCTGTATAATTCCAAAGAAATCAAGAGGCTAACAGTATTAAAAACTATAACCTTATCAAATTTGCATTCAAAGCTGGGGCAGTGGTATCCAGAAAACAAGAAGCAAACAGTGACAAAATTAGCAATAGAAAATAAGAAACAGCCCAGGTCAAAAAACAGAAAAATGAGTAGACAATGAACTAAAAACAGTCTATTTCCATTTCAGCAGCAAGGACCAATGGAACCTTATTGGGCCTTGAAGATAAGACATGTGCATGGACAGGGTTGTTTTTTTTGTTTGTTTGTTTTGTCTTGTGGGGCGGGGTTGTAGTTCAGTCTGAATTCGAACTGAATTTGGACCAAACTGCAGTCCACAAACCAGTTCGGTTGAACCATCTGGCTGGCCCGGTTAGCTTGGTCGAACCAGCTTGAACTGGTTCACTGGTTTGAGTCAGGCTCGATTAGGGCAGTGACTGAGGGGTGAGGGCAGCGCCGGGGTGGGTTGAGGTGGCAAGAGACAAGGGCGGAGCCACCATTGGGCCAACGGGTTCAAAGAACCGGGCTGCACCCAGTCAGGGGCTGCGCCTCACAGCCCTGACATCCCCTCCCCGTGTCTGACGTCAGACATGGGGGTGCTGGTTTAGATCCCGAGCAGGGGCCCTCAAGGCTCCATTCAGGAGCCAGACCACGCCCCCCATGTCTGATGTCATACGGGCCGCTGGCACTCTGGCTCCGCGCCTGGCAAGAGATCTTTAAAACTAAAGGAGATGTTCCCTTCTTATTGGCTCTACCAAAGTTTAGCAGCGGTGCTCTCGCCAGTATGGCAGCAGCATGGCAGTTCCTACATGAACCTGGCCTCCGTGCAATGTGTGGTAGAATGCATATTCAAAAGTCCATTCCACCACACTGGCATCTCTCTTTAGTCTGCCTTGTCGCTGATTCTGAAAACATATATAAATCTACTTCCCACTGAGCCAATGTCCAAAGAGCAGTTCTAACACATGAACTTGGAAACAAGCCCCATTGACTTCAAGGAATTACTTCCAAGGCAGTGGGTGTAGAATTACATCCTTAAACTGAGAGACCAAAGGCTGCATCTACAATTTTGACTCACTCAGCACTTGAGGTTGGAGCAGAACTCATGATCTGGAAGTGACAATTTATGCTTCCCCCTGTAGTCCCAGGAGACATGAAATCTCCTGTCTCACATCATTTTACTCCTGTTTAAATTGGCATCTTCTTCAGGAAAAACCATCACTTGGAGCTTATGCACTTGGCTGCAGGTGTTAAGGGAACCATCTCCCATTGTAAATAATGAAAACCTCTCCCCATTCACTGCCAAGTAATCTTGGGTTTGCTCCTTAGCAAGAAATATCGGCAGGCATATTGTTAGCATCTTGCAAGGGAACAAACGTGTGCTTCCAGTGTTTCCCTCTTCAAAAGCCCCAAGGAATAGCTTGGCAGTCTTGACGTGCCTTTATTGAGTTCTCCCTACTGCTTTGCACTGCACAGTGCATTAGACAGGTTGATCATGCAAGACTGAAACTAGTAATAAATATGTCGGGCTGAGCAAATAGGACACAGAAATTGGAAGGAGTAGGGGAATTGCACTATGACTGCTGATGGGCCTTTGCTAAGCTGTTTTTCATGGTGACAGAAAAAGCCTGTACACCATTCAGGTAGCTCGAAGGAGAATATATGGCATCCCAAATGCTTCGAAGCTGAATTTTCGCCCAGAATATTAAAGTGAGTGAGGTGACATTGATGTAAATAGGGAAGCACAGACGAACACAAGCAGGAGCTCTGATTACCCACATATCATGGGAGACAGTAAATGAGTGTGGATGATCACAGCAATTTCCAAATGAACAGACATCGTGACAATGATTGGGTGATGGGAATTGGTGGGGAGGGGGAGTTGCTTCAGACTGCTGATCTATTGCATGCATTCTCACAAGAAGCATTGCGTTCTGTGAGTTAAACCTCCTTCTAGGCTGTATATCCCATCAGTACTGGTTGTAAAAAGCAATGGAATAAGCACTTCATGAAGCATTGAACATCTTGTCTTCCCTCACCAGTTTCCTCCCTCAACCTTGATTATTTCCCTTTCATATCCACAGCTGATCTATTATGTGGAAACGCAAAATGCAGCCAATTCTAACTACGTTTACTGATTGTGTTGTATGATAATATTGACCATAGTCATCTTGGGATTTACAGTATATATTGCTTTTGAAAGGTCAAAGTGCTTGACATCCAATCATATACCACATTTCCTCCAAGGATTCTCAGCAATACTGTCAACAACCACATCAGGGACATTATCCAGGACTGGCCCAAGCTCCAGTGCCCAATATGGTGTGGCAAGACACTGCCATGGACCCCCATGGTGTGTGGAGAGTGCTGTGCACCAACTTCCCACCTCTCTCCCACATGTGGCACATGGCACATGCTCACCCATTTCCTATGCCAGTATCCCTCTCCCCCACCCCAATCTCCACACACACCCCAACACCAGTTTCCCCCATCCCTCTTCAGTGGTGGGGAGGGGGCGTTGGGAAAAGTGGAGAAGGAAGAGCAGCCGTGGGGGGGGGGAGATGCAGGGAAGTAGTGCTAGAGTATGTGAGAAGGTTGAGGTGGGGGAGAGGGAAACTGGCATGGGGGATTGATGTAGCATACTCTGTGCGCATTAAATGGGAGGGAGGTTGGTACATGGCAGTCTCCGCACACTGCACATACTTTTTAAAAGGCAGGGGGCAGGGCTGAATAAAATATGTGGAGGATCCTATATTTGTTCTCATTCCACCCAACCCCTTGCCTTTTAGGGAGCTGATAAGCAGCAGGAGAAGCCACAGTGTGGCAGCACGGTGCTGCTGACGCTACTGGGAAGTGGTAGCTAAGTTAGGCAGGTGACCAGAGGCATGGGCCAGGAGTGACAGCTAACCTGCTGTCTCCTCCAATCTGCCACCTGAGGCGAGTACCTCAATGTGCCTCATTAGAAAGCCAGTCATGTTGTTATGCCCATATTGCAAATGGAGGACTGAGGTGGAAATGTGTTGCTTAGCCTCAGATCACCCATCCAATGTATGGGATAGTCAGGATTTGTGCCAGTGGCTTCCCAGATCACAGCTCAGCCTCTTCACCACCAGACTATTTCTTCACTCTGATCTGAAGGCTATTGCTCTCCTGGTGGGACTTCCTTCAATGCCATTGCATATTTGTGACTGTAAACAACGGAGGAGGGGATTCAGATTCCAAGTGGTTACTTTAGGGCAAGGCTGCTAACTTTGACCCTCCTGCAGATGTTGGCCTATAATTCCCATAATCCCTGGCTAATGGCCACTATGTCTGGGGATTATGGAAATCGTAGTTCAAAAACAGCTGGGGATGGGGCTAATCTGAGCAGGCCTACTCTAGGACGACACATACGATGGGGGGGGGGCTACTCTTGGATATCAGTTATTGCCTTCACTTTGGTGGTTGTCTTATCCTAGATGTAATTGTCCACTTTAAGGGGCAGCCAATATAACTATCAACTTTGCTGTTGCTATCTGAGTCTGGGAACTGATTGTCAAGTTTTTCTCTTCTGTAAGTAACTATTCATAGTATGCATGTGCTCAGTGTGTCGAGTGCACTGTGTAGCTATTTATTTATAGAATCAATACCTACCTTTCTAGTAAAGGAAACAGATATAACAACCAGGCTCTTACACAACTTGAATTCTAGTCTTGTCTCCCAAGTTTATCAGGGGCCAATTTCCACCTTGAACTCTGCGGAAGGAAACACCTTGAGGCTGAGCAAGCAACTGAAAATAAACATCTTCCAGACATGTGGAAATCACAGAAGCGCAGCCTGTGGAATGTTGTAACATAATATGTTTATGGATGGAATTGGGGCTATGATATGGTTGCAGAAAGGTAGAAGAAATGAGGGCAAGACCCCTAAAGCGTGTAAATGGCTATACACTTTACAGATCCCAATGGGAGTTGTGAGCACATGATTCCTTTTAGACTCAAGGCCTTCGGTTTGTAAAAACAGCAGTATAATGCACACCTTTTCGCTATGCATTCTATTCTCTGTTAGGTGTGAACCAGCCAGAGCACATTTCCTTAAAACCCAGGCTCCTTCATCTCTGCACTGTGGAGGTCTGAACATTTCTTTGCCATGATGCAGATGTTACAGATGTCAGAAAAGATTAAATTTTGATAAGCTACCATTAGCTTCAGCAAACCTCAGTGTCCTAGCACAAGGGCAAGAAATAGCCCTGCAGCAGGAATAAGGTATGGCAGCAAAGGAAAGCAGCATGCAGATTTTGATGGAAATCATCTCTTTGGCATTAAAATGGAATGGAGTTAATAGATGTATTCTAAAAAAAACAAAAACAAAAACACCCGGTTTTAGAATGCTTGTCAGACAAGAGAGCTACAGGCTGGGAAGCCAGGCAGAAAGCATGGTCAGTCAGGATGAGTTGTAAATGTCTGAATTAAGGGGAAAGCCAAGCTGGTGTTCATATGACAGTGAAGAAGTGCATCCACACACAGGTGCAGGTCACAGTGGCCAGTTTCACATGTCACAGAAAGCCAGCAGCTCAGCTGGTTCCCAGAACATGTATAGGAGTCCAGTTCCCAGTGTTGGGATTGGACGTGTCATCTAAACCTGTCAATGTGGGCATATCCTACCCTACTTGTGATTCTGAACCCAGCATCTGTAACCTAGTGTGCTGAGTCACCAGTTTCCCATCACATGGGAAGCCAACCAGTGTCTATATGGTGTGCCACATTCTCATGTGCAAAGCTCATGGGCAAGTAAGGGGAAAGTCCAGAGATGGGTGCTGTGAAATCAAGAGGTACATAAGAGAGAGAATACAGTGGAAGCTAAGAACCAAAGGAGTATTCATCTGCTTCCTATACAGGTATATAATTAAGCCAATAAGTGGCCTATGGTGTGGTATTGAGCTCTCATTCGCTTCTATTGAGAACTTTCAGGTATAGGCTTCATGCAGAGGAGTTGTCAGGGTTGGCATCATTGGGCAGATGTTGAAGGCTCAGGACTAGTGTTCCCTCTAACAGGGATTCCCAGATGTTGTTAACTACAACTCCCATAATCCCCAAACAAAAGCCATTTCAGCTGATGATTCTGGGAGTTGTAGTAAACAACATCTGGGAATCCCTGCTGGATGGAACACGGTTCAGGACTCTCAAAAGGGCCCACTGCTGATCCGTGGGCCTACATCTGGGCCCATAGCTTTTGGGTGGCGAAGGTGGTGGTGGTGGAGGAGGAGAAGTTACTCTCTCAGGGCCCACTCAGGTAGGCCCACTCAGGAAGCAGGAGGCTATGGAGTGACTCTGAGGGCCCCCGAACCCTGGGGCTGACCCTGGTTACAGCGCATCTCTTCTAAAGAAAGGGTTTCAGATTGAAAATAATTGCAGGCTGGGATATGGGTTCATACACACCTGGTGAAGAAACCAATCTCTCCCATGTTTATTCTCAGGAGGTGGTACAATGGTTTGAAACAATACACTGAAGTTGATGTCTTGCCTGCAAACACCTGCCCCACAAATTTGCTCAGTACCACTAATCTGTACGCAGAATGATACAGATAGCTGAAGGGTACAAGTTGGTATGCTACACACATAAAGATAAGACTAAGAAAGTAGGATGAGAATTATATACCTAAACTGGATGACCAGATGTGATAAAGACATGTGATAAAGATAAAGATAAAGATAAAGATGTGATAAAGATTCTAGAAGAGGGAATTTTGGCAAGTGCAGAGGCATATCTAGGGCAGGGCAGCAAGGGCATGTGCCCTAGGTGCCACTTGAAGAGGGCCACCAATGCCATGCTGCCTCCCACCCCCTCCCCAGTTCTCATTTTTTTAATTGGGGGGGGCCTTCCTAAAGGGAGCAGGGGGGTGTCTGCAAATGTTCCCCCTCCCTTGCCAGCCTCTTAATTTGCCACCACAGCCTGTCCCAGGCTGATTTTTGGGCCCGTTCAGGCCTGCAAAAATCGGCGCAGTGGCCATTTTGGAGGCCACCACACATGCTCAAATGGCCTCTGTGAGGCCCGGCAAGGCCTAGGGCCTCGCAGCGATCAGTTGAGCATGTGTGGTGGCCATTTCATTTTTGGTGGCCATTTAAAAAAATATTTTTAAAAATGGCCACAGCACATGCTCAAATAATCCCTGTGAGGCCCTAGGCCTTGCCAGGCCTTGCAAAGGCCATTTGAGCATGCGTGGCTGCCTCCAAGTCAGCCCGGGACAGGCTGTGGTGGTAAATTAAGAGGCCAGAAGGGGGAGGGGGAACCTTTGCAGACACCCCCCAACCCTGCGCGGCCTTTAGGAAGCCCCCAAAAGAGGCTACAGGTAAAAAATATTTTTTAAATTTAATATAAGTCAGTGAGAGCTGCTGCCCATCAGAGTAGACAATGCCAAGCTAGATGGAGTGTCTAACTCAGTATAAAGCAGCTTCCCATGTATCTTAGTTGCTTCTGTAAATCTTCAGGAAAGCCAACAAGCATCAAAATCCCAGTGTATGACTATCAGAAGTTTTATTCAGCACTTTATGGCTTCTGAGTTTTTTGTTTTTTAAAAATTTCAAATATCTCTCTGGCCAAAAGGAATAGAAGGGCACTTCCAGACTTGTTGTATAGTCTGGAACAGTGATACTGTGTTTATTGGGTACATGTGTGCGCTACAGAATGTAGTTCTCCATCCTTTGTCAGCCTGTACTGTTGATGGAACTGCCTTGGGGATGATTGGTCAACACCCCCAGTTTGGGTGAATGCGGGGAATCAAAAGGGGAGACAGTTCCAAGCAGTTTTAATTTGTGGAAGTGTTTGAACTCTAGAAAATTGGCTTGGGAGAGAGGTTTTAATTAACAAAAAGAGTTCATTGTAAGAACAAATAAAAGTAGTTTTTGTTACAGTAAGAATGCAAACCCTACAAGTATCTTTACTCAAAGTCTGAAGAGCTTGTGATAGGTGGATCCACTGCAGCTCTAGCCTACATATTCATTAAAATGATGTGGTATAGCCCTGAGGTGAAAGAACTGTACCACTTCAGGGCTGGTAAACCCCTCCTGCATTCTTCCAAAAGAAAACAACTGGGCTCTGTGGGTGGCAGGAGTAGAAATCGACTTAACTGCACACTTTCCCTTTCCCTTTTACTTCAGGGTGCATGTGGGAACCACATTTTGGACTGTTTTTGAGCATCCCCCTTTCAAGTTTGAGACTAAAATGTGGGAGACCATATATGCCACCCAGAGTTCTTTAGAAGAAGAGTGAAATACAAATGGAAAAAATAAATGTCAAAGTAATTATTTCTTTGTTTCTCAGTTGTTGAGTGCAGGGGGTTCTCAGACATGGGTCCCCAGGTTTTGGACTACAACATCCATTACCCACAGTGGCTGTACTCCCTGTAGGGATCAATATGGATGGCTCAGTCAGTAGGGAGGCGACAATTTTGGGGACTGTTGAAAAGCCCAGTTTACTGCTGAATTCTTACAGGAACCTTGTGCTGATTTTGTGTGAGAGGTGGGCTTGTTTTTGTATTTCCCTTGTAAGTTACTTTTCCCCACCCTACTGGAACAAAGCAGATTTTATTCTAAGTTTGCATCAGATGTTTGGACAGGGGCACAATTTCAGTGCTTGCCCTGGGTGCTATTTTCCGTAGATACGCCTCTGGGCAAGTGCTTCTCACTTTTACATTACTGACAGGACAATTTGCATCTACTAAAATTCCCTCTCCTATACCAATATTAAGGAGCTCTGCCCCAGGCTTTATTGCATCTAGTCACTAATTTCTAAGCAAGTGTTCTAGAGGAAGAAGCAGAGTATAGATGAGTGGCACAGACAACAAAATCAAATGCACTGTTCACCTGCAGAGGCAGACAGAATTTTATTTGGGATACAACATATTTTGGCAAAGATGTCCATTCAAACCCACAAAATGAAAACTATTCTCATTTGATTTGCCATCTCCCTGTTCTCATTTGTTGGGAAGAGGGCATTATCAGTGGCAGTGAAGTGAAGCTAATACAATCACACAGTAATCCTGGCAGATTAGCAGCAGTGCCTGAACTGAAGGAGGCTTGAATTTAAGCAAGGTGAACTTTGGAAGAAAATAGATTTCCCTGGCTCCAGGCAGCACTTGTGATGTCACAAATCTCAAGAACAAGAAGATTTGGGGCAATTAAATTGCTGTAAGCCCCATTAATTTCCTAAACTGAGAAGACACAATGGATGTGGATTCTGAATTGTATCTGACTTTTAAAAATAAGCCAGAAGATAACAAATTGCTATGGTCTCCATTTTGGTGGTGCAAAAGCTAGTTCAAGTCAGAAGATCAGTGCTCAGGACCGCTAAATATTAGAATGTGGCCCAGTCTAGAAACAGTAAAATTGTTCCTGAACTATACCAGTTCAGGAACTATATTCTGTGGGGAGGGAGGGGAATCACAAAATGTAATGTTTCAGTAGCATAAAGAGGCCGGGGGGGGGGGCTGTGTTCAAATAATGATCATGAAAGGACCCTTCTTTTCTTTCTTTTTTTCCTTTTTTTGCAGTGCTGTTAGGCACCATGAAATTTTTTTACATTTTATTTTTGGATAGTGGTGCAGCCACCATCACCACAACAGAACTGCCGCCGCCCCCGTGGGCTCGTGGTCACCAGGACACGCTAGTTCAGCTCCTGTAATGTTTCTCTATTTTAAACATTTCTTGAACACAAAAACTAGAGAGGGAAGCTTCTGGATTAGCAATCTCACTACTACACCAAAATGAGGAAGGGCTCCAGAAGCCACAAAAACCGGACCCCATAGAGCCCAAAGAGTAATAGAAAACACCACATTTATAAGTGTATAAAACAGATATACAAGAACCAGGGGTGTCGCTATAATTGAGTGGATGGGTTCAAAGAACCCAGACTCCCCAGCTTCTGAAGGCCCCCCAGATCCACCTCTCCTTATTGTCTTCATTATCCCCCACTCCAAGGGGCCGCCAGGGAGAGGGGCACACGCGGCCACTGCTCCCCTAGCATCGCCCCTGACAAGAACCAACACATATACAATCACACAAAGTTATAAACAAGAGCCAATAAAACATACACAAATGAACAAGATGTGCTAAACCTCCACTGTCAGCCAAGTTGATTGAATGGATTTAATAGGGCTTGGGGAAGTGAGGCAACTGGAGGCAGTGTAAAAATACTTAGGATGCAGAATAGTCTACAGGTTCTTTCTCTGGCCACATTTGCACATAACATGAAACCACAATTAAATGGGGCAGAAGCTGGAATGTGTGTACACCCCGATGCGTGAAACCGCAGCTTTGTGGCAAAAGCGACCTGTTGTTTCCCTCACCAAACTCCAATTTGAGCCCTCAGTTTGTAGTGAGTTTTGCTGCCTCAACCTTAGGTTTTGCAGTGGCAGCATCACATCTGAATGCAGACACCACCATAACCACAGCTTCATGCTCTTGCTGGAACTGTCATCATCGAGAGGGCAGCCCAGACCTGACTGGGATTGTGTCCACTCCATGCCTGCAGTGCTTCTTTCCGGCTGCCTCTCCGAGCACTTGCCCTGTGCCCGACTCTGATCTAATAAACCACTTGCTCAGCAACAGGGACACCGCCATGGCCCGTAACAACCTTGTAAGCCTGACAAATGGGAAAGTCACATGGGGGCATGCCCTCTTCCCACTGTGTCCCTTGTCCCTCATGAGAAGGGTTGTGCTGCAGGATCAGCATTGCCTCCTGTGAAAGTAGCAATTCTACAAGTGTGATGACGATGGATGTTGCTCCTAAATGGACTGCTCTCTCATGAGAGTGGAAGTCCATGGGGAGACCCATTCAGAGTTCATGAGAAGAACCATCTTGGACTGGGCTGAATCACTAATAATGTGTGACAAAAGCCCTTCTTCCACAGACCACTCTCTCACAAGAATGTTAGGTCATGAAGCCACACATGTGGCAGTTGCTGCCCAGCCTGGTTGCTCCACACAAGCAACCCGCAGGGATGAGTACCCCAGCAACACCTCTCCCAGTCTTGGCAACTTCAGCAAAGAAGCAGACTAAGAGGGCCCTCTGCCAATCCTGTTGCCCATTGAAACATATACATTATTATTTTTGCCCACTATGGCAAACCCATTCTCCGTGGGTCACTGGAAATTGGGGATCCCCTCTCCTGCGATTCCCTATGGCAGCAGATCTGCATACACCACAACACCAGTCCAAACTAAGAAATTTGAATGAGTTAAGATCTGTTCCTGGTCCTGGTGTTTCCCCAGTATACCCACCTGGCAACGCCTGGACACATGGAGCATCAAATTTGCCTTTGGATGTGTCAAAGGCTTCCCCAGAGATGAGGGGGTCATTGTGCAAAAGATCGATTATTAACCAGAGATGACGGGGGAACTCACAAATGGGGCGCCCTTTTTATGGCTCCACTTATAAGCTTGCAATCCAATTGGAAACCAAAGGTTTTTAAACCTAAGCTCCTCCCCAGTGGACTGGTCCTCTCATGAGAGGGATAATCCCCAGGCAGCAAGCCAACACGGTATCAGGAGTATAGGTTGGTGTCCATGAACTGCTTTGCTGGGGTGAGCATCCTTGGTCACACAGTGGACCAGACTCCAGGATCCTTTAAAGGTAAAGTGTGCCGTCAAGTCAATTTTGACTCCTGGTGCCCACAGAGCCCTGAGGTTTTCTTTTGGTAGAATACAGGACAGGTTTACCATTGCCTTCTCCCACACAGCAAGAGATGATGCCTTTCAGCATCTTCCTTTATCACTGCTGCCCGACATAGGTGTTTCCCATAGTCTGGGAAACATACCAGCGAGGTTTTGAACCAGCAGCTTTCTGCTTATTAGTAAAGCATTTCCCTGCTGTGCCACCTAAGGGGACTCCAAGATCCTTTGCCATTCCTCGTATACATATCCCCTCCTAGGAAGTCATCATGTTCCCTTCCTGGAGTAAAAGAAAATTTGTGCCCCTCAGCTTCCCCCCTGTGCCAGAAATTGTGCTTGTGCAAGACTATTTTGTTGCAGGGCTCTTACAAGGGTGGCGATGCAGGGCTTGAATGCCATTTAAATAGATTTAAATGCCCTTTCCCTGCCGAGGGCAGTTGGTCCATTCTGAAAAGGCACAATCGCACTCTGTACACACCCTTGAAGATTGTGGCCAATGGCTGCCACCCTGCAGATGTTCTGATGTCTTGCCTACAGTTTGGTGACACGAGCACTATGGAGCTTACTGGGATGCAGACACAGCAGGTCAAGAAGAGGGAAGGGCTTCCCTGCCCAGAAAATGGAGGTTGCCAGGCTGTGGTTGGACAAACGTCTGCAATGCAATTTGCCACTGGAAAAATTAACCATGAGTTCAGCAACCTCTGGTTTCACGTTACATGTGAATGCGGCCTCTTTATACAGCAACAAACAGACTTATATTCTTCCTTCTAGAGAACCTCCCTTGCCCTTTAGTCCAGCTTAAGACCTGGGATAAATTAGCCTGTGATTCACCCAGTGCATTCTAAAATACTGGCATGGATCATGGAATGGATTTGTAAAAACCTCACATCCCTCCTTTGCCCTGAGATCCATAAGTAAACTCAGAACATTATTTTGAAACCATTATCCTTTCTAGGTAGCATTGACAGTTTGCTGCTGGAGCACAGAGGGTTGCCAGATTCAGTGCAGTGGGAGTGCTGAACAGGATGACATTGTCAACGTGTGGTTTGAAGTAATTGGTAAGTGCTAGCTTTCTGTTTTCAAATTCATTGCTGCACCCTTTGTCAGGTATGGTTTTAAATATTTGGTGTACTTCACTGCCTGCAAAATGTTGTAACATTGCCCACTTGGTTGTGAGGTTATCTTCTTTCATTGCCAGAAATAAATTCTCCAACCTTTCAAGCCAGTGTGCCCATCTGGGCCCCAAAATACAGTGAGACTCATGCATTGGAAATTCAGGAAACAGGATGAAAGCAAAATCACAACTTGACAGAGCCACAGAATGAAAAGTCCTTAAAAAATAAAATAATAATACTTGTGAAATTTTCAGATGGTGTTAGAAGGGTATGCCATACTTCTGACTAAAGGCCTTTGGATAGGAAACACTTAAGATGAATGCAGCTGGATGGCTTCAGGTTTAATTTTTGTTTTTTAAATATTTATTATGAACGACTGATCATTTATATACATAAGCTGCCTGGAGGCTGAAATAGCAGAAAGACAGCAGGGTAAAGTACTTTAATGAATAAATCCCTGCGAACCACATCCACTGCAGTGGGTTTGCAGAGGCCCACCTTAAATTTCCCCAAGACTTTGGAACATTTTGCCTGAGATCTGTTTCTCCTCAAGCCTGTGGAATTTTAGATGTCACTGCCAGACATTTTTATGCATGCAGGCTTTTGAGGATTTGATATAATTGTAGAATTGGTCTTATTTATTTTATTAGCTTTCCGTATTTTTATGTATCCTAGCTATTTTCATGTAGTTTTTATTTATATTGTAGTTGCAATTTAAGTCATGACCTCCCTGAAAGGTTCACTGGAGAGGCAGGATGTGCATTTATAAATGAATAAAATTAAATGCTTGAACCGGATTCAGACTCAAGTGAGGGGCATAATCTACCAAAAACCAGGTGCCTTCAAATGCCACTAAAATCAGTTCAACAGAGAAGTCTCAACACTGTATGCTTCAGCCAATCCACAGGTGCCAGAGACTGAACCAAATCAGAATACAGGTGAGATCAAGTTTTTGAATGCTTCTAGACATTACAGAATGCCCTGCCTGTGAAAAACTGCTATGCCTTTCTCTTGACATGTTAGTTTCTACGTGCAGTATTTTCTTTCTTTCTTAACATAGGTGGGCATTCAAAACATGCCTATAGAGGTCATCTAGATCTTCCCCACCCCAAGCTGGGAGTTCCACTTGAAAAGGATGGGATTGCATGGCCTGGACTGAAGCAAGAGGCAGAGGCAGAGCCATGCTGCTCACTCAGGTTTATTAGTTCAACAGAGTCCATCAAAGCAGAGTCAGCCCCACACCAATACTTGGGGGAACAGGCAGGCAGGGCTGCACAACCCTTTTCTGTCAAGGACGTTTCCTCACACATACCCTCTCCATGAGATGGATGCTTCTTCTCTAGGCAACCCACACTGCCACCAGCTTCCTTTGCACCTGGTTGGACTGGTTTCGCCAGGGCTTCTGTGATGTGCCACAATGAATCCAGGAGCTCGTACAGCTGGGCTGGGGGCCACCAAGCCCTACAGAGCTGCTGTTGTGGCTTCTTGGCTCACAGAGGCAAACAAAACTTGAGACTTCTTGGATTGTTTTTATTAGCAAGTAGGGCTGCTGCACCCCAGAGAGAATGAAGTGCAGCTCCATTTCATTTAATTCAGTGGGACACAGAGCCAAGTCAGATGTTGCGGCAAAGGATATGATACATGTCCTCCTACAATACAGTGAGGGGTACATGTTGGAGATCACATTGGGCCTCCAGTACAGCTCCAGCTCCACATCCCAAGAGCCTCCCCACAATATATATTTTTCCGATCTATCTATCTATCTATCTATCTATCTATCTATCTATCTATCTATCTATCTATCTATCTATAAAGTGATATATTCCCTTTCTGCTAGAAGTAGGACTGAAAATAGTGAACATGTCATTAAAACATCATAAAAACAGCCAATTAAGAATAAACCTGTATAACTCTAAAAAGCAGCAGCAACCCCACAATCACCACTTTTAAAGTGGATGTTAAAACAATATTAGAGGCATAGGGAAACAAACAATACACTATTATTAAAATTAATAATAATTAAACTTTAATTTATTAATTTTAATAAAATTATTAAATTTAGTGATTTTAACACAAATTGTTGATTTTATAACAATGAATGCTACATTAAATCACCACTACATGTCTGAGTGAAAAGGACAGACTTCCCATGGCACCTGAAATATAACAATGAAGTCGGCAGGTGCTTATTTATTTACTACATTCATCTCCCGCTCTTCCTCCAAGGAGCCCAGAGCAGTGTACATGGTTATGTTTATCCTCACAACAACCCTGTGAGGTATATTAGGTTGAAAGATAAGTGGCTGGCCCAGAGTCACCCAGTGAGTTTCACAGATGAATAGAGATTTAAACTCAGGTCTTCCTGGTCCTCATCCAGAATTCTAACCACTATACCATTCTGGCTCAGGGCACAGCTACAGAGAAGGCCCTCTTCCCAGTCATCTGCCACCTGACCTCTGCAGGTGAAGGCACATGGGAGAAGTCTGAGTGAAAGTGAATCAGTGGAGCCAAAGTTACTGCCCCATCAGTCTTTGCTTAGTTAAAAACATGACACACTTTCCATGATGTAAAGTGGGACAGCCACCCACTTTGTCCTGTTGAATTGGCATGAGAGGGTTCTTTAAATCTCTCTCATGCAGTGCAAACACCAAGAGAGATGTGGGCAGAGCCGGTCCCTTCTGGATGCCCCTCAGCTGCTCATTCTCTAAGCCAGAGAGGAATGATGGAGCAGCTCAGGTGCCCATAGGAAATGTTCTGCCATCACTTCTATAGCTGTTCAAAATGGAGGAGTTTAAGAAGCCATTTGCCTGTGTCCCTGCCTGCAGAGTGAACCAGTGGGCCAAAGTTGCTGGTCCCATCAGCATTCACTCAGTTCAGAATATATGGTCCCCATTAAAGATTAATTGCCAGGTAGGGCAATAGAATTTACTTTCAGGTTTGTGTTGTTTGGATCATAGCCCTAAACACACAATTGAAAACTGGAACTTCATTGATTCCAGTGGGATTTTGAATCTAGGTACTCCTGGCCTTTTCTGGATTGTGCTCAATACACACAAAGAAACAAGTGATTTCTGAATTGCAGTTTAGCCTTGATAACTCTATTGGGATTGCATTTCCTTCCCCTCCCCTTTCCTTATTGGGTTTTTTCCAAAAAGTGGCAGCTAACACAGATACTGAGAGGCTTGCCTGAGGAATACATCTTTGTGGATAACAGGAGAGCTTTGCTTACAGAGTAGACTTCTTAAGAAAAAATCAATTTCTTGATTTACTTTTTCTCCAAATAGAAGTCAGCGTGCTTATTGTTGAATACCTGAGTTGTCACAGATGGTGCCGAATTTACAGTGTTAGAATCTGATGCACAGCTACGGTTGAGAGCTGTGTCTATATATTTCTTGTGTGGATAAAGGTGCATATCTTCCTCCCACATGTAAGAATGATGCCACCAGCCCCCTGCTGGAATGGTCAAGATCTGCAGCGGTAAATCAAAACAGCCTAGGATATTGAAGGATATTGTAGAACTGGAAAGGGTGCAGAAGAGGGCAACCAAGATGATCAGAGGCCTGGAACACTTTCCTTAAGAGGCTAGGCTACAGCATGTGGGGCTCTTTACCTTGGAAAAGAGGCGACTAAGGGGAGACATGAACAAAGTGTATAAAATTATGCATGGAGTGGTGGAGAAGGTGGACAGAGAGAAATTTTTCTCCCTCTCTCACAACACTAGAGCCAGGGGTCATTCCATGAAACCGAAGGCCGGGAAATTTAGGACTGACAAGAGGAAGCACTTTTTTCACACAGCGTATAATTAATTCATGGAATTCTTTGCCATGGGATGTGGTGATGGCCACCAACTTGGATGGCTTTAAAAGGGGCTTAGACAAATTTGTGGAGGACAAGTTCAATGGCTACTAGTCTGGTGACTGTGGACCACCTCCAGCTTCAGCGGCACGATGCCTCTCGATACCAGTTACAGGGGAGCAACTGCAGGAGAGAGGACATGCACATACCACTTGCCTGTGGGCTCCCCAAAGGCATCTGGTGGGCCACTGTGTGAAACAGGCTGTCAGACAAGATAGGCCTTGGGCCTGATCCAGCAGGGCTGCTCTTATTTTCTTAGCCTGTGAAGCACTGATTTTTGCCTGTACAGTCATCCCTCGCCAACCACGGTTTTCTCAATTGTGGTTTTGAGTATCTGTGACTGGGAAGTTGTGACAGGTCTCAACGACTGCAACCCAAGTATAGGTTTGGTGAGGTTTTTTGTGATTTGGGGTTTCCCCTCACAATTTTGGGGGGTTCTGGGGTAATTTGGGGGAGTTCTGAGGTGATATGGGGTGGGGGGGTTCCCCTCATTCCTCTTGCTGACTCTTGGTGATTTCAAGGAATTCCAGGTGATTTCAGGCACATTTTCTTTGCACTTTTCCTTTATCTTTTGGTCTTTTTGCAACCACGATTCCCCTAACCCCTGTTTCCAGTGCTTTTCAATGTCTTGCTAACTGCAGATCTGCCAACTGCCAAGTTTTCCAGGAACGGAACCCTCATGGTGAGCAAGGGATGACTGAACTGCCATTTTTTTGTCCTTAACAGCTGCATGACAGGCAGACAATCCGCACGGTTCAAGTACCTTTTGGGAGTGGGCAGCGGGAACTTTAAGGAAGAGGTCTTTACTCTTCATAGCAGGTCTTTACTGGCTCTCTGCCACCCAAAGCAGCTTCCTGCTGGGGCTTCGCACATCCCCCATGCAGCACCAGCACACACATGGCATCCACGCAAACATGGGCACTATTTGCGTGGTCAGCATGATGTTGCTGACCACGTAAATGGTGCCACAAATGCATGGCTGTCATGTGCATGCTCGCACTGTATGTGTGCTGCCCCAGCAGAATGCTCCATAGGGAAGCAGAGAGCAGGTAAGGACCTGCTCTCCTCTTTCTTAAAATTCCCCACTCGCAAAAGATACTTGAACCTTGGATTGAACCACAGTTCATGCACACCCCTAGTTTTCATAGTTGTCCGGCAAGATTGGAATGTAGCTGAAAACTGTGAAACAAGCTGTCTCCTTCCTCCTCTTCAGCCACCCCAAATTACATTAGACTGTTGACCTACAGGGGCTCTGAGATCCTCCTTTCCTAAATTGTTTTTTGAGCTTCCATCCTAATCATTACTGACAAGGTAGCAAAAATATCTGAGCAAATATTAAATATGGCATGCAGTATTTAGCCTATATTTCAACTAGAGCTGCTGCTACTTATCACACATATATAATGGTTAAGTGACCAAACAGAATTGTTGAGCAACTAGAGGAAAACACATTTAGCATTTCAAAGTGCTTCAGCTCAGTCTGGTTTTGTCATTATTTCTTTTTCTTTTTTTAAAAAAAATGATAATGAAATACTTTTTAACTGCTTATCATCCTTAACCTCACTGTCTTTGGATCCAAGAGATCTGCAGCAATGTGAATATTATTGGAGTCACAGTATTGTTTTAAAACATGGCTTTGAGAAGTATTTCACTGATCAGTGTAAAAAAAAATAATTCATAAGGTTTTTTGTTTATCAGTTCCCTCTCCTTTAAATTTTCCATTCAATTCTAAGAAAATAATAATAATTTCTCTAATTCCCCCCCCCCTTAGCCTTGCATCTTTGGGCACATAAAACAAAGACAGCATAAAAGAGTTGGTATTAGTGAACTCTGAGCTTGCCACAACTCCTTCACTGAAAGCAAGAAATGCCACAAAAATCCCTGACCCACAAAATCTATTATCTCACTTTATCAAACCATAGTCCTTGTTAGTTATTCAGCTAGATGGACTGTGGCCATCATGTTTTGAAGTGTAGCTCTTACAGTTAATGAAGGTCTTACTATTCACTAGCCTATCCTCCAATCCATTTGGATTCACACTTCATTAGTGGATGAATGTTTATTCCCCAGGGGATCCTTCTCTTCTTTGGTTGACCTCTGAGTCTCTCCTCCTCCTTTATTCCACTGCTCTGCTAGCCCTGGGAAAATTGAAGTAAATGTGACCTGAGATGGTAGCAAAAGCAGTAAATCACCATCCAGGGATGGGGCCTCCTGTCTGTAGCCTGATGTTTGGTGACTAATGACTACAAGAACTCTTGAAGAAAAAGAAGACCAGCTCCGCCAAATTCTGATAGTACTAGCTATCAGAGGCATGCTTTCATCTTGACCTGTTCAAAGTTCTGATCTTCCCCATGTAGAATCCAGAGGAAAGATTTGTGGGATGCAAGGACAAGACAGTGGAGTTGCATCAGGAATATTAATGGTTTAACAAGACAGAAATTATTTACAGAGGCAAGTGCAATCTGCCTTCAGGGCTCTTGCTGCTGGCTGTTTGTTAGCTCTGCCTCTACTCCAGGACTGGAATAAAAGTAATTAAGGCACCTTTCAAAAGCTGACCTGGATCAATGAATGGGTTAACCAAAAACACCACACACCTTTCACAACAATTTATTTTCCTCAGTAGACCTGATACTTCGGTCGACAGTGGATTTCTCTAGGAGATCAACTCTTTCCTAGGAAATGCAACACAAGACCCTCAGTTAAGTTGCACCCTGAAAATCACTGACTCCAGAGTAAAGATAAAGTGTGCCATTGAGTTGGTGTTGGCTCCTGGTGACCACAAAGCCCTGTGGTTGTCTTTGGTAGAATACAGGAGGGGTTTACCATTGCCACTAGCCACCTAATGGTGCAGCAGGGAAATGCTTGACTAACAAGCAGAAGGTTGCTGGTTCGAATCCCCACTGGTACTATATTGGGCAGCAGCACTATAGAAAGATGCTGAAAGGCATCATCTCATACCGTGTGGGAAGAAGCAATGTAAACCCCTCCTGTATTTTACCAAAAGAAAACCATAGGGCTCTGTGGGCACCAGGAGTCGAAATCGACCTGACAGCACACTTTACCATTGCCATCTCCTGCACAGTATGAGATTATGCCTTTCAGTATCTTCCCATAGTGAACCAAAATAGTAGACTCCTCATCCAGCCTTGGTTACTCCAGAGTAATGGACTCCTCATCCAGCCTTGGACGAGCAGAAGCCAATTCTTCCTTTGATGAGCAGAAGCCAACCGCCCCAAGATTTTGCTTTGGGGCAGTATATAATTTTTAAAAAAAAATTAGGAGAGGGCAAGACCAGAGTGAGTGGTGGGCTGGTGAGAACCGCTGGTGCTGAGAAAATGCTGCAGGGGTGAGGCTTCCACTTGGGAGAAGGGCTGTTGCATTTGGTGTTGTGAAGAGAGAGAAAAGGAGATAAGGATGTGTGGCCTAAGGAGGCTCTATTTTTAAAAGACCCTACATGAGAGCCAAGAGGAAAGGCTCTGCCAGAGTGGAGGGAAATGTTACTCTTTTGCGCCTGCAGCAGAGAGAAAGAAAGGAGGCCCGAGAAGATGGTTTGCACCATCAGCTCTCAGCTGAACAGAAGACTGCTGGCCAAGTCCATGTGCCTGCGAGATGTCATCAGAGGAAAGCACCAGCTGGGCCCAGCAATTCCAACAGCATCCATAGCACTAGCCAAGGTTGTGAACCATCTGGGTGTTAAAGAGCAGGTCAGTGGGAGGCGGGGGTGATGAAGCACAGTAGCCTATGCAGTCATACACAGTAGAAACTCGATAGGATCTATTATCTGCCAGACACACTTTATAAATTTGTTCAGTAAATTAACAGAAACCGTGTAGATTTAGTAATATTCTTGGTACATGTGTTGTATTCTTTTGCAACTGATTATATTAGCACTTGTTTATCCCATTTTTTATTTCTTAGTCCTCAAATAAATCTAATCTATACTTTGAAAGAATCTAGCATTATTTTGGTAAGGATTCATGCAGAGAGTGTTTGAACAACTACCTGGGGAGGTACTGCAATCAAAGTCTTGTAGTCTCACTAATTCTAGCTGGGTTAGTTTTGAAAGAATAGCTACTACAATTATTATGGGAAGTGCTGGAGCAAATAGTGCCAAGCATAATACCTTGGGCTTTTATTTTTTTATAGCCAAATATGATTGTTTAGGGAAGTTCTATGCAATGCATGTTTGCTTGGAAGCAAGTTCCACTGAATTCAGTCAGATTGACTGGTTGGTAAGTGGATGGAGTGTAGCTTTAATCTCAGGAGCATAGCTAAGTATAGTAGAATGAGGTGGGTAATTTGTCCAAGGGGTGATGATGGAGAGGGGTTGCTGGCTGGCAAGAGCTTATTCTTCACTCTCCCTCTCCCCCCCCCCCAACTCACTGGCATGCTGCCTACCCCGTCAGAGGACTTGTCTCGGCTTCAAGCCCATCCTCTCCAGGAGGGGAGAAGGAGGGGAGGAATGTCAAGCAGGATTCCCCCTTCTCTTTGTCATGGGATGGTAATGGCTCAAGCTCAGCCACAGCTATAGTGCTCATGCTCAGACCACTCCCCCCTTAGTCTGACTGTCAAGATCAGCAACAAGAGAAATGCTGGTTGATGCTGAGTGGCCGTTTAACTTGCTGCTGAACCTGTCAGCATTATGGCTGTGCATTGGACACTCCAATGCTGATGAATTAGCAGCACTCTCCCCGCCACATACTGCCACATGGAAGTGACTATTCACTCCAGGAGCATAGGGAGGCTGCCAGTGGCCTGTGTGTGGCCACCACCGCATCCCCCTAGCCCTGCCCCCTGTGTCTGATGTCAGACGCAGGGCTCAGCTACCCACATCCCCACGTCTGACATCAGATGCGGGAGACGTGGTCCCCCTCTCAAACAGGGCCATGCGGCCCCATTTGGAAGGAAGATCGGCCCATGCAGCATTGGGTAGCATGGGCCAGAGCAACTCTCCCTGCCTTAAAGGCAGGGAGAGGCATTCCGGCTGCACTGCCAATGCAGTGCCGGCCAATCTCTCTCTTAAACAGAGCCTCGCGGCCCTGTTTGGGAGGGAGATTGATTGGCCCCACTACATTGGCAGCAAGACCATGAGCGGCTCTCCCTACCTTTCAGGCCGCCCTGCCAACACAGCACGGGCCAATATTGGCTCCAAACGGGGCCACATGGCCCCGTTTGGGACCGAAATAATACCCCTGCATCTGACATCAGACATGGGGTGTGTGTCTGGGGCTGTGCTCGCGGCCCCTGATTGGTGGCGGCCCAGGTTCATTGAACCCATTCGACCGATGGTGGCTCCACCCCTGATTCATGCCATGGCCATCTCTATCAAGTTCCTCACATTTCCAGAGAGTGTGTGGTCAGCTTGGAAAGTTCATGGGAACAGGACAGCAGGTAAATGTGTGGGCACCTCAGGAAGGTGCATGGGGCCACCAAGGAGCTGTAGTTGCTCCTAAGATTTTCCCCATGGGAATACACTGATGTGCTCATGCACCTTCTTGCCTGACCTCTGGTTCCTGTAGAAGAAGCCCCTGATGCTGGAAATGCTAGTTACTATGTGAAGATGGCTGTGATGCATATGGCCGCCTCTGTGCAGCACTGTGTGTGTGTGTGTGTGTGTGTGTTGTGTGTGTGTAGGTTCTCTGCAAATTCATTGGCATTAGAGTGTCCAGTGCACACTGCACACTCCAATGCCAAATTATGGCAGTTAAAGGAGAGGCAGTTAAAAGAGAGGAGGAGGGATGGGTGGCAGAGGTGTAACTATAATAGGGCAAGGGGAGACAGTTGTCTGGGGGCCCACTGCCTTGGCCCCCCCCAGAGGCAAGTCACATGACTGACTCCCCCAGCCGTGCACCTGCCCGGGCTTCCGTCAGTTGTATGCATCCTCCGAAATTGATGTGAGTGTTAAGACTTGGAGCTACCAGAACAGCATGTCTTTCTCTAGTACCATTAAATAATTTGCATTGTCCACAATTTACAAAACCTTTAAAAAATAATTTAGGATGGTGTTCTATTGTGGCACATAGGTTATCTCTCTCTCTCTCTCTCTCTCTCTCTCTCTCTCTCTCTCTCTCTATCTATCTATCTACACACACACAAATTTTACTATGCTTTTTGTTACCACTATTCAGCCTCATTTAAGATTTCTTTACTTCATGAACTGAGCTTCAGTGAGGGGAGGGGCCCATTTTAAAATCTTGTCTCTGGGCCCACTCCAACCTTGCTACGCCCCAATGAGTGGGACCAGGACAGGAGTACTTGTGGAATCAGGCTTTTAAGTACAACTAGTGCAAGTCAGAACAAGAAGTTTACTGCAGTTAATACAGAATTAAGAGAATAAAGAATAAGTATACCGAACCAGATAACTTTAATCTAGCATGAACTGTCCTGACTGGCATTTTAGCATTTCAGGCAACGGTTTCCCCCCCGACCCTTTACCTGGGGTGGCCAGGATCTCACACCAATATCCTCCTGTGTGCAAACGACACGCTCAACCATAGAACCTCCACTGTCCCAACACTTCAACAAGCTATTTGAGGAGTGTGCTAAACTGAAGCCTCCTCGGTGTGAGGGAAACAAAGGCAGGAGAGGCAGGCCCAGCGTTGGGACACAAACAGGCAAAGCCCTGCTCCATTGTTAGGCTTGTGCTCCATTGACTGAGCACAGAATGCCCATCTCTTTCCATGACATTGTTAGGACAGATGACACAGTACAGATGGTGCCAGGGGGCTAGATAATCCTCAGCCACTGCAGGGCAGGCATACACAAGTCGAGCTGCTTATGTGAATGCTAATATCCTCTCTTGCATAAAAAGGAAATGGCTCTCCAATTCAGTCAGACACTGTCGCTTTAAGGAGCAGCTGACTGTGACAGAAAATCTTCTGGACATATTGGCGGGAGCTATATGGAGTTCATTTCTCCAGAACGCTTCTCTAATAAATGAAATGGGTTCCAAGAGAAGAGAAGAAGAAGAAAAAGAAAAGAAATCAAATAAATGATATTGGGGAACAAAATTCACCCAGCAATTTAAGCTCTTCTGAAGAACCTGACACAAGACATCTTAAAGAAAATTCCAGTGCTGATTTTAAACTTGGGTTATGATCAATTACAAAGTCTGAGATACAGCTATAGAAGGAAGATGCCTGGAAGATGCCTGTAACATTGTCTTGAAGCGGCTTTTAATCCTACTGATAACAAAGGATACCATTCACCCTCAGTGCTTTGCATTTAGACAAAGGTCTGATTATAAAAATATGTATTGTTGAGTATGCTTGCCCAGTGTTTTACTGCCTTGCTCTGCATTTTTAGCAATTGCTTGACATGCAGAAATCAGACAGATGATGCAACAATGCAGGAGCAGGACTGGCTTAATAACAGGAAGAAATGAATAATCATGCTCATTCTCTTAATTTGACAATTAAATGGGGGCAGAGAGGGGAGTCTGCTTGTTTCCTGCTTTTTCTGAAGCTGAAATTCCAGACTTCATTTGAGAGGAATACGGTCCTCTGGAATACGGTCCTCCAGAGATTTGTTTCTCTTTCATAAGTGCTCTGTGGGTGGCTTTTCTGCAAAACAGGATGGGAGTGAGAAGCTAAGAGGAGATATAGAATGCATCCATTATTCTTAACATGATTTTTAAGAAGCAATACAATTATTATTTTTCTCAGTAGATAGACTGAGCATCTGGGCATGAAAATAAACACTTTTCAAATAAAAAAATAAACTAAAATTTATTTGAAAATAAAATTTCAAAATAAACTTTTCAAATGAAATGCATAAAACAACTTTTAAACAGCATCTTCATGGGCTTTCTAAGTTTTAAATGAGCAAATAATTTTATCCATATGTTGATAGTATTTAAGTGCTAAAAATAATGTTGCCAGTTCTACCCCCACCAGCAGAACTTCTGTATTTTGCAGCTGCTTGTTAGGCAGAAATTCAAGAGGTGAAGCATCATTGACTTACACTCCTGGGAAAGGCTCACCTGGTGACTTTAGCTGGTGAATTTCTGGTTCTGTGTAGCAATAAAAGGCATAGGAATCTGACTACAATTTTTTTGGTATAACTAGGATTGCCAGAATCTTCATTCACCAATAGCATTGAGAGAGAATGGAGCTGCTCAGTCCCTTTCCCCATCACCCTTTCCCCCCTGCTATGAGGTAGAGTCCTGTTTGTACAGCCAGTGGAAAAGAAAGAGTGAGCAAGGAAGTGGGAGAGACATGATGGTTTTGACCTCTCAAGACTTAGTTTGGAGATTCTAAAGAGACAGGCACAAATATTTCTGGGTGATTATCTAGTAACACAATAAGAACATAAGAAGAGCCTTGGATCCAGGGCTGTCTTTAGGGCATGGCAAGCAGGGCGACTGCCCCGGGCCCCGCTCTTTTAACTCCTGTTAGAATTAAACTGGAAGGGGAACCCATGGTGGCTGATTTGCCCCAGGCCCCACATCCCGCCAGGGCTCTCTAAGGACAGCTCTGCTTGGATCAGGTCCAAGGACTATTTAGTCCAGCCTCCTGATTCCCACAGTGGCCCACCAAATGCCTCTGGGAAGCCTACAACCAGGAGATGAAGGTATGCCCGCTCTTCTGCTGTTGTTCCCCTGCAGCTGGTATTCAGAAGCCTTTGACTCTGGAGACAGTCGATAGCCATCAAGACTAAAAGCCATCCATCAATAGACTTGTTCCCCATGAATTTGTCTAAGCCCCACTTAATGCCATCTAAGGTGATGGCCATCACCACATACCGTAACTCTGTGTGAAACACAAGCCCTGTGTTGCAGATTTTGTTATCAGTCTGTGTTTATTTGGAAAGAAAGATTGGATGAAATTCTGTTCAATCTGAAAATAAAAGAAATTATTATTGCTCTTGCATTCGTAACTAACATTATTGTTCACTGAGGCCACATTCACATGTAGCGTGAAACCAGAGGTTGACATATGATTCATAGTAGTGGTCATGCTGTGAGCACATGTCTTTTTATCCTATGAAGCAGTCCAGGAAGTGGTCATCTGATAGCTTCATTGTCCAAGCCTTGATTTTTCAATGCTCATAGCATTTGCTGGACCTTTGCAGACTTCTGAATTCAGTTTAGAAATTTGCCAGTGCTCTCTCTCTCCCCCACTCTCTCTGAGTACTGAAAATCTAGAACCAGAGTAACTAGGTACATACGATAATAGGGCTCCGATACCTTTAACAGCTGCGTAAAAGGAGAAATTTAACAAGTAAAGCTTTTCTCACACTTGGATGACAACTCTTTTACCCAACTGTTCTCCTTTTGCTTCTGGTTCTCTTTTGCTTCTGGTCACCCTACATGCATATTTGTAATTATAACAGGGAAAAACCCAGTCATTTCCAGTGCTCTTGTCTCCAAAGGAAAAGGTTGATCTCCTGACAAGTCAGCCTGGAAAATAAAAGACTTTCATTCCAGCCCCTTCTGCAGCTACATCAGTGATTACAGAAAGTCCAGGGCACCTGTTATTCCTCATACGTGCTTCATTCCATTATGGCCATATACAGGAATCCCCATACACTCCCAAGGAACCCTCATTTGTATGAATGCCCTAGCTCTCTATAGCGTTTTGTGGTCTATAGTGTCCTCCTTTATAAGCAACATGCCTTGAATTCATTCCATGTTTGGACTTGACTTTGCATTATGCACACCAACACTAAAGCACCTGGAATTTATAGACTTCCTCTTGGAACCAGCTTGAATGTGTCTTGGAAGCCAGATCCTAGGAAGTGAATGTGCTCGAGCCAGTTTTCATCTCCCCCTCTCTGTGACTCTCTGTGACTGTTTATGCTATTAGGGGATCCTATTACGACGTAATCCCTCCTGCTGTTAGAGAGGTTATGTTTAATAGAAACTTTGTGCACCAAAATAAATTGAACGCACTGAAAGGAAACACTCACCTAAAGCTTGTAAGACAGTACAAGTGGAAGAAAACATTAATAAATGTCAAGCAGGGGCTGGATAGCAAATCAAACATGGTATAAGCAAGATAAATGGAAGAGCCACTTTGTCAACCGAGGCCTACTGAAGTGGACCAGCTTCCTTCCCTTAGTTATTTAGCCAGATGGAAAGAATGGTTTCAGCTTTCAGGGACTGTTTACAACTGGGCTAAGGCCAAGGGGAGCAAGTGGAAAGTAGAACACATGGTGCAGCAGGGTTGGCCATGCTCTCACTGTTCTCCTTGACTCTGCAGTAGAGCTGCCCAGTCCTTGCCCTCTCAAAGATGCACTTTGGCTTTTAATACCGACCTGGCAGGGCAAGGGCTGACAGAAGTGGTTTCATTCTCTCGTCAGTGCAGGAGGTGCCACAGGTGCCACAAGGACAGAAACCACATTGAGGAACAAGTTGCCTACTGAAGAACATAAGAACAGCCCTGCTGCATCAGGCCCACAGCCCATCTAGTCCAGCATCCTGTTTCACACAGTGGCCCACCAGATGCCACTGGAAGCCACAGACAGGAGTTGAGGGTGTGCCCTCTCTCCTGCCATTACTCCCCTGCAACTGGTACTCAGAGGCACCCCGCCCTTGAGGCTGGAGGTGGCCCACAGCCCTCTGACTAGTAGCCATTGATAGACCTCTCCTCCATGAAGTCATCCAAACCCCTCTTAAAGCCATCCAGGTTGTTGGCTGTCACCACATCCTGTGGCAGAGAGTTCCACAAGTGGATCACGCGTTGTGTGAAAAAGTACTTCCGTTTGTTGGTCCTAGACCTCCTGGCAATCAATTTCATGGAGTGACCCCTGGTTCTAGTGTTGTGTGAGAGAAGGAAAAGAATCTCTCTCTCTCTCCACTTCTTGCTGGCCTGAGGGGCTTGTTAAGAAGGAAGGGTTGGAACAGAACTTGCTTGCAAGATTCTATTAAGATGAATACAGACAGTTGGTGGTATCGCACCATAGTGTGGTGGTGACCACTTGATAAGCTTGTCATCTGTACTGTTCTGTCAATACATGTGGAGAATTTAACTCCCCTGCTCCCCCAGATTTTTAATTAGGTATGGAGATATTGTAAAGTTCTCTTCAGCACTTGGCAGGATGAAACAGACAAGCAGCTTGCCAAGTAGTTACATAAAAACCATGATAAATTGCTGCTTGATAAAGAGTTGTCTGTAATAACTTTTCCTCCTGGCAAAGTGAGAGCAAATGGTAAGATGGTCCCATGGACGCTGTGCTCAGAAGACTGATTTGAGGGTTACCCACTCTTTCTTGCTAGTTAGTCTCATCTTTTATTTCCTTGTTATGTTTTAGATATAAAAAATATGTGCAGGGCTGTACACATTCTCAATTTCCGTCATGGAAGTGCAGAACCTAGCAGGGTGAAAATTTCAGGTTTCATTTTTTAAAAATCTGGTTCCTGGGATCTGTGCCCATCAAGACCAGGCTTGAGAGTATGTGGTCATTGCCTGAAGAGAAGAATCCAAGTGGGATTTCTAGCTATAAGAACATTTGAATGCACTGCAGAACTCTTAGCCCTTTTCTGATGACCAGCATAATTTTTGCATAAATTATGCAGAACAAACAAACCCATGCAAATTGGCTTAATTTATACTGGCCATGGAATTCAGTTTTTATGGCTGCAGGCTGAATATTTTAGCACAGCACCTTGCATATGTAGGGAGGTTTCCCAGTTCCTGTTTAAGTGCCCTTTAGAGAGAAGATCCACACAACCATTATGATGAGGTGGCTACTAAAATGATGAATCCAGTATGCATTAATTTGCCCCCACAATGGCATTATTTTCTATATATATTGCATAATCCTCCCCCCGCCCCTCACACAAAAAAGGAGGGGACTGGGTTTTGCTAAAATGGTGAGTGATCAAGTTGTGTGAATGCTCTGTCTCATATCTAGATATCTAGATATCATATCTACCTGAGAAATAACTGGCATACAGAGTAAGGGAGGCTGTGCTAAAATAACACCTCAATATATGCCACAGCAATTATTTGTCCAGTCAACAGACCAAAACAGATATATTTAGAGTGCTTCGCTACATGAATCACCTTCTGAAAACAGTTATTTTAAATCCACCCTTAAGAGAGAAAGGGAGTGGGCGGGCGGGGGGAAGATCTCCAAGGAAATGGCTCCTTGAATTTTGGAATGAGTATCTGAAGATAAAAACTATTTGGGAGAAATAGTCATGGAGTAGGAATAAAGTTCGGCCTGACAGGACAATTCTGCATATAAATGTATCTCTGACAGCTATGCTGAGGCACAGTGAATTTCAACGATATCAGTGAGGTACAGGCCTGAGATTATAATGCCAATGTGGCTCATACTGAAGTCTGCACGAAGGCTTGTTTTTCTTTTCCAGGTATAAATCTGTCTTCTTGGGTCTACTTGCTGCTGAATTTTTCCCTAAAGCCCCTTCCATATGAGAGCATCTCCCCTGTCCTGCCAAAGAGGCGAGCAGTCGCTTTGTAAAGGCCACTAGCCTGTGGATGAAGGACAGGAGGTTGCCTGGATTCAGCTCACATGTTCCAACATACAAGTACAGATAATCAGGGCTCCCTAAACTTACAGCAAGGATTTTCTGTAGAGAAAGGGTTATGAACACCATGTCTAAATTTTCAAGTGCTGGATATAGCATGCCACCACCTTACAGGAATTTGAATTTTGATTTGTACAATCTACATCCCACCAGTATGGCTGAACAGAGCTCTTAGGGCAGCTTGAAGCATATAAAATAGATATACCTATCTTGATCCTGGGCAGTTAGGGTGCCCCCAAATCCACTGGTTTAATGCCTAGGGTTTAGGTATGCTTAACACTGCACAAGATCAGGCTGCGGATCAGATGAGAACCACAAAGCAATGAGTCAACAACACTAAAAGTTAAGAAGTGTGCTGAGATGGAAATCCATAATAGTGATAACAGGTGGAAGCCTGTTTCAGTGCACTGACCATCCTTTTCTTGAGCAAAGGAAATATTGCTGATGGTCCAAAAATAAAAAGGGATGTAGGCAAGACATTCCACAGTCAGGGGCGGATTTCTTTACCTTTCCCCCTCAGAGTCTCATCTCCTGTACTCTAACACCTGTTTCCACATACCCTTTTTAAACAAATCCCTAGAGATCCAATCCCCCCTTTCTCCTCTACAGCTCTGCTCTACAGCATTTTTTTTTTAAAAAAATTTAAAATGTATAATCAAAATAAAATTCTAAGTTAAGCAAATGTATGCTTCTTGTCAGGACTGTTTGTTATCTGCATTCCAGGAGCAAAACAAAAAAACATCATGACAATATTATAAATGGTGTGCCCACAAAAATTTGATTCTGCTACCTCTATAAATAAGTGAAGCTGATGTATATATATATTTGCTGCTTTGCATAATATGTGCTTGCTCTATAAATCAAGCAGAAGGAGGTGACAGAATCCTGAAGTGGTAGAGTAGACTGTACCGCCGGACTACAGGTGGTGGTGGTGGGGAAAGTAGCATTTTGGAATGCCATGTGTTAAAAAAACACAACCCTTCTACCTAGAAGTTTTAATCTATATAGATTTTTAAAATAGCACATCAGGGACAAAGGTTCTTGTCCAACCTACTGCTTAATGTGCTAGTTTTCTGAATGCAGGTGCCTGTTCTTTTTCATAAAGGAGTATGCAAAACATTTTCTCCAACCTGCAATCAGAATTAATAAATAATGGCTGATATGTTCCACAACATAACGTGGGCAGTGAAGATCCACCCGCACCACTGTGGGGCTCTAAATCACCTGATGCTACTGCTGCAGAAGAGGGCAGGATTGATATTGCTGATTCTTGTGTGCTTGCACACTATGCGCTGCTTCCATTGGGAGTATATTCCTCTTACACATCACCATTGCTGGATGATTTAGAGCCCTGCAGTGGTGTGGACAGGTCTGCACCGTCTGCATCACACTGTGGGATGTGTCACATTCTCCCACCTTGAATTAGTCAATAACGTCCATTGTACCACCACATTTTGCTTCTGCTAGTTGTAGGGAGCAAACAAACAAATGGATCATAGAACAAATCAATCCAGAATTTTCACTCGAGGCACAAATGACCAGGCTCAAACTATCATACTTCAGATACATTATGCAAAAACCCCTTGAGATGTCCATAATGCTGGGAAAAATTGAACGAAAGAGAAGAAGAGTACGACCAGCAGCAAGGAGGATGGACTCGATTATGAAAGCAATGAATGCACCACAGAGAGACCTTAAAGGCCAAGTTGAAGACAGATCATCCTGGAGAGAATCTATCTATGTGGTTGCTAAGTTGACACAGACTCGACAGCACTTAATCAATCAATCAATCAAGTTGTAGGGAAAGCCAAGGATGATGCTGAAACCTATCTACCCTTTACCACCAGAAATCTTGTTGAGTCTAGCCATAGATTATGCACTGTGAAGGCAATCATGCAGGCATTAGTAAACAAAACAAAAACATCCTTTTAAAAAATTAAAGCTGGGATTCTCAGGATGCTGAATTCTATGGCCGAATGCAGCACTTGTTTTCTGAATTTGCATGAAATCCCAGAATAAGTACTGACCTCTTTATTGTGCATTATGCATATATTTTCTGTAAACACACATTTATTATTTGTTTTTATAAAATGTTGTCTAATTCAGCACATGAAACAGAATTAGACATGCTTAAGCCATCACAATAGGCTTGAACACACAACTCTGGAATGAATGGTGGTACTTCTATGTGTGCAGTTTTACTGATGGGAGGCAAAGTGGGGCTAGGGAGAGGAAGCAGCGATGCTTTGATGTTTTTAAAAGACAGAATAATTTCTGAGTAAGAAAAAAAAATCAGTTACATTCTGTGAGGAAAACTAGCCTGAACAAAATGGGCTCAATAGGTGTCATCTCTATAATTCTGCTGTGGGGTCAAAAGCAGTCAAATTACAGGAGCTGTGAGAAAAGCCCGTGGTTCTCTTTCTCTCTTTTCTTCTCCAGTTAGTAGCCCCCATGTGGCTGCACTGAAAATTCGAGAAGTGGCCTCAGGGGAGTGGATACTATTTAACATTTCCCTCTTCACAATTTTCCTGATCTAACCTCCTGTTGCTGCTATTGGCTCCAAAGGAGAAAACATTCAAGCACCATATCAAGTGCCCTCAACCCTGTGGAGGTGATGGGTGTTTCCAAAGTGGCATTTTAATCAGGGAAATGGTGCTGAGGGAAGGGCTGATCACTTCTACCCCACCACCAGTTACTTTAGCATCAAAATAGTCAGTGTTTATATGCAGGTCATATTGAGTTTGGCCCTGAATGGATATCCCAAGACAGGATAGTCTCTTTGACTTCAGGCATACCACGGTCACCGTCAGAACTGATTTCTAGAGCCTCTGGAATTTATGTGCATTGAATACTGCAGGAGGCAAAGAACTCAGGAAGTTTTAAACAAGGCTCTGACATTTCATGCTAACCAGGATTGCATTTGCAGTTCCAAAGACTAGGATAAAATGACAAGATACATCAATCCACATGATTGAGGGAATAAACTGATCACCAGCTGGAGCTGGGAAGAAATATTCTTCCCTGCTAGGGTAGTGCTGTGCTACTTGATTTTGTAGAAGGATTTATGCCTTCCCCTGATGAAGGGCCACATTTTAGCTTTCAGTAGAGACTGTTAAGCTCAAATGGGTAACTGATAACCTCGTTATTTTCTTCTCCAGAACAAAAACATTACTGGGAACAGGAAAACACCTTATGAGCACCAGCTAAAGGTAAGCATTATTTAGGTTCATTGTATTCAACTGGAAAGAGTTAAGCACATTCCTATCCTCATCCATTGAAATATATGTGCTTGACTTGGCTGGATTGTGACCACAGTATGCATTATTATAGTATATAATATATATACAGTATATAGTATGCATTAACCTTTTTGTGAAGTGTATGTGTATATACTCAGTTAAAACGGATTTAGTTATTCATGAATACACAAACATGTTGGTAAAGGAAGGGGCAGTTTTCATGCTTTGGCTCTTTCAATGAATCTTTATGGCTGCAGTAATTATTCTAATCCAAATTATTGAGTGTGGGTGCTTTTGCACATGACGCTAACACCTTTCAGTCTCTGATGTGCTTTTTAGAAGTAAATGTAGCTAATGTGGCATGTAATTTGGGAACTGATCATTTTTAATGTAAATGTTAGGTCATAGAAATGTGACTATTTAATTTGAATGCTCTGGTGGATGTACATTTTCAAGTCATTATAAAGTTCCATTTTTCCAGAGAGAGTGAAATGGCCTGTCTTGCTTTGAAAATGCTGGATACAGTATTTTTGTTGAGTGTAAAAAAGAAGAAGAACATTTAGACATCTATAAAAGGGAGTGGCACACTCTCATACGGCAAAGAATGAACATGCAAAATCCAACTTAAGCGCTGCTTGCAAAAGCAGCCTTTGAACTTGGCTCCAGGGAGTTTGGCTTAACCGATGTAGAATAAGAAATAAAACTTATGTAGGCATGCATAGTTACATTGTAAAACAGTGAAGGAAAATCAATACATCTTTCATTGCATATTTACTGATCATATTTTGATCCTGCCCTTCCTCCAAGGCATTCACTGCAGGATATCTGGGGATTACTGTGCTGAGTTTCATAGCTAGATTAAGGGTAATGATTGGCCCAAGGTCACTCTGTAAACCTCCAGGCTGAGCAGGGATTTGAACTGTCCAGTATTTCCCCACCCCCTCATGCAAGCTACCTGGAACACCTGGTCCTCTTTGAGGCAGTGGCCAGGGCTACCAATCCAAGAAACAAAGCCGTCAGGTTGACCTAACCACATTTGTGTCAGTGGCCAGGGCTACCTGGCATGGGAGGCCAGGTCTACCTACAAAATGCAAGAGGATCTGGTTAGACCTGGCCTCCATTGCACCAGTGGCCAGGTTTATGGATGCTATCCCAGGTGCCCCATTCAAATCAATTGACCTGGCCTCCATACTTCTAAAGTTATTTTTAAAAGATGGTGGGAAGGGTGTCCGCATTTTCCAAGTTGAAAATATGGCAGCCCTATCCGCTAGTACACCACATTATTTCCCAACGTATTCTCTGTGAAGGCATTTATGCTACCACAACACACAAAGCTCTTGGAAGTTCCTTAAATAAAATAAACATCACACTGAAGGCTGGTTAATATTGATGCCTGGTACCCAAGACAGACCATCTTGTTTATACTCAGTGTACTATGTGATCTTCCTGTACAGGTTGATATCTGTGGCTTACTATAGTGCTCTCCACGATATACTTCAGAAAGGGGCTTCAGCCTGTCAACATAACTTTTCCATCCGTGACTTCCTGGTCCTTGTCTGAAAAGAGAGCTTGTATAATGCTTTAAAAAGATGTGTCGAGGGAACTGCTGCCAAGAACAATGAATGAAGAAGAAAAATAAATAGGATAAAGATAGTGGTTTCTTTGCGGTGTCAAAATCAGGATTGTAGCTACAATTGAACAAGGTGGGACCAATGTCCTTGAGCCCTGAGGGCCCACTGCATGGGGAGTGTCTGATATTATTTGCATAAGAGTCCAAGAAAGAGTGTTCTGAGAATGTTTCGTTTTTCACCTTGTCCTAACCATTCTTAATGAGTAAAGGCACAGTGGGGAAGGGAGAGAAAAAGAAGACAGCAGGGAGTGGCCCTTCTTCATCTCTTGTTCCAGGGCCTACTCCAACCTTGCTATGCCCTGGTCATACTCTTCATGAACTCCTGCTGCTCAAATTGTTGCTAACATCATCTTGACTTGCTAAGGCTTTGTAATTAAAATACTAGATAACAAAAGTGGTTCATACATTATTATTGTTGTTGTTTACACAGTCAGACAAATGTTATTGACTGGTTTGTTTTATCCAGACATCGAGTCCTTCCAAAGGACCTGGGATGGTTGAATTTTATTATCAATGTTGTTGCTGTTATTATAGATACAATCTAGCGTCTCTAGCTCTGCCTGGGTCCAGTCTATTATTCCTGCACTATATCTGATAATAGGTATAGCCCAGGTGTTTATGGCTTGTATGGTGTTGCCGCCATTGAGTTTGGACTTGAGGATTTTTCTAACTCTCCTGATGTATTCACTTCCCATTTTTCTTTTCACTTCAGTATGTGTGATGTAATCAGTCTGGAGAATGCCCAAGTATTTGTAGTGTTCTTTCTCTTCCAGGTCCTTGATGTTGCTTCCATTGGGCAGTTGTATTCCTTCTGTTTTTCTTATTTTTCCTCTGATCATTATTAATGCAGCACACTTGTCTAGTCCAAACTCCATTGCTATATCGCTACTGAATATACGGACAGTGTTTAGCAGTGATTCGATTTCTGACTGGGACTTTCCATACAACTTCAGATCGTCCATGTACAGCAGATGCTTTATTTTACTTGATGTTTTGTTTAGTATTTGTGAAAGTGGAGTCATGGCGATTAGAAACAACAGAGGGGATAGTGAGTCCCCTTGGAAAATACCTCTTCTAATACTAACCTGTCCAAGTGTCTCGCCATTGATTGTTAACTGTGTACTCCACATGCTCATTGCTTTTAAAGATAAATATCTGAATGTTTTTGCTGACACCAGTTGTTTCTAAACATTTTAGAATCCATGTGTGAGGCAATGAGTCGAAGGCTTTCTTGTTGTCAATCCATGCAACACTTAGATTTGTTTTTCTTCTCTTGAAATTTTCTAAAATCATTTTGTCAATCAGCAGCTGGTCTTTTGTGCCTCTGGTGTTCGGGCAATTTCCTTTCTGTTCAACTGGAAGCTGCTTATTAGTTAATAAGTGTTGCATCACTTCATATGCTATTATTCCAGTTAATAATTTGAACATGGTTGGCAGGCAGGTTATCGGTCTATAATTACTTGGAACTGCACCTTTTGCTGAGTCTTTCATCATCATCATCATCATCATCATCATTATTAAATAATCTTAGATGAAGAATTAAATCATGCCTTTTTGTCTACATTATCTTTTAGCAGATTCACCTATTCTTCTCCCAGTTAGCAACATCAAGACAGCTGTAAGGGCCAAACTATATGCTAACTGGGCAAAGAGGCACCTCTTACTGTGGCGATTCTCTTTATTTAGTAGGGGGAGAGTAACTGGCCCTATCCATCCCTAGCACAGTACTTCCAGTGACTGTTGCTGGTTTCTGTCTTATGTTTCTTTTAGATAGTGAGCCCTTTGGGGACAGAGATCCATCTTATTTATTTGTTATTTCTCTGTGTAAACCGCCCTGAGCCATTTTTGGAAGGGCGGTATAGAAATCAAATTAATAATTAAAAAATAATAATAATGTTATGTTAAATGTGGTTTGTCTGAGTGCATTTCCCCCCTAACTTTGAAAGCAGTCACTGCAGGGGCCAGGACCATAGTGTGGGGAGAGAGGACTTTGCCCCAGGAGTCCCAATCTGAATTCTTCCCCCACCTACTGCTATTATTTGCTCTGTGAACTAGAAGTTTCAGTCAAATTCCACTTCTATCATACACTCACAAGATTGCCTTAGCGGTAAATCACTAATGCCTTACCCTTCCACCAGTATTATGGGATCATAATGAAGTTGGCTTACATAATGCACAGTTGTTCAGAGCTGCAAGGGACTCCTGCAGACTCTGTTCAGAAGTAGTGGTTCTGCAAGCAGCGTTACCTCATTTATTCTAATAGCTCTGAACAGCTTCAGGGTTTGCTTCCAAGTCTGCAGTAGCCCCGAGGTAGAGCCTTATGGCTCTAAATGACTGCTGGTCAGTTTTCCCTCTAAGGCTTGCACATGCGCAGGTGCTCACAAGTTTTTGGATGTCCACTCAGTTAGTTTTAGATCCCGCTCAGGTTGAATCAGGAAAGCCGTATTCTAAATGCGCATGTGCACAGGCTGCCTTGATATTGCCACCCAGAACAAAGCTCATTCCACAAACACGTGAAAAAAATTAGAGAGCACACTGCTGCTGATCATGTCAGTGATTGATCTACCATACAGGGCTCCTCTGATTAACAGAGACAATGTATGTGAAGTGCTTTGAACACTTTAATGTTGCATTTTTATACCAAGTATTAATATGTCATACAAAACAGAGAATTAACTGAAATGTTAGTGATGAATAAAAGGAGACCATATGTAAAATACAGACGTAAGAAATGCTGAAGATACAGCATCTCTTCTTGAAGCTGCCAAAAGGAATTTACAGGAAAGGCAATAAGAGAGCCATACTTTCTCATCTAATTTCCCAATCTGCTTGCAAAATTTGTGAACATCACCTTATGCTGAAGTTGCAGTCTCATACGAGAGAGAGAGAGAGAGAGAGAGAGAGAGAGAGAGAGAGAGAGAGAGAGAGAGAGTCACAAATAGTTCCCTTCTCGTTGGCCTGAGATAGTGTGCCAATTTACAGTAACTACCTCTAGCCTCTGGATATAGGTGTGTGTAGGGTGTCAGTAATGGGGATGCATCACTGAATATTTAAAACTGCATAATACATGGCAATATGTAAGCCTCAACCATCCCATTGTTGAGCTGTGTGTGGGTGACATCTGATTTACTTGGTTGCTTAGAGATTGCATTAAATGCCTATCACATTATACATTTTGCTATTTTATTTTTTTACTTTGAAGACCATCATTGCTCCGAAAAATAGAACTGTAGAGTAAAATCATCAGATCAAATCTTGCAGCTGCTTTGCATGCCAGCCAGTTTCGTAGTACAGGCTAGGCCAGCACCACTGTAAAATGTGGTGGGGGACTAACCTTGTGCCAGGTATGGGGAAAGACGTAATTGTGCACTATTAAAGCGTTGTGCATTAAAGAGTCTATTGCACTTTTGCTGTGTCAGCCCAGAAGATAATGGGGGGTTAAATACACCCCCATTATCCCCCTCCCATGCACACCTAAGCATCTGGATGTATACAGCTCATTCAAGCTCATAAGCAGGCCAGTGACTGGACTTCTCTGCCCCAGGTCAGCCAGCTGTGAAAACAATAATCCTATTCATATGTCATGTTCAACATATGCACAACAATCAGTTTCCTCTCTGTACCCTGAATTTGAGGAGGCATGTACCTAGACACATTTTAAAAATACACACATGGACAGTCATTCACACAAAAATACGTACAAGTGTGCGGATCCCTGTATGCACATACACAACATAGTCAGGTCATTCACTCAATCACTAGGGAGGGCTGGGGGAACTTTCCCCCCCACGATCTTCACCTCTTCAGGGTGCCATCACCTGTGCACCCACATGACCAGTACGGCAGCAGTTGCCTAATGTGGGATTTGGAAGAGAAAGTCCTCCCATATCCCACAATGCACCATGTGGGCAGTGGAGAGGCAGTGTGCTGTAATGCAGCACTGCCGCTCTCCGTGACCACGCTGCAGTCAGGGCTCTATGGTCAGCCATTTTAAGAGCCCTGATGGTGCACATGACCAGGCAGTAGGGTAGGAGGTGCACACAGGCTTCTCACATGATGGGAGGATGCTGGGATCGAGAGCGATTTTAGCACTTCTCACAACCAGCCCTACCTGGACTAGCACTGCCCTTACCGTGTAGGGCTGGTCATAAGAACAACCTCGATGTCTGAACAGGGCTAATGCCATCACAGCTTTTACCTCTAACTGAAAAATCACTGGATCAAGATGCTCACAAAATTCTTCAGTGTTTCAGTGATTTTTCCAAGCCTGATGACATCTCCAGTGTTTATACAGGGCTATGTACAGTATAAAGTAAAGGAGGTGTCCTGTGTACAGCAGAGCCTTGGAGTCATACAATTTAAAGGCTGGTGGCTGTAATAGATTCCAAGGGTTCAGGAAATAAAGACTCCCAGTTTCCTTTGCATCACTTTCATCTAGTCAAAGGATCTTGTTATCTGGATCTTTGGCAGAGTAGTGGGTGAATTTCTTCAGATATATTTACTGCAGCCAGGTATACAATTACATCTTTTCAAAGTGCTAGAAGCTTTAATAAGATATAATGCGGTGCCAAATAACATGTCACTGTTCACATTTATTTTTGTCAGTGGATGCAGGCAAATAACATTGAAACCCTGCCTCAAAGTTTGATTAAACAGATTAAAATCCTTTGCTTTCTGGGAGGAGTATAATGACACAGAGCCTGCCTTTTCTTAAGATTTTTTTCTAGCAGAGTTGCCCAACAGAATTGTTTGAAAAGAGATTTCCTCCTGTTGAGCTGTGTGCTGTAGAGCAAAAGGTTCAGGGAGATCATGAATAGACCTTGTGCATTTTGCTTGCCCCATTTCAAAACCTCTGTTTCAGAGACCAACAGGCAGAAGAGAGGCCTTCAACTAGGTTAAAATTTTGACCTTTGACATTAGTACCAAATTGAGTATCTTGACTCATGTTCACTTCAAAGTGAGTAATGAGAACACCTCACTCTGCTCTGCATGTTCTGATGAGTTTTGATTTACAGGTTTTATGGGTTATTCGGGCGTTCACATTGTCATCCTTCCTAAGAGTGCAGAAGCTCAAGAACCTTTATATATGTTGTTGCCAGAAAGCTGCAGCAAAGGAAACTGAACTCTGTTTCAGGATGCAATGTAGTTTGTGTGCTTCTGCAGAGTCTGCAGCAAATGAGAAACTATAAAAGATTTATCTAGCCTTCTGAGACTTAAAGAAAAACAGGATTGCTTTTTGTATTATGTGCATGCCTGGTAGGAGGAAAAAATGGCTACTCAGTGTGGTGCACATGGTCTATCTTCATCTTGGCATTATTTTGGAAGACTTGAAATGTTTCTTCCCGGTGAGAAAGTCTAGGAAGCTTATATTGAAAGGAGGGAGTTGTAGAATGGTGGTTTCTGTTGGAGCTAGGACCCTGGCAGCATCAGCTCTCAGCTGCAACGTCTCATAGTGACCACTGGGTTTTTTTAGAGTCATGCATAAAAGTTCTGGACTCCTCTTCTCCTTGTTCTTCAAGTGATAGTCTCCATTTTGTCAGTTCCCATGTCTTTTTATCAATGGCACCCATCAAGGGTTTTAAGCATTTGTTCAGGACTCAAATATTAATTGACTTAACTTAATATATGACTCTGTCTTGAAAACCAATTTGTCTGCATCTATTCCCAACCAAGCTCTCTGTCAAGGCTCCCATATCCCACTGGTGGTCTTTTATTTATTTTATATATTTTTTATTGTTGCATTTATATACTGCCTTTTGTTAAAAGACAACCCCAAGGCGGTTTACAAAAGTTAAAACATACAATAAAAAGACAATAATAATATTAAGCTAAAAAATATAAGAACAAACCAAATTTAAAATCTATAAAATACAAGCATAAAAACAATACAACAGGTAAAAACACACAGAAGCAGCAGTAAAAACGATTATGTAAAAGCCTGGATAAAAAGCCAAGTTTTGACAAACTTTCTAAAAGCCGTGATGGAGTCCGAGGAGCGAATGGCCACTGGGAGAGCATTCCAAAGTCTTGTCTTCTTCACTGTGAAGCAATGGTTCAGTGGTGTGTCAAACAGCTTTAAGTGCCACAGCCTTGTTTCATTCTTTTATTGGAAAAGAACCAGTACATATTGTAGTGATATTTCTGCATCTTTTGATTAGCCAACTGGACCAATGGCCATAGTAAAATTGACCTTCAGGCTTAAATTCAGTAGCAGGCCCTTACATCTTGCACAGCTACACCTTCTATGGTGCCATTAGCCACAGTGATCTAAGAGCTGGAGCATCTTGCAGGACACCTGCTTGAGTGTCTCTCTTCATCCGGACATGTGATCTCCTTAAGCCCTGAGTACTATGGAATTTCTCTGTTGTGCTAATTGGGAACTCTGGAACTGCTCCGCGGTGTTTATATGTTCAACTTGCATCCCCTCTCACTTTAATGAGCAACATTTCAAAATTTCTCTTCCATGTGGATTGCTACATATCTTCTAACACTTAGTGGAGGAAAAGCAGAATACTAAAGAGAGCAAAGGGGCAGCGATGAACCAAGACAGTTCCAAACATGATCGGAAAGGTGAAGCTCAACTTTGCTTGCAACTTTGCAGGGGATATTGGTGCTAACTCTAGGCATAAGTTAAAGTGTGTGATCTAAGAGGTGTGGCCCAGCATCTCCAGAAACATAGGATGCTGGAGTGCACTTCCCAGGTTGCACAAAAAACCTGCCTAGTACACATGTCCAAAAGTTGGTTATGTAATGCAAATAACAATATGTTTATAGGGTATTAACAACTCCTCCTCCTTTATTAAGCTTGTGAATCATTACAGTGAGGCTGTTTTCTGCTTTCCTGATAAAGGCCTCTTCAGGATTTCAATGAGCAGCACAGTCCCTGTCAAATCAAAACATAATTCAACCAAATCTGAATAATACATCAGCACTTGCACAGCATGGCCTAAGAACAAAATGGGAACAATGTAATTCTTAGATTCAAGGACTAACGTGGCACTCTACAGTTTATGAGAAGCTGCTTTAGCAATCATGAGGAATGGTGCAGGATTTAAGCTGATAAAAATGCATAAACCAAAAGCCCAGTGTATTTCCACAGCCGTACACTTTAATGCATGTTCTTCTTCCAAGTTTCATCAGGTGTGCTGCAATGCACTGCGAGTAGAGTCTGGAGCCGATTTCAAAGGTATTTGGATGACTTTCTGTCTGGAACTGCTCAATTACAGATTATTGTAGCATTTCTAATTCTGAAGTGCAGTCTCCACTTGGAAACACCTGGACTTCTTTTGAAGTTCCATCATGACGGATTTAAAAAAAAATAATCTGAATCATTCGGTGATTATAATGGTTCCATTTGAAATACGCCCAAAGTACCTTTTGCACCTCTGGTTGTTTCTGAGAATTCCTGAATGGAGCTATGAACTGATATGTAATAAAAAGTGAAGTGTTTGCACATTCCCAACAATTAATGAGCTTTAATACAAAGCTATATTTCTAATATTTGGGGTGGGAGGGTTGCTTCTCCTTTTTTACACTTGTAGCTACTACAAGTTATAATATTTGCTAAATATGTGGTTACATGGATCCCAGTGCACCCAGTGTTCTGCTCTGCCATCAGAGGTTGAGTCCCTTTGCCCCCAGGACCACTACACAATTTCTCCAGACCTGAAAAGTGATGCATAGGTTTTGGTGTTTTTTTCTGGCCCATTCAACTGGGAAATAGCTAGGATAAGGGCAACATTCCTCTTTCCAGAGGGGAAAGAGCACTGCAGTAATCACAAGACAACTATATACACTAATTCTGGCATTAAGTAGGCAGCTTGCACTCCTAAGATAGCAGGGGCACAATTTAAGTAAGGAGAGTCTTGGTGGAGTGGGACTCTAGCAGCATCAGCATTCAGTAGCAATATGTCCTAATAACCACTAGGGGTGTTAGGAGCATAGAGAGTGCAGGACTCCTCCCCACTTTGTTTTCCAGAGTAGTCTCTCCCAGAAATTGTTGTTGGTTAGTCAACCATAAACCATCAACTGTAAGCTCAGCTAGAATAGCTGCAGGCTTTCCTATTTGGTTTGTTCTAAATAAATCCTTGTTTCTTCAGACTTAAACAACCGTCTTCAGACTTGGTCAGCTGAATTCTCACTATAGTGGTTTCACTCAAAAATAGGGGTTGAACTATTACTCTCCCCTACACTTGGGGTGGGTGGTAGGCACCCTACACACAGTGTTTCAGACCACATCGTGATTATTAGGAACATCCATAGCTCAGGCTTGCTCACTGGCTCCACACACTACACATTACCTTTGCAAATAGGTGTTCATAAACTCATGTTTGCAAATGTGGGTGTGGATGAGATATTTGTCAGATAATTAGCCAGGGTAGTGGTGGTAACGTTTCCTGCACCTGCCACTTCTCTCTTTCAAATGTCCTTCAGATTGTACATCTCTACACAGGCTTATTTCCATTCTTAGAGATTGGCTGAGGAAAAAACTAATTAACCACACAACTCAGGTAAGCAGGTAGTGTGGGCCCTTCTGAAAAAGTTCCTCAGCTTCTGCATTAAAGTTATGAAGCAAACACAGGACTGGAAATGTGTCGTTTAATGAGCCTATGTATACCACCTAATAGCACAGCCTAGTAATGAGCCTAGGTATACCACCTAATGGCACAGCAGGAAAATGGCTTGACTACCAAGCCAGAGGTTGCTGGTTTGAATCCCTGCTGGTATGTTTCCCAGACTATGGGGAACACCTATATCTGGCAGCAGCGATATGGGAAGATGCTGAGAGGCATCATCTCATACTGCACGGGAGATGGCAATGGTAAACCCCTCCTGTATTCTACCAAAGACAACCACAGGGCTCTGTGGTCACCAGGAGTCGACACCAACTTGGCTGCACACTTTACTTTTATCTTTATATATACTAGATATTCATGCCAAAACACAACTCTCTCTCCCTCCCCCCTCCCCCGTCTTTTGTGAAAAGTTAGAAAGAAATCACAATGAATGCTCTTAAATATACAGCTCCTCCACACACACCCAATTAACTCAGGATTCCTTAGCAGGATTCCAGTGGATATGGAATCTAATCTCTCTCCTGCTTCTCCCCAGAAATCTGCAATGGTTCCTGCTGGGCACTCTTCTGCTTTTTCTTTAGCTGGAGAGCTCACAGCATGGCTATCTGGCTATAAAGGGCCAAGGAACATCCCCCGAGTTGTAAAAACCTTCCCCTTGCTCTCTGCAAGAGCACCAGAGTGCTTTTCAGCAGGTGGAGTATTCAACATGCAATACTGGATTCGTGCTGTTATGCTGCCACCTGAAAGTCCTGCATCAGCATTTGAAACTTAGGGACAGAAAGAGCAGAGAGGACAATAACCGGTGATCTGTGCAAGTGGCACTGTAGAACATGTGTAATTGTAAATCATAGAAACCTAGGGCTATGGTAGCACAGGGATGTGTGCTCTGTTACCAGTATGGTGGGCTGAATTTGGAATAAAGCAAAGCAATGCATATAAGGGTTGGCCTAGTATTTTATGTTATCATAGAGATGGTGCTGGAAGGGCTCATATATGAGTGGTAGGATGCAAACAGCATTGAGGCTGTTCACTCAAGCAGCCCTACTCAGGCCTGCACAGCCCTACCCGGGTAGGGTTGCTCATGGGGCACACCAGGATCGAGCCCTGTCCCAGCACTGCCCTGCTGGGTAGCCTGGATTTTTGTCCCAGGTTACCATGGTTACAGTAGACTTGTTCACATGAGCGGAATTAAGGCAGCCAGTGCTGATTGAGGGAAGATGAAAAGCTCTCCTACCCAGCTGCTGCTTCCCATACATCACTTTGGTTTTAAGTTGCAGACGATCAGCAAATGGGAGCATGCTCAGCTCCCGATTTAGGGTAAGAGGTTTTGCCTACCCTAATCCTGGTTGTGTGATTCTGCCCTCGAGTTTTGTGCGCAAAAGTCAAAAGCTGTACTTCTGGATAAATTCTTCTTACATAACATAAGAACAGCCCTGCTGGATCAGGCTCAAGGCCCATCTAGTCCAGCATCCTGTTTCGCACAGTGGCCCACCAGATGCCGCTGGAAGCCACAGGCAGGAGTTGAGGGCGTGCCCTCTCTCCTGCCATTACTCCCCTGCAACTGGTACTCAGAGGCACTTAAGAACATAAGAACAGCCCTGTTGTATCAGACCCAGGACCTATCTAGTAAGGCATCCTGATTCACACAGTGGCCCACTGGAAGCCCACAAGGAAGTGGTCAGGGCATACCTGCCCTCCTGCTGTTGCTCTCTTGCAACTGGTACTTAGAGGCATCTTGCCTCTGAGGCTAGAGGTGGCCTGTAGCCACCAGACTGGTAGCCATTGATAGACCTGTCCTCCATGAATTTCTCTAAGCCCCTTCTAAAGCCTTCCAAATTAGTGGCCATTACCACATCCCGTGGCAGAGAATTCCATAGATCAATTGTGTGTGAAAAAGTACTTCCCTTTGTTGGTCTTTGTAATTGGAATGCTGCAGCACCCCAGATCATGGGAAGAATCTCTCCACAGATGCAGTGGTACAGTAACCATAGAGCGTGGGGCACAGGGTTTCAGCGGGCATGGAGTTTCAGAGCATGACAGAATGGAGGCAGAGTTTGCAGGACCGCTCTAGGGGAGGCTGTACACAAGTACAGATTCCACAAAACTGAACGTGGCTCTAGTATCTTACCTATTCCTAATCTACACATACTTGCTCCTCTCTCTATCACCATCCACAAACCTCTTTTGAACTAATTGAACAAATCTCGCTGCCTTTCCCATCCTAGCATACCATACACCTCCCAGCATCTTCCCTCCTTCCCAATTACCTCTGCTCCCCACTCCCAGCCAGAAACAGCTTAGGCACAATTTATTACAGCAGAGTTCTCAAAAGTGGAGGGGCCATAAACAGAGGCCTGATTTACACACTGAAGTCTAATAAAAAGCCGTGCATACGTGAGTTTCTATGAGGCCATAAGGATGTTCCATCTGTGGTGTCAGATCTGAGATGGCCCTTTAACACGTGTCACTTGATGTCACACTCATCAAGTGAGAACTTAAATTTGTGAACTTGCTTGTAGTTACTGGAGAGAGCAAGTTTTCATATCCAGTGATTTTCACTGTGGCGCAGCAATAATTTGATATTCGTGCCAGTCCACAGAGAAGTAATCTGGGGACAGATTTAATACACAAGTTGTTTGACATAAACAATGGTGGCAAAGAAAAAAGGAAGTACTTGCTTTGATTTATGAGCATCAAGTTATAATCTCTTTTCCTTCTGCATCAGTTGGGATTTCCATATCTATGAAAGAAGTTATCAGACTGCATATTTTCTCCAACTTACTCTGGACATCATCACTGCCACAGTGCTATTTTCTCCTTAGTAAATGTTCTATATTTTAAGAACAAATGAACTATATTTTGGACAATATATCATAAACCATACACACTTCAATTAGCAAAAACATGTTGATACTAGGGGTGTAGCTATAATTGAGTGAATGGGTTCAAAGAACCCAGGACCCTCAGCTCCTGCCCCCCCCCAGCTCCACCCCTCCCTATTTTCTTTATCTCCCTCACTCCAAGGGGCCACCATGAAGGGGGAGAACACATGCCCCCTCTCTCCTAGCTACACACCTGGTTGATACTATATGACATATGGTATATGCGGTATATAAATGAAAGAAAGAAAGAAAGAAAGACACACACACACACTCATGTCTCAAAATATCTTCCCCTAATTAAAGTGTGCATTCTTCAGCATTTATTGTCCAAAATATATGTCTCCCTCCCTCTCTTCCTGTATATGATAAAGAGTTACTATTGCACACACACACACACACACACACACACGAGAGAGAGAGAGAGAGAGGGAGGGGAGGGAGGGAGAGATACCCTTGTTGAGATTAATGTAATTGTTATAGCACGTATCATATAAATAATCTTATTGGAATACACACATAATGGGAGGGGAGAGGGCACAAAAAGCCACAGCAAGAAATGGGTGCAATGTGTCAGTAGTACTTTTTTGCTATTGCCATCCGATAAACACACCCCACCCACCAAAACTGAGTATTTTGATTCTCAATATTCTAATAAGACTCCTGCCTCCCACGGATTATTCTTAGGCCAGAAAATGGTTTGCCCAAGCCCTGCTCTGGATTTGTTATAGTTAACATTTGTTCACAGAAATGTTTAAACACATTCATATATGGGGCTAAGCTAAATTAAAACTTGTGGGAGCTCGCATAGTATGCTGACTATGAATGGGAGTTGGGAAGTCTGATTCAAATCTTACCACAACCAGGAGCTCACCAGGAGGTTAGGAGGTTTTGAGGTAAGCCTCTATTGCCTTAGTTCTTCTTATCTGCAATACAGGAACATAGGAAGCTGCCATATACTGAGTCAAACTATAGGTCCATCTAGCGCAGTACTGTCTACACAGACTGGTAGCAGCTTCTCCAAGGTTGCAGGCAGGAGTCTCTTGCAGTCCTTTCTTGGAGATGCCAGGGAGGGAATTTGGAACCTTCTGCATGCAAGCATGTAGGTGCTTTTCCCAGAGAGCCCCAGCCCCTGAGGGGAGCATCTTACAGTGCTCACATGTCTCCCATTCAAATACAAACCAGGGTAGATCCTCCTAAACATTCATGCTTGCTACCACAAGACCAGCTCTCCTCCCTGTATAGGGATAATAATAATACCCTACTTCACAGGGCTGTTGGAATGAGATAATGTCAACTATGAAGCACTTTCAGCTGAAACAAGCCATAGGAATGCTAAATATTAGTGAAATAGACTGAACCAGATTCAGTTATAATAAATAATACTATAATATAGTAAATAATATAGTTAAACATGGTTTTCTGAATGGAAGCCTTGATTTCCCTGCAGGACATTGTTAAATCTTACACAACCTCCATATTTTATGTCCAGAAAGCATTGCATTTCGTGCATGCGTGTGTGTGTGTGTGTGTGTGTGTGAAGTGCTCTTGCAATATTTTATCTGTCACATTCAATGGGGAAATCTGCTGAGTGTGTTGACAATGGCTTTAGACACATTGCATGTATCTGGGGGCTGCCCTTTGTTTGGAGAACTCAGTCATCGGATTCTTTGCCCAAAAGGCCAAAACTAAATTTCATAGTATTTTTACTGAGCCAGAACAGAAGAAGAAGTTAATGCCTTTCAGCCCAGTCGTGAAATAAAATTGATCATCTGTTAAAAGAGGACCCTGGGCAAACTGTATGGGTTTGCCATGTAAACTATACACAGGCTCATTTCTGAGGACAGCCATGAGCTCAATGGGAGGCTATTGTGTCAATGGGAGACTATTGCCCTGTTGTAGTCGAAAGCCCCATACATCCAAAAAACATTTTATTACCTTTAAAGCATAGCCATGACCACATCTTAGTGCGAAAGCGACTCCATTCATGAGCCTTTTAAGATAATTAAAAAAGAACTCTGTTTTCTCCCCACCAACCCTGCAAAGGCTAGTCTTGTGCTAGCCCCAATCCAAGGATCCAATTTCCCTGCATAATGGAATGGAGGAAGGGAGTTGCCTTGCTTGAAGTGGGGCAGCCATAATCCTGTTTGTTTCCTGGAAAAAATAACATATTATTGTGTAGAACAAGAACACAGACTTTGGATCTGGAAAGAAGGAAAGGAAGGAAGAAGGAAGGAAGGAAGGAAGGAAAGAGCAAGCAAGCAAGCAAGCAAGCAAGCAAGCACATATTTATGAATTTTTCATACTGCAAGGCAAGGGTGTGGCTGGCAGGATTCCAGAAAAGCAGAAGCTCTTAGTCCTTAGCGTGCATTTAGTAATAAAAGAAGAGCAGGTGTGCGTGTGGAAGGGCATGAGTGGGTTTGGAAAGTGGTTGAATATAAGAGAGGATTTTGTTAACTTTGCAGAAGCTTCCATGTAGAGGAATGAAAAGTGGGGGCACGGTCTCTACAGTGCTGTGTATGTATGTATTTGTTTATTTCGGCCCAAGGCCAGCATAAATACAAGAAAAACAAAGAAAAACAACAACAACAGTAAAATACATAGTATACATAAAACATTAATACCTTCAGATGCCGTATACACAACTAATTTCATTCAAATAAAACCGGTTAATCTGAAGTGCACAACCCGGCATCTCGTGCCTCAATCACTCTAAACCGAATCTTGCTTGCTATGATTTTTTTTTTTGCTACCCTCCTGTAAGCATGCTCTGACTTAGCAGTAAGCAGAAAAAGGACCTTGGTCCCGTCAGAAGGGCACTTAGATTTATAATGAGCTAGTAGTGGGGAGAGAAGCTTTCCCTTTAATTCAGTATAAAATCTGCACTTCAGCATCAGATGTTCCGTGGTCTCCACTTCACTGTTCTGACGGGCATAATCTTTGATCATAGGGCACCTTCCCGAAGTGTCCTTCCAATACCGTCTCTACAGTGCTGTGGGGAGAGAAAGGAACTGTATGATATCAGACTTGTGGGGAGATGGACTTGTGGGGCAGTGATGGAGATGTCTTGATGGTAGAATTAGGGGAGAGGCGTGGGGGTTGAAGGAGTCAGTAGCAGAAGGTAGGAAGGACAAGAGATGTGAAAGGTCTGGTTCTGGGATACCTTGGCAAGCTTGTACATAATCTCTGTTATATATAAATATAAATGAGATATATATAAATATTGCTGCCTATTAAGATAATCGGAGGAGGTCCATTTGCAGGTACCACAGACTCATTTCGCTGTGAGCCCAAACCGGGTCTTCTCTAGGGTTGCCCCAGGGCAGGGATGTACACAGACTGTTTGAAGTGGTTCGGTCCGAATTCAACCCAAATTTGGACCAAACTGCAGGTATGCGAACCATTTTGGTCAAAACGATCAGCTGGTCTGGTCAGTTCAACAAACCAGCTTGAACCCGGTTGCAATCAAGCTGTTTGAACCAGCCCGGTTCGTGGCAGTCCAGTTTGCAACCGAACAGTTTCTGCACATCCCTACCCCAGGGTTCTGGTACACATTCCCAAATGAAAGAAGAACATCCCCATCTCTGGCTGTTTTTAAGCAACTTTTGAAAATGCACCTATTTTATGAGGTTTTTTGTTTATTGAGGGGTATTTTAATTTGTTTATATGATTTAAAAGGTTTTAATTGTTGTGTTTTAATTTGTAAACCATCCAGAGATTTTATATGGGGCGGTTTATAAATGTGATAAATAAATAAAAGTTAGTTCATTGTCAAGTTTATGAAGCTGGACAAATACCTATTGAGGCCTGTGATCTTATTTCCACAGTGGAGATCTTTCTTTCTTTTTTGGTTTCTGTTATTCTGTTATCTGTTAATAATATTCTGTTATTCCCCTGGGTGTACTACCTCCTGCTGAGGGCAATATCATTTGTCAATAAGCTTAAAGCTTTGTGGGTATTTCTCATTTTTTGTGTTTATAGCAGTGCTACTCAACTGCTGCCCTCCAGCTGTTTCTGGACAACTCCCACTATACCCAGCCATAGTGAGCAATCGATAGGGCTTATGGGACATCTGCAGGAGAACCAAAGGCGAGAGCACCTGCACCTTAGATGTTCGACAGGGGTTCTCATTGTTTTTGGATGTTGTTGCACTTGAGCCATTGTGGTGGGGGTGTATTTGTGATGGGAACTGTGGTCCAGTTTTTGATGACCCATAGTTGGAAACCTCTTCCTTAGTAGTGCAGCAAGGGAGCCTTTTAAAGCAAAACAGAAAGAAGCAAACATAAATCAACAGGTTGCTTACAAGCAACTACCATTCTTCAAGTAGTTATATCTTCAGTCACACAATTTTGTTTTGCATCTGCATAGAGCAGAATCTTCTAGAGCATCTAAAACCCCTTCCCTCAGGTTCATTCTCTCTGTGCATGACCCAATGGTTGAGTGAGCACCTTCCTGCTCAGTTCTTGTTGCCCTATCACAAAAATGCCAAGTAGGCAAAAAAGCACAATACCAGAAGTGGAGAAAGAGGGCAAGCCATGGGACCACACAGAAACATTCATTACAATTGAAAATATATATTTCTTCTTTGCTGTCTCTGTACAGGTCTACATTTTGACAAGTAATATGCTAGAATGGGGTGCTGGTGGCATGGAGAACCACTGTGGTGCAGTGATTAGATTGTTGGGCTTGGTTCAACAATCTAGATTGAACCTAGGTCTATCTGAGCTCAAATCTGCCCTCAGCCATGAGGTTCACTCAAGTATGTAGGACACCGCTCTGGGGCTCCTTGGAGGAAGAGTGGGATATAAATGTAATAATAAATAATAATAATAATAATAATAATAATAATAATAATATTATTTTATTTTGGATCAGTCACTCTCCCTTGGCCTAACCTATCCAATGTTGGGAGGATAAGAAAGGGAATATCCCATGTACACTACCCTGATCTCCTTGAGGGACGAGTGGGCTGTAAATGTAATATTAATTATAGACACTTGGGGGAATAGCTTTGCCAAATTTGCTCAAGCTGTCACATCTAGTGCATAGTATTTGGTGATAGGAAACATGATCCATTGGGCCCCTTTACCACAGTGGATGTTCCTTTTGGGAAGTGTAATTTGATTAGTTTTGTTTTGTTTTGAATATGTAACATTCTCTTTTCCAAACCACTGGCATTTGTTGCCATGAAGTATTGTTTGTTCATTTTATGAAGCAAAATTGTTCAAGTGTAGCGGTCTATTGTTCTTCACCACAGTTTTAATGCATTTTGAAGACAGTCCACAGATGAAAAGTCATTTGCTTGAAATGTATTGGGATGTAATTTTTATATTGTGAGCCCTTTGGGGACAGGGAGCCATTTCATTCATTCATTGATTCATTTATATCCATGTAACCGCTTTGGGAACTTTTGTTGAAAAGTGGTATATAAATATTCACTGCATCTGTTGGACATCTTTTTTTAGTCTATTTTCCAGTAGGCTTATGAGATCCCCCAGCATTCTCTGTGTGTGTGTCTGTCCATGTTGTAGTCAACATCTGAGGAATTCCTGTTACAGGAAACATTGCCAATAAATGTGTGCAGCTCTGCAACACTATCATCACCATAATATTCTTTATGACAACTGGAGGGAGAATGTAATATCACTGCAGCAGAAGCACTATCTTGAGAAAGGATTCTGGATCCATACACGACTTTCATTTTTTGCACAAATTTCATTTTTTGCACAAAAAAGGTTGTCTGAAAAGGCTCCCAAAGCCTTTAGACTCCCTCTATCCTACACTTCTGTCTTGCTCATTTTACTGAATGTATTCTTTGCTTGAGAAGGTCCAAAGATCCTATGGGCTCATCTTCAAATGGCTGATGGACTGATGCAATGTGTGTGTGTGTGTGTGTGTGTGTGCGCGGGCCATCAAGTGGTGCTCAAAATGATATGCCTGTCATGGGAACCAGGGGAACTGCACTTGGGTTTTCCCATAAGCAAGTGCATACTCCTCCAAGTTCTATTGAAGTTTTCCAGTTCCCAAAGAAGGTGGCCTTTAAGATTTTTTGAGGAGAGATTATTGGACTAGTCCAGGATTCTTCACCACCACCATCACCACCCCTCGCCAACCAGTCGCTCTTAGTGATGTGTTTAGAAAACCAAATAAACTCCATGTTTGCCCAGAATACCACATTCTAACTCAAAGTAACCCCAGCCCAGCTCAGGGACATCACGGCCTCTCATGATCAATGCCGTTATCTCTCTCCACTAAATTGTATCTAAGAAACTTGGTTCTCACTGTTCTTTGCTGACAGTGAAGAAAACAGGATGTAACCAAATAAGAAGTAATCACCAGATGAACAATGAATCATTCGCATGTGTACTAGATACTTAGTCCACCATTTATTGCCACATATACTATGTCTAGGGTGTCAGCATCCATTTTGTTGATTGTATAAAAAAACACCTCAAGCTGTAAGCTATTTGTATTCAATGTGGAACCATTAGCTTTTGAATACCTTGCAACTGCAGTGCAATAAAGCCTCAAAAGAGATTTCCACTGAGTCTGTTTGATTGGCTAAAGGCGGACCCAGGGACGAACCGAATTCACATCATTAGCACTAGTCAATGTAATGTTGCCAAACAACTAGGCCTGAGTGTGCATTTTCACAATTGCATATACACTCCATCTAAAACTCAAAAAGTTATTTTTATTGATAACATTCAGGGAGATATGAAATACACAAAACAAAACAAACAAGCAATTGTAGAATTTGTTTTTAAAAGATCTAACGTATTCAGGCATATATGGATTTTGATTCAGGTCAGCTTTACAGTCTTAACTAGCTACTAAACCATCATACTGAAATACACATAAGTTGCACAGGATTTGGGGTGGATTCTGAAAACCGTTATCAGCAAAAATCACTATATCCTAGTAGTAAGGGAAGAGGGTGGTTGAGCATTTGGGATGCTAACTCAATAAACATCTAGGGGTTAAATCACTGCAAGGTGCTAATTTCAGTACCAGACAATGAGGCTCTACACACAACGGGTGTGTAGAGCCTGGGAGGGTTCAGTGGGGAGATCGGGTTTACCCTGCTCTCCCCGCAGGCAATCACCCACTGAGCCCTGGGCAGCCAGATTGGCCGCCCACACGACTCCGTCACGGAGGGAAGGGCTTCGCAGGCTAGCCACCAGAGAACCACTGGGATTGCCCATGAGCCCAGTGGTTCTCATGATGGGGGATAAGCAAGCTGGGCTCCTTTAGCCTGGTTTCCCCCCATCGTGAGAATAGCCTCCATATGGTCTCATAGTCAGTGAAATGGTGTACTTCCTCTGAAACCGGGTTTCACTTCCAGTGAGGCTGCCTTTTTCTTTTTTTTAAAGTGATGTACTGAAATGCAGTTTGGAAACTGACCACACAAATGGCTAGCGTGCGTGCTCAGAGACCACGTGTGTGCTGGTGTCAGGTGCAAGGGCAGCTGGGAGACACCCTGCCAGCGTGCAGTTAATCCTGGGAGGAGTGCCGGGAGTATGGCGATGACAGCGATTGGAGGAGCAGTTATGGACCTGCTCCTCCACTTTAAAAGGCTGGGGAAGTCTTCATTTTTAAAGGGAGGTAACCTGTGATTCAGTTTCTGAATTGTGTTTTGGCATATCCCTAGCTTTTTTGTTTTTGCTGCAAGTCTTGTGGCAAATTTATAATAGATTTTGTTCACTTCATATGCTACAACTCTCTGTTGTTTAGAGTTTATCACTTAGAAGGACAGATACACTATTAAGAGTGGAGAGATTGGGGCAAGGGATAATCATTTGGCAATTTACTGGCATCTTACTTAGTGATTTCCATGGTAAAAGACATTTTGAGAATTACTTGGAAAGTCACATTGGCTAGGGTTTACAACAGGCTTCTGTCAGCCCACCTTTATGGAGGCTGTTTGGTTCTATAGAGGACTAAAAGTATCAAACATAACCCGCCACCCCAGGGGTGTGACCACCACAGTGCTTATGGGCAGGTGGTGGAGGAAGTGAGGAAATCCAGATTGCATGGTGAAGGTAGCACACCATGTAGTGCATGAGAGTGACCAGCAGCAACCAATGCGTGGTGATGTCAGCAGTTCACACTGGGCACTACGGGGAGCCTTCTCCATCAAGCGCCTTCTCTAGCTTCATCCATCCTCTTGCTCTGCTGCCCCATAGTGGCACTTGCTCGTAAGCATACCACTCCCTCTCCTCACTTGGTGACCGCAGCCAAGAAGAGCACTACCCTTCCACACATGTTGTATGGATCGTCTTGACTGGACATTTATCATTTAGATATTTCCATCTCTTATTTGTGTTATTTTCCTCCTTTGCTGGACTGCGGACTACTCTTATAGTTAGGAAGCTTTACCCTGAATCTACCTTCCTCTTGTTTAAATCCACTGTTCTTGTACTGTCACAGGTGGCTAGAGAACAAGTCTCTTGCCTCCCTTTTCTTTTTGAATACTTAAAATAATATTGCTTTTAGGTATTACAGTTTTATAAACATATTCCTGTCTCCAAAGCATTTCTTCTATATTGAGCTGAACCAGTTAGCCCAGCTTTTCCACATTTGGCATACCGTCTCTGGACTATTACCCTCTCAGCACTTCTCTAACTCCACTCCAATATTAATTCTCTGCCAGGGCTATTTCATAATCCCTCCTCCCATTTCATCATCTCTCGCAATTGCTGGCCTTCTTCTATGTGGCCTGCTTCCACTGCCTACCTCTCCTTATGGTACTGAGGTCTGCTTCTAGGAGAAACAGTGTGTACGGAGAAGAGGACAGAGAACAAGACACCACACGAGCCAGTGCTAAGAATGTCCATGGTTTTTTCCACAGCCAAGCTGTTTTATTATTGCTTGTACTACAACATAGTGTTATTCCCCCTCCTTTCAGATAGCCTCTTGCCAACTCACATGGAGCACATAACGACGCCTTCCAGGTGCCAAAACAAACAAACAAATAAAACTGCTCAAGTCACTCTATTTATACATTGGTACATATCAGTAGGTAAAATTCTTTTGGGCTGATACATTGCATACTTACTTGCAAAGCTGTATTGATTACTACAGAATTAAGGGATAGTAATAATTCAGTAAGAACACTCACAGAAGTGCTAATATATAGCCAAACAGCACCATTTGCTTAAAGAGGAGCTATTCATTGGAGGAGGGAGGAATATATATGCCCAGTCACGGCTACTATTCGTGTTTTAGACTACCACTAGTTTTCCTAATTGTGCAGAAAAGCCTGAGAAACATATCACACAAAACACTTCTGTGGGGTGTAACAGAATGGATCTGAAGGCTGTTTCAGAGAGAGGAGTGGGAGCAAGGATTACCAAAACCACGTCACAGGGAGAAAAGTAAATGGGGAGTTTGAAAGAGAAGAGGGAGGGGGAAGAGAAAGAGCAATTTATACCTCTCCTGTTCTGCTGAGAGGAGAGAAAACATTTCAAACGAAGAGAAGTGGCTCTCCAGCTGGAGATCTGGCTTCCACAGCAAGGTCTTCACTGGGCTGGAGAAGCTTCCTAAGTGCTCAGCTGGCACTTAATCCAAGAGTCCAGCAGCATCTGGGTTGTTTGAGCAAGCACCCAGTTCCAGGATTCCAAGTGGAGCCTGTGCACAGTGTTTACCCAAGCTGGGTGTGGAGTGCAGCTAGACAGTGTTCATTCAGGTGAAGAGTTCAAGGTCAGGACTCAGCTGGGAGTTCCAGGGGAGACTTGGGTAGAGTGTCTACCAGCAAGCCAGCTTCTGAAAGCACACTAAGCTCAGGGGGTTCAGGTCAATGATAGAAGTGGAAACAAAAGACACAAAGCCAGAGGAGGCTCTGAATACAGGCTTTATGGGTGACAAAATACGGGGGTTATTTATGCTAATATTCTAAGTGAAAGGTCATGGGGGCTGAATGGGTGAATAAGTGCTACCAGGTAGAGACACAAAGCAGACGGAGCTGAGTGTGCCAATTCAATTGGCAGCAAAGGATTTGTTCTGACTGCATTAGGAGTTGGTCTGTTCAGACTCTCATTTTGTCCTATGGCCTTTACTTTCCTGCCAAGGAACAGGTGTGATCTCTACTTTTTCCAGGCTGGCAGCATCATGGCACAAGTTCCATCCTAGGTGACAATCTCACTTGTTCAAATTGGCCACTTAAAGCTAAAATGGTTATTAGCTGCTAACATATCAAGGTCAGAAACCAGAAAGTAAAGAAAAGTTTCATTTAAAACAAATTATTTGGAAGTTCAATTTATTTGCAGTTCCAAATTATAACTTTTTAAAATTTTAAAGCATTAACTTAACATGACCCCACACTAAGAATTTGGATTTTAAGGTCTGCAGCTTGTGTGTATATTCTGATTGTTAACTATTAGCCTTACCTATGACGTACTCAAACAAACAAACAAACAAACAAACACTAACCAACAAACTGAGACACATAAGGATTGCATTGAGTTCTCTATACTGGAACTCGGGAAGCATCTTTCACAGAATCCTAAATCAAATTAGTCTTAAATATTACTAGAGTGATTAATTTTGGCCTCCTTTCACCCCATCTTAGCTGCACTGAATTATTAAAATGAAGCTCTCAGAAACCTTGTCACTTAAAAAAAAAAAAGACACCATTGTGGCTTTTACAGTTGTATTTCTCGTTTTCTGTTGTGATGCCTTCTTTATTTTAATTACCAACTTCACATTTTCAAAAGGAAAGTGTCTGATTTTTGTCAGCCCTAAGAAATATGGTGACTGATCAGCAGATAAGTCATTAGGCATGACAGCAGTGTTTTCACAAAGGATGACTCTAGAAGGAACAGACAGAGACAGGAGAAAGGTGCTACAAAGGCAGAGGTGTTTGCTGCTGCTTCTGCTACAGACTTAGGATTTAAGTCATTCTTCCTTGGTCTGAAGAAATCCTCACCATATGGAGTTTGAACGTAGAGACAGTCTTCTACAAAATAAAAGAAAATTATTGTGAGTAAAAGCAAAATGGAGGACATGGCATGAATTCTGGGATAGTCTCCAAAACAGACTCTGTGGGTTCAGGCAAGAAACCAAAATCCCAACCAACACATTTTCTCTTTTGATGACCCAATGCAATTAAATCATAGAGAGAAACTATCATTTCATAACACAGTGCTGGCTGGACTGCAGGAAAGGAGTCTTCTAATATACATGATCAAATATTGCTAGTGATGTTTCGTTGCTGCCATACTTTTGCTGGGCTGAAACCACTTGCAGAGTAGTTGTTCATTGCTTTCACTGGCAGCAATAATCAGCAGTTCATATACCAATACAACATTACTAATTTAAGCTTTGTTGGTTGCATACAAGGCAATTTCCTATCTACGATATGCGAGTACAATTTTTCAAGGAAGTGGTCTGCTGTGTACCACAGTAACTATAAGTTATAACTAGGGCTGCAACACTGAACTAAATGGTTGGTTATATTATTCGGCACCCACCCACCCGCCCCTTTTAATGTGCTTAAAGTGTACTTAGTTAGGCAGCATCTTTTTGAAACATTATGAGGCTATTCCCACAATCAGGAGAACTCGGGCTAGGGGAGCCTAGCCCAATTTCTCCTGACGATGGGAACCACTGGGCTTGCAGGCGAGCCCCGTGGCCTCCAGGTGGTTAACCCACCAAAGCAACCCTCCCCTTAAACCAGGTTTGCGGAGTGAGCGCTCCGCAAACCTGCTCATGTATGGGGAGAGCGGGCTAAGCCTGCTCTCCCCGCTCACCCTCCCCAGGTGGGGCTCGATGATTGTGAGACCCACCTCTCTCTATATCGAATCCACATACTTTCAAAACTGCAGGTGACACCTACCATTTTAAGAGACACTCTTCTTTCTCTCTCCCATGCAGGAGAATGACACACATGTGCATAAACTAAGAGCCTGTGTATAAGTCTGCTTCTTGCTTCAGAACTAAAGTTCTTAGCTGTATGCAAATTTCCCTGAGCAATTAATAAACTAAAAATCATATAATTAATTGACTGATTTAGTTACTCAAATCAGGCCTACTTATGACTGCCAATAATAGCAACTGTGGAGCTTGGTTTTGTGGGGTTTATTCGGAAGGACAGAAACAGCATGACAGGCCTATTCAGGCATTCGTTCTCCATGGAACCAGGCAGGACCGGCTATCCACACAGCCTGTGCTGATGTGTTCCCTGGCTTCTGCAGAGGGCAGGTGCTGAATGCAGAGAGAGTCACTATTACTATTACTACTACTACTACTACTACTATTTACACACTGCTTTTCAACAGAAGTTCTCAAAGCCGTTTACAAAGAAAAATAAATTAAGTAAATAAATAAATAAGATGGTTCCCTGTCCCCCATGGGCTCACAATCTAAAATTCTCCCCATGACAAAGAATCTCCAGGACTCTTAATCATAGGAATAATGCTTCCCAGATTCAAGCACCTCCCCTCTAAAGGCAAGAGTGGATAACATTTGGGGGGCCGTGACCAAGAAGCACATCAGTGTGGATGGCATAGCTAGCTTGCATATTCCAGTTTGCTTTCTACATGGAGAGTATAATACCAACTAGCCAATATATGTATCAGAGACCATGTCTTTTACCCCACTAAGGATAATACAAGTCTAGGGGTAGTTTGTATGTGAAGAGTTGATAGTTGGAGTTAAGTGCATTCTGCTTAGGACTTGGAGAAGAAAACATGTTGAGACACAGATTTTAACTTCTGAGGTTCTATTCAAAGCTATACTTAGACCCAGCATACTACCTTCACTGACATTGTGCCAGTTTTTACAATAATCAACTATTCAGTTCCTCTGTCCCCTGAGATTTACACGCAACACACACATCTTTCTCTGCACATCTTCTTATCCTGCTCATACTTCCCCAATCTGATTACTAGCTGAAACCCTGGGACCAAGAACGACTTAAGGCAAACAGAAATAAGTTGAAAATGCAATTGGAAGACATTAGGGACCAGCGTGATATAATCCCCCCCCTTTATGCTAAATAATGTATTACATTATGGTTCTTCTCTCCCCCCTAACCCTTTTAATGAGAGGAGAAAGAAATTTCAGCCCAGCAGATTTCTTTGACAGTGATGAAAACTTTAACCTGTAGATGGCTCCGTGAAAAATAGATTTCCAAGACCTCTGTGTTCTGAAGGATGCTCTGGAGATGATTGACACAAAGAGCTTGTTAAATTTTTAGCCCAGTACAGGCTGCAAGGGCAGGACTGACAGCTTTAGATACAGAGTTGCTCTGCCTAGTCATAGAGCAGGTAAAGCACACGTAACAACCATGTAAGGTTTCTGCAACAATTCCCTCCATTAGTGTTTCCTCCCTATGGCTCAAAGGGGCTTCAGGAGCTTTCCCTTCTGGGACTATGCACACATTTCCTAAGGGATAATGATTTTACCAAGTCTTTTCCTTCATCCCATGAATATCATTTAGACTCAATTATGTCACTACCAGCTTCTCTTCTTTACCATCATCTGAGGTGAAATGGGTTTTTACTTTTTACCATGACTCTAAGCATTAAGGCACAGCATTAACATTTGGGGAGTAATTCAATTACTTGATTAATAATTTTGGATTTTCATTTAAGTTCATTATAAGGATCTATAAGGGATGCCTAGCGGACTCTTATAACAGAAGATCTCAATTATCCAGAATTCTGATCACCTAAATTTGCTTCAGCCACCTTAAGTGGTGCAGCGGGGAAATGCTTGACTAACAAGCAGAAGGTTGTCTGTTCGAATCCCCACTGGTACTATATCAGGCAGCAGCGATATAGGAAGATGCTGAAAGGCATCTCTCATACTGTGTGGGAGGAGGCGATGGTAAACCCCTCCTGTATCCCACCAAAGACAACCACAGGGCTCTGCAGGCACCAGGAGTAGAAATCGACTTGACGGCACACTTTGCCTTTACCTTTGAATTTGCTTCATGTCTCAAACAAAGTTTCAGCATAATTCCATATAAAAAGCTACTATGTAAAAATACATAGGGAAATAAGCCTTAATTAAAATTCTAATTTTGTTCAGGTACAGAATAGGTCCATTAAAAGTCACAACAAACTATTAAAATATCATTGAACATGTAAAACATCTATTCAGTGTCTGCAGATGGTTGCATGTGATTAAGACTAAAAGGGTTTAGTATCAACAGAGCTCTGCTGAGGCAGAAATTAAAAAAGTAGACATTTATCATTTTATAAAAAGATATAGGTAAAGTTGTCAATGTAGAACTTTCATCACCAATATATTTCTACAAACAAGAGCCTTAATTGCCATATGCTTTTCCAACTGGCTACTTCTCAGCTGCATAAAATTAGAAGTCTACTAGCCACCTAATGGTGCAGCAGGGAAGTAATTGGCCTAGGGAGCAAGAGGCTGCTGGTTCTAATCACTGCTGCTGTGTTTCCCAGACTATGGGAGGCACCTATATCGGGCAACAGAGACATAGGAAGATGCTGAAAGGCATCATCTCATACTGCATGGGAGATGGCAATGGTAAACCCCTCCTGTATTCTACCAAAGAAAACCATATGGTTCTGTGGTCACCAGAGTCAACACCGACTCGACGGCACGACTTTACTAGCAAACTGAACACACCCAACAAATTTAGCTTTTGAAGGATATTTTAATCATATTTTTAATAAATCTATTTTGGACCCAAATTTCTGAGTACATTGACAAATTGCTTTCTACATAGTTAGTCTACATAGACTAACACTTGATTAGTCAAACATTTTGGATGTTATTTGAATGACATTTTGGATGTCTTTATGGTTAGTGTTGGACTAGGACTGGGGAGACCCGAGTTCAAATCCTCATTCTTTCATAAAACTTACTGGGTGATTGTGGGCCAGTTACTTAGCTCTCAGCTTAAATCACCTCACAGGGTTATTGTGAGGATCAACATAACCAGGGAGCGGTTCAGATCCAGGGAGAGGTTCAGATCCAGTGCTCTGGGCTCTTTGGATGTACGGTGCTCTGGGCTTCTTGGAGGAAGAGTGGGATATAAATATAGCAAATAAACAAATCCCTCAGGGGTCCATATTGTCTCCTGTGTTGTTTAACATCTACATGAAAGCGCTGGGAGAGATCATCAGGAGATTTGGTGCAGGGTGTTATCAATGTGCTGATGACACCCAAATCTATTTCTCCATGTCAACGTCATTGGAATAAGGCATAAACTCCCTAAATGCCTGCCTGGAGGCAGTGATGGGCTGGATGAGGAATAGCAAACTGAGGCTGAATCCAGATAAGATGGAGGTACTTATTGAGTGGGGTTGGAACTTGGGAGATGATTTTGATCTGCTGGTTCTGGATGGGTTTATGCTCCCCCAGAAGGAACCGGTACACAATCTGGGGGTGCTTCTGGATCTGAACCTCTCCCTGGTGTGCCAGGTTGAGGTGGTGGCCAGAGGTGCTTTCTATCAGCTTCGGCTGATATGCCAGCTGTGTCCCTTTCTTGAAATGAATGACCTCAGAATGGTGGTATATCTGCTGGTAACCTCTATGTTGGACTACTGCAATGCGCTCTATGTGGGGCTGCCTTTGTACGTAGTTTGGAAACTGCAGTTGGTACAGAATACGGCAGTCAGGTTGGTCTCTGGGTCATCTAGAAGAGATCATATTACTCCTGTATTGAAAGAACTACACTGGCTGTTGATACGTTTCCGGGCAAAATACACGGTGCTGGTTATTGCCTATAAAGCTCTAAACAGCTTAGACCCTGGGTATTTAAGAGAACGTCTTCTTCACCATGAGCCCCATCGCCCATTGCAGTTGCCACCAGCTTGTCCGGCAGCTACATGGGGATGTGCCTTCTCTGTTGCTGCCCCTGGGCTTTGGAATGTGCTCTCTTTTGAAATAAGAGCCTCCCCATATCTGGCAACCTTTAAAAAGGCATTGAAGACATATTTATTCACCCAGGCTTTTAATTGGATTTATAGTTTAAATACTTTTAATGTTGGGTTTTAACTGATTTCAATGTTAAGGATTTTAATGTTATTATTATTAACAAATATTTATATGCCGCTCTTCAATCAAAGTTCCTAAAGTGGTTTACATAAAAAATAAGACATAAATAAGATGGTCCCCTGTCCCCAAAGGGCTCACAATCTAAAAAGAAACATAAGGCAGTTACCAGCAACAGCCACAGGAGAATGCTGTGCTGGAGACGGATAGGACCAGTTGCTCTCCTCCTGCTAAGTATAAGAGAATCACCACTGGAAAAAATCACTCTTTACTCAGTTAGCAGGGGTAACTGTTTAAATGATTTTAAATAATTTTTAAATAATTTTAATTGTAAACCACCCAGAAACGCAAGTTTTGGGTGGTACAGAAATATGATAGATAGATAGCTAGATAGATAGATAGATGCTTTCATAAATCTTCTCATCTTGCCCTCCATCTAGCTTTCACAGTGTCATTAGCTGGTTCCAAAAAATACTGGATATCTTTAGGACTTGGAGTTGATGCTCTTCTGCTCTTCTAGAGAGGTCAGTATAATTTACAGAATAGAGTAACCTGACTCATTCAAATAATACATAATTATTTATCATTTGGCAAAAACCACTTATTAACCTTTTACAAAGAGATTTGTGGCACTGTCCACACATGATTGTGACCTGCTCTGTCCTGATTCAACCCACTGATTAAAGATTTACCAGGACACGGTAAACAGCATTCTGTACATGTCAAAATATTCAACAAGACTGGTTCATCATGACAAAAACCTCACTTTAACTCAACTTAAAGTTACCTCAGTTTTTAAAGGCTAGCATGAAATGGCCTTTGGTAATACCACAAAGGACAGTGAATATGTGTATGCTGGACATCATTTTTAACTCCCAACATAGTGGCTGACATCCAGACTAACAGAGTACTGGTGCTAGGGTTCTTCTGAAAAATGCAACTAACTCAGCTCCAGTGTGTGTGTGTGTGTGTGTGTGTGTGTGTGTGTGTGTGTGATTTCAACAACTTCCTCTTCCTCTTGAAGTGCTGAGGGTGACCCAGGGTTGCACAGTCCTCAGGGACATATTTTTGGGTAGCAAAAACATGCTTCCTGGGGAGGTCGTCTAAATTTGCACTTCCCCCACAAGTACTCCTGCAACGCGTGTCTAAAACTCTTCAGAAGCACTGGTGCTCCATCAGTGTTTCTCCCATAGCATCGGTGTTTTATTAGTCTGGATATCAGCCACTATCTTTAAAGGAAATCTCTTCTCATGATGGATGCAAAAGTCTTGATCTTTCATCTGACTGCCACTTATCAGGTTCATTCCTGTTACTACTTTGTATTTGTTTGTCTGCAATAGCTCAGTGAGAATCAAGAGAATATGACTCAATCTAAGATGAAAGTTAAAAGGTTCTTTATTCTGATTGCCTGTTGGAGTTGGGAAAATAATATTCCCCTTGAAACGCTTTTGCAGAAAAGAGGCAGTTTTCATTTTAACAGTGGTTGGGATTTACTACTAGCTTTGCTTTATAAAGATTTAATAGCTAATTTTAAGATGGAAGTGGAGAAGTTACACCAATTGGGTTAAAGTTAATACACTTTAATGGAACGTCCTTACAATGCACATTCCCATTTTTACTACCTCCTCCCTTCCCCTTTTGGTGATAAGCCCAGCTGTAAAGTCCATTTAGTTCCAAGGTATCTTACCCTGATATCTGAAGGTCCTTCACTGAATGCTTCAGAGAGTTATTTGCAATGTGGAAGCTCAGCATTCTAGAACACCTTCCACCCTAGACTTGTAAATCACCCAGAGACTTGTGTTTTGGGCAGTATACAAATATGTTACTAACTAACTAACTAACTGTTGGTCTTGGACCAAAGGAGAAAGTTTAACAGGAACAGGAAATCAAAATCGAATAAATAAATAACATCTAAGCAGATCATGGATGGGAGGCAACGGGGGGAAAAAGTTAATAAAGCAGGACCCATAAATTAAGTGCAAGCAAGGGTATCCTAGAAACAAGACATAGCTCACAGAGATGCGATGAAGCAAGCTATGCCATGCATAAAAACACAAATCCTAGGAACAGGTCTCCACCCGTTGTGCCATTCCACGCATATCTATGTGAAAGTGTTTGTGAGCAAGCTGGAAACAACACTATCCTGAAAAAATAATTAAGAAATGAACTCTACTATTTGGTGGCATCAGTCCCAAAAGGGAACAAAGTGCCTTTTGTGTGGCTTTCTCCCCAGAAAGCCTCCTAGAGTTTGAACTGTATCCATGGCCTCCCCTGGAATTAAACCTAAAGCAAGACTTTATTGTTCCCTTTCACTTTGACTACCACATGTGGGAGTGAAAATCCCATGAGGTTTTAAAATATTACTGATCGGCTAGGCTTGGCTGAATTCTTCCCAGGACATGAATCAACTTTATTGTGACTAACAAAAAGCCATTAGTGTTATTGAGACGTAGACAGTATCAGTGAATACGATGAAGGTAAAAGGATAAACAAGTACTGCAGTAGCATGATAGTATGCTTTTGCTGTGGTAAATTGGCCTGGAAAATAATTTTTCATTCACCCAGAAAAACAGGAAACATTTCTTAGCCTCCCTCTGGAACTTTGGAAAGGAATAAATATGCAAAGAGGCCACTACGGTTAATTAAATGTCCTGAATCCTCAGATTTGAAGGATGGGAAGGGATGGGACGGCTATTTGGTCCCAGTTCTTGTACTGGCACAGGATTCTTCATACATGACACTTTCCCATAATGGATTTGATATGTCATCAGAATATCATGCACCACTTGTAGAAAGCAAAAGCCACCACTGAGAACCTTTCATGAGAGGGCTGGACAGTGAAACACGTTGGGAAGATCTACCTGTGGTACAAAATACTGCCCAAGCAGGTGAGCTCTGCTACAAGCCCTGCTAACTTGGCAAAGAGGCACCTTTTAACGTGGTGATTCTTGTTATTTAGCAGGGGGAGAGTAACTGGCCCCATCCACCCCCAGCATAGTACTTCCAGTGACTGTTGCTGGTGTGTGTCTTATGTTTCTTTTAGATTGTGAGCCCTTTGGGGACAGGGTTCCATCTTATTTTTATTTATTATTTCTCTGTGTAAACCGCCCTGAGCCATTTTTGGAAGGGCAGTATAGAAATCTAATAACTAACCAACAAGCTTCAGTAGAAAGCACCTTTGCTTGTATGTGTATGACAGGATGAACAACAAAATAAGCGGAATGGCAAAAAGCTGTGAACCTTTAACATTTTTGCAATCTCTCACCAGTAAACACCCCTAGCTGATTTCACCAGAAGAGGACAGAATCTGGCACTCTCTTCTAGTAGTTCAAAAGACTCGCTCCCGTCTCAAAGGCCACATGCAGACTCACTGGTTTGGTTCCAACTGGCTAAGCATTTTGAGATCGAAAGATGATATAGCCAGTATTTAGTCTTACAAGTGATTTCTGTATGTCCCACTAGAATAGGATGATAGGAGTTGTAGTCCAGCAACATTTAGGTTATGAACCCCTGTACTAGTATACATATAGATTTCTTTATAGCTTTTGACTTTTGTTTGTATCCATAGAATACATGGTATTCCAAATTCTACCCTGATGCTTCTTGACCTACAGTAGAACACAGGACAAAATATTTTTGTACCTCCGTTTGCAGTTATTATTGCAACTCCTTTTTTAATTACTGCAATTCCTGCAGTTATTATTGCAAGTCCTGTGAACACCTTTTTCCAGTTGTTATTTTATTGTATTTGTATATCGCCATTTGTCCTGGGACCCGAAGACAGAGAACAAATAAATAAAAGTCAAAATAAAATTTCATTTAAAAATCATTAAAATACTCTAAAAATCAACAAGCTGCAACCATCTATCCAGGAGCAGAGGGGAGCTACTCATTCATCAACAGTGAGCTCACCCGATACTAAGAATGGTGACTTGCTGTGCAGTATGTGAGTTCCTGTACACTGCCTTGTCCTTTATTGGAAGAAGAGATTAAGAGAGTCTTCGACCAAGACTCTTTAGTCTCCTCCAAAAGACTGGGAGTGAGGGAGCCATGCGGATCTCATCTGAGATCAAGTTCCACAGCTTGGGCAACCACCAAGAAGGCCCTGTCCTGCTCAACAAGCAAGTTTCAGCAAATGTCTGTCAGGCATGTGGGGTAGTGCCCCCCAATCAACCTAGACAGAGGGATAGGTTCAGCTGGGAGCAGGCAGTCCTTGAGTTACCTGGGGCCCAAATCACTGACTTTGCGGGTAATAACCAGCACTTTGAATTGTACCTGGGAACAGACAGGCAGCCAGTGCAGTGTCTTCAATATATGTGTTATACAAGCAGTGTGGGCTGCCTCAGATATTTTATTTACTTATTATTTAATAAATATGTATACCACCCACTACTGAAGTCTCTAGGCAGTTTACAGCATAAACGTTTACAGCAGAGTGGTACAGATATCACTCTGTACCATCTGTAGTTTCCAAATACTTTTCAAGAGCAGCCCCACATGGAGTGTATTGCAATAAATCAAACCTGACGTGACTAAGGCATGAGTCAAAGAAGCCAGATCAACCTTCTTGAGGAAGAGGCAATGCAGCAACTGAAGAAGCACAAATTAGATTCTCTAGGAGCAGTTTTCAGATCCAGGAGCAACCCAAGCTGCTAACCTGCTTCTTTGGGGGCAGTGCAATCCTCCAGCACAGGCTGAAACTCACTACTCTGATTAGCCCTCCTACTAACCACCACCACCTCCATCTCATCAAGATTAAGTTTCAGCTTATTAGCCCACTAGTGTTTTCAAGCCCGTTAAAATAACGTGCGCTAGTAGGGGAGAGTTCCCCCCCCATGCCCCACTTCCTCTTGCCCTTCCCCCTCCCCCATGCCCCACTCCCTCTTGCCTTTTCCCCCTCCCCTTTTGAGGGGAGGGGGAAGCCAAGAAGACAAGGATTGTAGAATAGAACAATATCGGACCTCTGAAAAGTATAAGCATGCATATGTATTCAGTACTTGGTTTGGGCCCCTTTTGCAGCAATTGGGCCCCTCAATGCGGCGTGGCATGGATGCTATCAGCCTGTGGCACTGATGAGGTGTTATGGAAGACCAGGATGCTTCATTAGCGGCCTTCAGCTCTTCTGCATTGTTTGGTCTCATGTCTCTCATCCTTCTCTTGGCAATGCCCCATAGATTCTCTATGGGGTCAGGTCAGGCGAGTTTGCTGGCCAATCAAGCACAGTACACTGTATACTTTTCAGAGGTCCGATATTGTTCTATTCTACAATCCTTGTCTTCTTGGTTCCATGTAATATTCTAATTTTCTGGGATTGTGGATTTGGAGTTTTCATGAGCTGTACGCCATGATCATCACAATTATAACAAATTAAGGCTTGACTTATCTTGCTTTGCATGTAATGCGTCTGTCTCATATATCAGTTTCACCTTTTAATTTGCATTACTGAAATTAATGGACTTTTGTACGATATTCTAATTTTCCGAGTTTCACCTGTATATCTCAGAATGGGCATTTAGGCACATTGCTTCCTAACATCATTGAGGGAATAAGATATATTATTAGGACTATCTTATTTTAACTTTAGTTTGCTTTCCTGACCAAAGGTCTCAAGATGGGAGAGGAGAGCTGGTCTTGTGATAGCAAGCATAACTTGTCCCCTTAGCTAAGCAGGGTCTACTCTGTTTGCATATGAATTGGAGACTAGAAATGTGAGCACTGTAAGATATTCCCCTTAGGGGATGGAGCTGCTCTGGAAAAAGCAGAAGGTTCCAAGTTCCCTTCCTGGCATCTCCAAGTTAGGGCTGAGAGAAATTTCTGCCTGCAACCTTGGAGAAGCTGCTGCCAGTCTGTGTAGACAATACTGAGCTAGACAGACCTGTGGTCTGACTCAGTATTTGGCAGCTTCCTATGTTCCTAAGATGGGTCATAATATGTCCTTATCACATTTTATCCTAATGAAGAAGTGAGAAAATGCACCTTGATCAGGCTGAGAGAATACACCTTGATCAAAGCCATTCAGTGAGTTTCGTTGCTGCACTAGATCTGAACTCGTGCCTCCTACTTCTAAATGTAACATGCCCATATATACCGGTCCCATCCCATAAGTTGTCTGCATGAATAATAAATAAGAATTGTGGTTACTGAGGAAGAATACCTGCATAGTCTTCTGTGTAGCTAAACGTCCCTTGCCAAATCAACAAGGCCCATTGGCAGGTGATGGATCGTCATCATTGTATCGTCCATCTCTTCGGGAAGGACTTGGGGGAGGTAGAGGGAAATGATCAGTCCTAAATGCAAAAGAAATGCAAAGTAATGAGTAAAATTATCAGATTCATCCTTACATTTGTAGATCATGGAAGAAGATGGCGTTACTGCCAGTATAAAACTAAGGAAATAGGTTGAGGGAGGGTGATGCAGATTCCCATTTAGAACATAGCATCTGAGTCAGGCAGTGACACTAAACTGCTAAGAATTTTTCAGGTAGAAACACACACACACACACACACACACACATACACACACACACACACACACACACTCCAAAGCAGCAAGCATGGTACAAGAGTAACTGTGGATCATTGAGTAATTTAAAATATAATCTTCTTTGTTATGAGACCCACCGCCCATTGAGATTATCCAGAGAGGTCCATCTGTAGTTACCACCAGATCATCTGGTGGCCTCTCAGGTATGGGCCTTCTCTGTTGCCGCCCCAAGGTTTTGGAATGTACTGCCTGTCAAAAAAAGAGCCTCCACATCTCTGACAGCTTTTAAAAAGACTCTCAAGACACATTTATTCACCCAAGCTTTTTAACTAGAATTGTAGTTTTAAACTGTTTTAGTATTTTAATTTCTATTTTAATTTGTTTTATGTTTGTTGTAAACTGCACATAGATGTGAGTTTGGGGTGGTATAAAAATATATTAAACAAACAAACAAACAAATAAATAATGTAATAAATAACAAAAACCTAACCCCAAACCTGGCTTAACTATTAACGGGTGAACAATTAAAGTTGCTTCACAGCAACTACGGGATTCACTCATCTGCCAATACCTTGGCTTGGCTATGCATATTGAAAAGTTTTACATACTGTTTTCAAACAGCTCAGAGAGACTAGATTAAAAATATTATGCCTCTCTCTCTCTCTCTCTCTAGTTATGCATCCCACTCCTATAAAACCTTTAATTCATGGATAAGGCACCATACAGGGGCTCACAAACTGCACAGCAAGCTACCTGTCTATGTGACAAGTAAGCTTACTGTTCCAAGCCCCTTTAGCCCCTGCAAGCATAGCCTGCAAAGGTGGGGAGGCTCTATGTCTATTAAGAAGTGTGTCCTTGCAATCCCCTGCTTTCCCATTGGAAATAACGGGAGTAGCAGTTAGAGTGTGAGGATGCCCTCCTCAGTAGCTATGAAGCCTCTGTGCTAGGGGTGTGCACAAAACCAGTTGGCCCAGTTCGATTCAAGTCCGAACCAGACCCGAACTGGACCGGATCAGTTTGGTTTTGCACCCCTTTAAATCCCCCCAGGTTCGGTTCGGGGTGGTTCACAAAATTTAATTAAAAAAAAAAAATTAATTTAGCAATAGCAATAGCAATAGCACTTACATTTATATACCGCTCTATAGCCAGAGCTCTCTAAGCGGTTTACAATGATTTAGCATATTGCCCCCAACATTCTGGGTACTCATTTTACCGACCTCAGAAGGATGGAAGGCTGAGTCAACCTTGAGCCCCTGGTCAGGATCGAACTTGTAACCTTCTGGTTACAGGGCGGCAGTTTTACCACTGCGCCACCAGGGGCCATTTACCCCTTTTGTGGGGTGCTGCTGCAGCTGCAGAGGGGTCTCTGGTTCCCCTCCACCCCAAATCGCAATTACAGCCCCAAATCTCCTGGTCTGGGTGGTCTTCGGCCTGTTTCAGGCCCGTCCTCCATTGCAGTGGCCGTTTTAGAGGCTGCTGCACATGCCCAATGGGTCTCTGTGTGGCCGAGTCACCGCATCCCCCAGAGGGGGTACGTTAATTAATAATATTTTTTAAAAAAATAAAAACACCTTAGAGCCCCCTGAACAGGTTGCGGGGTTTGGCTCAATATCGAGCCATTGAACTGAACTGGTTCAATGTCAAACCAGTTCAGTTCCGAACCAGTTTGCACATCCGTACTCTGCGAATTCACAAGTTGCACTGGTTGGGTTTAAAGGGTTTAAAGGGTTGGGTTTAAAGCAAGCTCACCTGTTGAATGGACAGGCAGCTTGCTGCACAGTATGTGCGCCACTTATCTTTATAGCATATTCTGGGAATGTCTTGTGTTGTATGTTGTTTAAAGTCCATATAGGACATCTCTATCACTGGCTATTGGTCATGTTGGTTATGTGGAACCTCCATGTTCAGAGGCAAACTATCTTTCTGGGGAGGGCACAGGATGGGAGGGCTATATTTCAGGGCTTCCCATGAGCACCTGGTTGATCACTATGGAAAACAGAATTCTGGACGTATGAACATTTGATCTGCTCCAACAGGGCCCTTCGTAAAGTCTCCTGTGACAACTTCTGATGTCCAGAGGGGTACATTTCAAATCCAGAACAATTTAAAAAACCAAAACTGGCACAGAAAGACTTGTGGCCCTTTAAAAGCTTCCATGAATGTATGAGAAGGATGGTGGGGGCGGGGGGAGACGCTCGAAAATATTTACCTACTAGGAATTACAAAAATCATTAAAAAGAAAAAAAGAAATCTGGCTAGATGTAGGAAAGAAAGCTGAGGTAGCACGATGACTATGAAACTGAACTACACACTAGTCTATGAAGCTGTTTTCTCTACCACATAATTAACAACAATTGTATGGCAGAAAAACTGTGAGTCTGTTCACATGTGCAGCCTAGCCCGATCCCGGGACTGCTCCTATGCCTAGCCCCACTTTTGAACTCCCTGTGTAGCTGGGGCTAAGCGAACCTCTGGTTCGCTTAACCTTGGCTGGCAATCATGTGCACGCTCGCTGCCAGGTTCAATGGCTTCCAGCCAGCCTGCCGCCACTTCCGGCAACAAGCCAGGGGGAAGGAGTGGCTGTGCTGAGAATGGGGGCTGCTCTAATGCAAACAGCCGCCACACTTGTATCACGGGGCACCCTGGGATGCGGGAGGGGGAAACCCTCCCGCTCTCAGCCTTCGCTGTGATGCTGCTTCTGTGGGCGCACAGCACAGCAAAGGCAAGAACAGTCGCCGCTCATCTGCCGGGGAAGGCAGGTGAGCTCTTGGCTTCCCTGCAGTCCATGAAAGCAGCAGGCAAAGGTTGTGTGCACAATCTTTGTGTGCCACCACATTGAGCACAAATAGGTGACTTGGATGCCACCAGCTATGTGAAGAAATCCACACCGTTCATCCCAGGAGGGCCAATGATCTGCAGATGGGGTGACCAATACAAGTTGCAATACACATGACACACCAATTGGGATGCCAATGTTTTCCATGAGAACATTCACTCCAGGAGGGTGGGCAGGAGGAGTATCGTGTGGAACTGAGAAAGAAAGCTCGCAAACTGACTAGATTCTCTATTATGTTTAATGCAAAGTATCAATGGTGATAATGAGAAAAATGAGATGACAGCTGACGCATGTGATACAAGCAAAAAAAAGCAGAACAGATATGAAGCAAAAAATGAACAGGTTGCTAAGAAATCAGTAAGAGCAAAATGAAGATCATGCAACCCCCCAATTAAAGAAATGCGCAGATCCCGGCCAAAGGTATGCATCTTGTAAATGAATGCACAAACCTGCCTGTTCCACTGGACCTCTGATGTGCCATTAGAATGACTTACTGTGCTCTTCAACCAGCTGTGAGTAGCATCTGACACAGAGATATATACAAATATCCCCAAACTCAGGAAAACCAGAACTGCCACCAATGGTGCTAAACATCTGACAAAGCAGCGGAGAAAACTATCCAAGTGAGGAAGTGTCTGCATTGCCAGGCAGCAGTAACGGCAGCACCAGGAAACGTGGGCATCCTTGAGAATCAGGCACTTACGCTAGGTTATCTTGTAACCAGAAGTTACAGCAATTGTAAGCTGGGCCAACCCTCCTATGACCTTTTGCTCTAGAGACTCATCTTGTCTCCTGTTTGCCTACAGCAAGTTCAAGCCATTAGGGTTCCTAAGGCTGGCTGCCAGGCACACATTGCTGCAAATATGACTGCAGTAGAGAAAGGCATGGAGGCAGTGATGATGAGAGGGGAAAGAAACAGAGGCTTGGAGGGCCAGCTGAAGAAGGCTCAGTGGACCTGGTAGAGACCATGGGCCACCAACTGAACAACAGGACTATACATCAAAATTTCCTTTCTTTCAGAACTATACCAGCTGCTACTGCTATCTCTCTCATTCCCTCCAATACCAATACCAAGCTTGGGTGGTCCCATTGCTATCAATTTGGAAACAAAACTGAGATAGCCCCCAAATAAGGCAGGGTTTCTGCATACTCCTGAGTACACAGAAGTATATTAGTTTGCAAATTAAAAGAAACAGATCTTTTAAAAAATCTCAGCAAGGACCTGTGAGCCTCCAGAATCTATGCGGTGCCATTTGGGTTGTTTTAAAAACGGAAACTGTGGGGAAGAAAGGTCTGCTTGAACTGCTAAGAGCTTATAGTATCCCGGAAGTGAGAAGTAAGGTCAGTGGAATGAAAATTGTGCTAAGTGGGGAGGTTTCATGAGAGAGGAAAGACAAAGAAAGTTTTCCCTTTCCTATTCTCTACAGCCTCCCCTCCCCCCACCAATTCACAACAACGGTGAGTATTCCTTCTCCTCGTCCCTCCCCCCACTTCTGCTCTCCTTCTCCCTCTTTTTCCTTCCATTTTGCCTTTCTTTTCTCATCTCCCCCCAACCAGCGCTAAATCGGGAAGGGAAGATTGGGCTAAGGGACAGGGCGGGGGGATGGGATTGAGAAAGATGTTTGTAAGATACAAAATGTCAAAAACACCATAAAATTTTTTTTAAAGGCTTCTCTTCAAATAGCATTTCTAGATTCCTTTCCCAGGATAACTGGAGCCCTGATCAGGAACATATCCAGTTTGGAGATTACAGCTCCCATTATCCCTAGCAAAAAAATAAATTGTGGCTGGGGGTGATGGGAGTTGTAGTTCAGCAACATTACCTTCCTCTGAGTTAGGAGCTGGGGATACTCTACAAAGTATTGCTCTAGGTCCCCACTCAGCTTTAAAATGATATGACGTTATTGCCATTTTCAGGTCAACTGGTCCATGTAGCACATTTTGTTGTGAGTGCAGTTCTCTGATACCTGGATGTGTACCTGCATGTAACTATAAACGTCCAACAAAATCAACATGCAAAAGGAAGGTAGCAGGATGGCGCAAGTGGCACTTCTGATCTGTCATGATCAGTTTTGAAGAGCAGCAGCAGAATGCTGTCTCGCACAGTGAAAATCTCGGGGAAGTCATCAGCGTTTTGTGACACATGGCAAGAGCCTCCCCTGCGTATTCATCTTCCACACAGTCTATTTTACAGCCTATCCATCATCCAGAGCACGACTGGGAGTGGGCGGGGGGAAGTGTCTCAAGAATCAGTTTGTGTAAGATTCCACTCCAGTGCAAGGAGCTGCAGCCCTGCTAAGGGGAAAAGCTCTAAAACATTAGATGGGATAGTGGAAAGCGGTGTGCAGCCAAAGGGGAGGGAACTGGGCATGGTAGGAAAGGTGGAAGGACACAGAGCCAGAAATCAAGGCATTAATTCTTCTTTTAAAGCATTTTACAGGCATAGTGGCAAAGGAAAGCAGGAGCCACAGGTTGCTGGCTATTCAGGAAAACAGACTCCTGACTCTCCAGTTGCAGTCTTAATGGAAAAACTGTTACCTTAGAAAAGTGATGCAAAATTTATCACAGAGTCTAGCTTTCCATTCCAACCCTATCACCGGCCACAGCCCAATGGAGAAACCTGAACTGTACAGTACAGCCCATAAGGAGTTTCCAGCACAAGACGTTCATTTCACTGATGTAGAATCTCTGCACATGTAACCAAAGGTTGCTCATATGGAGCTTTGCACTCGATTGAAATGAAAGGGGCAACCAGTAGAGGCAGAAGCTCCAGGTGTGCACCTCATGCTCATTGCAGGTGGGGAAAATGGGCATTACTGGGTGAGAAAACATAATATAATAATCTGAAACTTCTGTTAGCATGTATCAAGTGACAAGCACAATTACCACATTGTGAAGAACCTAGCTCTAGGACACTGTTGTCTGGACTAAGCTGTTGCATCATGCAAAAAGTTCCCAATACATTCATTGCTCTGGCTGCCACGGCCTTGGATTAGAGATGGATGACATTTTGCTTTATTTCCTCAACCAGCTCAGTCTTTTCGAAATTATTTTAATGGTGCTGGGAACACCTCCTCACACTTCCCACATCTCAAGGCCTTTAAATTGCTCATATACTAAATGAAGCAATGTTATAATACATTGGTGAACTGGCCATAAATGGTCATCAAGAATACAAGAAATGGGAAGATGCCCTTGATTATCTAAGTCTGTCCTTATGTAAACTGGGGGTGGGGTGAGAATTGTAATTGATACATCAGCTATTTTCCTACTGGTTTCGTGGAAACAAAATCTTTCTTTCCAGGTTTGTTTGTTTATTTATTTATCAATCAAATTTGTATGCCGCCTCAAACATCCGTCTCTGGGCGGCTCACAACATTAAAAAGTTAAAAATCGAAAGTTTTAGGCTAGGAGGAGCTCAGAAGAGACGGCCTTCAGTGGGGTGGGCAGGCAGACAGTGTTCCCTTTTTAAGGAAGGCAAAAGGTAAGGCCTGGCTGCCTTTAAGGGTAAAATAATATTTATTTATTTATCAGTCATATTTTATACTGCCTGATATATACACCTCTATACAGAGGTAAAATACATTTCTGTTTCTGTTAAGGGCCTCTTCATATATTATGAATTCAAGGTATCACATCCATGTAGAAAATTGCATTATCTATTTTGCTACATGTGCAGGCCACAAGAATCTGGGGCTTCCCATCACCCCTGTATGCAGCAAAACTGTGAGCACCCATCTATACTGTCTTGTGCTTGTAATGGCAAAGGTTTGTCACAAACAGTATATGCATTAAGGTGAGGGGAAGGGTAAAAGGATCAGGAAGACCCGGGTTTGAATCCTAATTCAACCATGAAACTCACTGGGTGACTCTGGGCCAGTCATGTATCTCTCAGCCTAACCGACCTCACAGGGTTGTTGTGAGGATAAACATAACCATGTACACCACTCTGAGCTCCTTGGAGGAAGAGCGGGATATAAAAATACATACATACATACATACATACATACATACATACAAGGAAAATGGGAGAGACATGCAATCCTCTGAATGTCTAGCTAAGATAAGTAGCCACTGAAGTTCCTACCAAGCCGATCCTGCCTTTCCTTAGATATCTGCCTTATTGTGGGAAGAAAGCTGCTGTGTCTAGAAAGAAGCGCAGTGGGAAGAAAATGCAGAGTGGAATTTTGTGTAGAAAAGCAAAAAGAAGACCTGTCTGGATTCCTTCCTGCTGTGGAAAACAGATTCCTGAGCTGAGAACTGGCACAATATAACACTGGATGAGGGCAAAAATTGGAAAATTTGCCTTTTGTGGGGAGGAAAGTAGCACATTTGTGAAAAGCTATTGCAAAATGGAAAAACCAGGTATGGATTTTTGTGGAAAACTGGTTTCCTCGCTAAAACATTATACTGGGAAAGGAGGTGGGAGAAGTGCTTAACTTCTAAAATGTTGCTGCTCAGGCCTCTATGACTGTCAGTCCACAAGCTTTCACCTCTAATTACAAATGTGTGGAAGTGTGAACAACATGAAGAAAATGCATTCTGTACATACTGTTAGGCACTTTTCTCCACATATTCAAGGACCCAGTCCTAGTACTAGAAACAGACCCCAGCATTTATCCATGGTGAGCCCTAGCATAAATGAGGCCCTATTTGCACAGGACACAATTTTCTTTGGTTGTTAGCTGCTTGTTTGTACATACAGAGGTTGTTGGCTGCTTGTTTGCAGACACACACATGCGCTTGCAGATACACACACACACACACACACACACACACACACACACACACACCTTGCTTCCTGAGAAAGGAGGATACTGGCAACAAATTGATAGTCAGTGAGAAAGTGGGGCTACAGGAGAATAGTTCAGACAGTCTATAGGCAGGAGGCATTTTGTGGTCCTGGAATCCATGGAGATGGGTGGACATGAAATGGATGGTTTGGTGGCTATAGGCCAGGGAATCCAACAAGGTGGGCAGGACCATGGAGAGGGGAGGAGCTGAGCTTTACATATTGATTGGAAGGAGATCATCAGCCAAACGTTTGGCTACAGTACAAGCAATTTCCTGCATGTAGGAAATGTGGCATGTATGAAGCAGCTCTGAAATCCTTTGTTCAAAAACACAAGCTTGAAATATAGATCTGAGATACACTTTCATTGCAAACCTGTTGGAGGCAGCAAAAATGCAGCTGTTCTAAAGGCAGCTCACAGAGGTGTGTATGTGTGTGTTTAGCATTCCCACCTCAAGAGCTCTCAAAATCACTTTCACACATTATATGCAACAGGGAGAGCATTTGGAATGCAAACGCATGTGCCAGTCATCACCATGTCACCAAGAGCAACATCTGCAGAGAGGAGTCAGAATTATTATTAGTTCTTCTGCTTCCCCTTTTCTCCCTCCCCTTTGCCTCTTCAACTTCTTTACCAAAAAATTGTCACACTTGTTTAGGAGATCAGATTCTCGGATCAGGGAATATGACAGCATTAGCAGAGAAGCTTCCAACACTCTCTGATGCTCTTTATTAATTTAGTGTCCTATGAATATCAATGAAAAATTGAAGAGAGCAGCATAAGATGAATGTCCCTTGTGAGAGGTGAATGATGTGGCAGGCTGCAGTCATTATGCACTTTTCTTGTGCTATGTACTTACAATGTTTACATATATGAAGAAGCATATTCCAGGGAATAAGAAGAGAATATTTAGGTCAGAGTTTCAAGACAGTCAAAACCTCAAACTGAATCAGTGAGGTTGGTGTTTAGGCAGCCTTGCAAAATAAAGAAATGACCCAGAGGAAAGTGGTAATAACCCTTATCACTTCCCTCTTGCACCCAGAGCAGCGCATCCCCACCTGTCACACAAAGTGGCTCATGTGAAGACTGGGAAACCACATGACCAAAAGCAGAGCACAGAATGTAAGCATACTCTAAGTCCACCACGGTTACTAGACCAACCACATTTATACCAACACATCCATTCCCATGGACCTAGGTTAGTCACTTGTGGTTTGAAAAAGCTTCCCTGTCCAGTCATCTACACTGCACATGTACAGACCTTGATTTCTTGTTTTTATCACCCAATATGAGGGAAGTATAACTTCTCAGGTTTAAAGGATCTCAGGTAACATGGCTGGGAAAGCCCCTTCCCCCTGCTCATGTTCTCATTCGTTCTCTCTCTCTCTCTCTCAATTCTCTAAGCTGTACCCATGTGGCAGCTCGCGCAAGAGTTCGTGAGCAGAAGCACCTGATTGGGCAGTGATAATTCCATAGGGAGGAGGAGCCTGTGAGAGCAGAAGCACCATGGTGATTGGGCAGTGGGGATTCCCTATGCAGATAGGGAGGAGGCGCCTGTGATATTTAAGGTCAGTTGGAATGCAACTTTTACTAGTTGGAAGATGCTCTCAATTGTAGAGGAGATGAATCTATATATATAAAAGGACAGTGGGCAGGGGTATGTGAAGAGAGGGATGGTGAGGGAGGAAAGAGCCCCTTCAGGAGAAGGAGGCTGTTGTGTGAATTAGATGAAGAAACAAGATGAACAAGATTGGTTAACTCAGGAAGGGAGAGAGAGAGAGAGAAAGGGGAAAAAAGAAGGGAGGGGAAGAAAGTCAGAGGGGAAGAGTGAATGGAGGAGAGAGAAAATGAAGGGAGGGGAAGAGAGAAAGAAGAAAGGGTGAGGGATGGGACTGAGCCTGTCAGTGGCCTGAGGGGAACGAGTGGTCATGGCAGCGGCTGCAGCGGTCAACCACTGCTGCTGTTTGGGGCTACTGAGGCCACTGGCAGAGGGAGGCAGGCAGGCAGGCAAGAGACGGGCCTGGGCCTGTCAGCTGCCTGAAGGGAACGAGTGGCTATAGCAGTGGTGGCAGCAAGGAAGGGCTTGGTCAACTACTGATGCTCCTATGGGGAGGAGCAGGAGTGGGGCTCGGTGGTCTCTGGGGATAGGGGTCTGCAGCTTGGCCAATAGGTGTCAGCAACGCTGTAGCCGCAACCAGAGGGGTGAGGGGGATGGAGTAAAGGGATGGAGGAGTGACCAAGAGGAGTAGGGATGTGCATCCCTCCGAACCGGTCCTGATGGGCACAGGGGGGGTTGTAGCTTTAAGGGCGGGGGGGTAGTAGTCCCCCCCCGCCGCTCTTCCCCCTCTGGTGCTGTAGTTTTTTAAAAAGTTTCTGGGGCAGCAGCATTCCTCCCTGCCGCCCCTGGCCCCGTCATTAGCCCTCCAGAGCTCAAGTACGCTACACGCATGCGCCTGTTCTGGCGCGCGTGCGCACTCGCCGCCACACGCACTCCATACACGTCACACGTCGATGTGTGACGTGTACGGAGCGCGTGCGGCTGCGGCAAGTGCGCACGTGCGCCAGAACGGGCGCATGCATGTAGCATACTTGAGCTCTGGAGGGCTAACGATGGGGCCAGGGGCAGCAGGGAGGAATGCTGCTGCCCCAGAAACTTTTACTAAAACTACAGCGCCGGGGGGGGGGGAAGAGCGGCGGGGGTGGGGGTAAGTACTACCCCCCTGCCCTTAAAGCTACAACCCCCCTCCGTGCCGAGCCGCTGCACCGGCTCGGAACCGGACCGGTTCGGAGGCCTCCAGCATGGCCTCCGAACCGGTTCGGGCACACTCCTAAAGAGGAGTGAGAGGGATGGAAGCAATGGGATGGAGGAGGAGGGGCAGGAATGCGGCTCAGGTGAGAGTGGGGTGATCTCTGAGGTGAGAGGGGCTGTGGCAGGGGGTGAGGGGAGAAATCGAGTACTAGCACACAGATGCTCTGCACAGGTTAAGCTAGTATTATTTATTTATTCAGGAAATTTCTTATCCACCTATCCAAAATTTCTCCCAAGGCAGGATACAATAAAAAGAACACAATTAAACAATACAGTAAAGCAGATCTACCACTATATTAAAAAGGTTTTAAAAATCTTCCTGCTTTGCACTTGCCAGTCACAGCAGGCAGCTCTAGGCTAGATGGGCCAGTGGTCTAAGGCAGTTTCATTTGCTATCATTGAATGAGAATTCACACCTCAGAAAATAAGGGAATAACATCCCTTCAGAAAAACTTCTGAGGTGTGAATTCTCATTCCATCATAGCAAATGAGATTTTTTTCAAGTAAAGAACTCTCATGACCCCACTTTCACTTTTTTCACACTCTCACTTACTATGAATATTGAATGAATCAATCTACCACACTGCACTTTATGAAGAAAAACCTCAGAAAATCAACAAAATCCAGCCCTCTGGCCAATCACTCTGAAATTGGGGACGGGTGGTAGCCTCCACCCATTAGGCACTTTCTACCAGCCCACCCCACTCTTTTGGGGCAGATCCACTTTCTGCCCCCAATCTGCCCCAAAGACACCAAAACTTCAAAAATTCCCAAAAAATCAGCCCTCTGCCCAATCCCCCTGAAATTGGGGTGTTAGCCTCCACCCATTAGGCACTACCACTCCACCCCACCCTTTTGGGGCAGATACACTTTCTGCCCCCAAACTGCCCTAAAGACACAAAAACTTCAAAAATTCCCCAAATATCACCCCTTTGTCCAATCCCCCTTAAATTGGGGTGGTAGCCTCCACCCATTAGGCACTACCACCCCACCCCACTCTTCTGCCCCAGGCCCCACTTTCTGCCCCAAACTGCCCCAAAGACATAAAAACTTCAGAAATTCCCCCAAAATCACCCCTTTGCCCAACCCCCCTGAAATTGGGGTGGTAGCCTGCACCCATTAGGCACTACCACCCCACCCCACTCTTTTTGCCCAGTTCCCATGCTATGCCCCGAACTGCCCCAAAGTCACTAAAACTTCAAATATTCCCCCAAAATCAGCCTTTTGCCCAATCCCCCTGATATTGGGGTGGTAGCTTCCACCCATTGGGCACTACCACCCCACCCCAAAATTTTGCCCCTGGGCCCTTTTTTACCCCCCCCGAATTGATTCGGATTAAGATTCGGGTTAAATCCGAATCCGAACCAAATCAAGGGTGATTCGGGTGGCCCATATTCGGGCACAAAACAGAACAGGGCTAATTCGGTTTGGGTCCCGAACCGAATCACCGAAAATCCGAATTGCACACCCCTATAAGCCATGTCAGGCAAGGACCAAGAGGACAGATAGTAAGGTGAAGTGTCCCAAGCAGCTTGTCCATATCCTCAGGTGTCACAAACGGAAATTGATCCAACCTCATACAAGAGGAGCTGAAGGATACCTCCACAGTAGACTCTGCATTAAATGTAGTCTAATTCAGCTCAAATACAATATACTTTATCTGCATTACTTATTAATGCATTAAACTCATTTAAAACATTACAATGGGTGAATATATTTTGTTTGATTATGCTAATATTATGCAGCCCCAAATGATATTAAGCACCTGCTTTGCTAGGTACTTTGAACACAAAGTAAAGCATTTATTCCTCACTATATCACTGGAAATGGCCTAAGCAACATAGACAGCTGATTAAGAATGGTCTATGCTGCCATGTAGTCCAAAAAGATGCCCTAGGAAACTCAGAAGCAGAGATAGCCACCCCTGGTGTCTGCACCCAGCATCTGGTAATCAAACTTAAGGTACAGTGCCCAGCCATCTCCTAGGAAGCAGTAAAGACTGAGGGAGTTGACTAGTAGATCTTCATCACAGTAGCCAGGGCTCTTTCCGACAAGCTAGATGTTACATTCATCTGTTGTTTGACTGTGTGCCTTTTCCAGAATCAAAGAGGAGAGCGCCAGATCTGGAACTGGATTTGGTCTTTGGAGTGGTTGTCCAGTTTCCCCTTCACTCAGGTCAATTCTACTACAGTGCTTATAGTGTTTATTGCATTAAAGTCCCACTAAAGAAATTACCTCCATCCCAGAAAGCAAACCTCCCACCTTCACAGAAATGTCCCTGATTAGCTGGTAGTGGAATGCGTGGTTTGAATAAAATCAGTCTGCCCAGCAGCCAAAAGCTTGTGCAGCAGAGATGACAAATGGCTCATCTAATTCACCTTCATATGACCAAACTTGCATTTTATTGCATTCTCTCACCTCTTTTCATCCTTTTAATTTAAGATGGTATCTGCTCACAAACAATAATACCACAGAGCAATATGATCAAAAGGGGGGGGGGTCCATGCGTGTGTGTGTGTGTGCACGCACACACACGCACATACGCACACAGAGTCCCTCTGCTAGAATGTGAAGGCTTATTATTGAGGAGCTATGGGAAAGGACACAACTGTTCTTCCCACCAGAGTGTCTGATCATATAAAACTCTGCAAGAGCCAGATGAGAATATGCAGTGTGCTTGGTTTATAAATATCTCTCTATTTTTCTCTTCCATATACTCTTTCTGTGCTTGGAAAAAAGGGCCAAACAGAATCTCCTTTTGCTGTCATGCTTAATTCCTCAGAGTGCAGATTAAAGGCCAGGAGCAAGGGAGACACAGGGATTAGCCTGAGGTTTTCCCTTGAAAATCAAGAGAAGAGACACAGAAGATCCTTGGAGACATATGAACAAGCAGCTGATGTCCATCACTGCATATTGACAAAACATGAACAGTCACGCCGCAACAGGGCTTTCTTGTCCCTGGATGCAGAGACTTCCAGTAGCTAGGCAGCAGATTGGCAAGCCAGAGTAAATTCAGAGGTCATGAAAGTGCTGGTAACATCAGTGATTCTATTACATCTTCATCTACCTGATATGCAATAGGACCCATGTAGAAACACAGTCAGAGTTAAGGATGTGCAGAACATTTCAAGATTGGAACATTTTGACTCGAAATGGGCTGTTCCGAGTTTAGAATGGAATGACCCCTTTCCGAGTGGGAATGTTCCAAGTGTTCCAAGAACCATTGGGGACTCCAAAACGGTGCTCTTCTCACAACTGTGCACATGCAGCTGCCATTTGGATGGTTGCAGCACCGTGCAAATGACTGCTACGCGTGTGCAGAGGCCAGAAGAGTGCAGTTTTGGAGTCCAAAACGGCGCTCATAACGTTTTGAGTGTTCCGAGCTCGTTCCGTCAGAACAACCAGCTCGACCGGTTGTTGCAACAGAACATTCCAGGCTTTGCATTCTCTCCAAGCTCAGAACAGAACACAAATATCGTTCCATGCACATCCCTAGTCTGAGGTCCCCCTGATGGCCAACCTCTGTACAACACATGCACTTCTCCCTTCATTCACTCAAACACAGGGAAGCAACTGCAATTCTATCCATAAGCTACCATGATCTGCAATTCTCTCGCACCTCAGGCTTTACCCGTGTTACTGACGCTTGGTATAATGAGGAAAAAAATTTCTGTTCACCCTCATGCCCTGCTCTGAGCTGTGAAAGGTATTTGGCTGGCCACTGTAAGACTACTGCACTAGATCAGGCCTGCTCAACTTTAGCCCCCCAGCTGTTTTCAGACTACAACTCCCATAATCCCCAACCTCAGTGGCCAATAGCCAGAAGTGCCAAAGTTGAGCAGCCCTGTATTAGATTAACTTTGCTGGATCCAACTTGTACATTCTTACGCTCCCATATCACCTCGTATGGAAGCTGTGCAAATATCAGGCTGTCCTATCTCTTGATGTTTTCCCAATGCCCCACCTGTTCCCCTATCCCCTTGCAGTTCCTTTTATTTAATTGTATTAATTGCACAGTAAACAATTATTTCAATGGCCTAAATTCTTTGGATTACATCTATAGGGGTTAAAAATTACAGCTTCTTGTCTATGTTTATATATATATATATATATATCACACCACTCCATATGTAAATCTCTGGGAGGTTCACAATCTAAAACCAGAACAACAGTTAAAACATTAACACAATTAAAACAATTTAAGATACAGATAAAAACTCTAAAAACTTAAAACTTTAAAACTATAAACTAAAAGCCTGACTAAACAGGTATGTTTTCAGATTCTTCTTACAAACATTCGGAGAAGAAGAGACTAATTTCATTAGGAAGCGTGTTCCAAAGTTCTGGAGCAACCCTAGAAAAGGCCCAGTTTTGAGTCTCCACCAACCGACCAGTGGCAACCACAAACGGACCTCCCCTGATTATCTTAATAGGTGGCAGCGTTCATGAAGGCGTTCTCTTAAATAGCTTGGACCCAAGCCGTTCAGGGCTTTGTCGTAATAACTCGTATTTTGCCGGGAAACTTTTTGGCAGCCAGTTTAGTTCTTTTAAAATGGGTATAATATGATCTCTTTGGGTAACCCCAGAGACCAACCTGGCTGCTGCATTCTCTACCAGCTGTATGCCAACTCTTGTTGCCCAACCTTGTTGCCACCTGTTGATTTGCAGTAAAGGAAAGTTATCTGCCAAAAAGTTAAGCAGAAAATGGCCTTGTATGTAGGACCACTTGGATTAATTTACAAAGCTTATGGAAATAATCAATTAATTATTGTGTTAATTTGCAACCAGATGCCAAGCTAACCATTCACAGACGTATTCGGGAGATTCTTTCCTCCTACTGCAGAATTTGTCATCTCTTGCTAAGAGCCTCAAGTATGTTGGTTGCAGTTTCTTAGAAAGGAAAAAGGGGACAACTGCAGTACTCTTTGGAAAAGTGCATCCTTATAATCACATTTGTAAAACAGAGTATTTTACTGTTGCCGGAATTTAAAAAGTTGTTCCATTTGTGGAGAGCCCTTGCTAAAGATATTTGGCAGCCTCAAAAGGGCAATGTAAAAAATTAATTATACACAAGCTCAAGCGGAGTTCTGGGGATGGAATGGATGGGATTTTGATAGCATTCTGTGTGTGCAAGTCGTTAATGGAATATGCTTTTCTTTCTCCCACTGATGTTAAGATCAAACTCTATCCTACTTGTGTTTATCTCAGTGAGAAGCAAAAGACTGGAGCTCACCCACAGAGGTAAATAATCGGAGATCAATCAGCAACTAATGGAAGGACCACATCATTTTGCTTTGACTAGGAAAGGCTTGCTGGTTTGGCAAAAGATCAGTCTTCTTGATTCTTCTTCTAAAAGCTACCCATTGAGGTAAATCTATTTTTAGCCAGCTCCTGACATTTCAAACGCAACCTAATGATAAATCCAAGCATGCTGAATATGCAACTTGAGACAGAGAGGAAGTAACTGAATTTTTTTTTAAACAGACAACCGAAAATAAAAAGGGTTTATGTCAGGGGAAAACTAAGTAAGTTGCATTTACAAGGCACTGATATAATATGTACAGCCACTGCAATCCAGCTCAGGCATTTTGTGCATAGAAAAGTATTTCTGTACAAGGATTCCTCTTTTTCAGTTTCAGACTTGTGCTAAGTATAAGAGTGTTGCATGTCAAACATTCAGGAATTCACACACAGTAAATCCTTTATAATAAGCATTAAGCACATCACTGAGCAGAAGACGGACACAGCTGATCTTCTGTTGGAGGATGGGAAAACTGAGCCAGACATCCACTGTCACCAGCAAGTGATCAGCACTGTCTGAGCTGACAGCAAGTCAACTTTTCACTAGGGACAAAGTGGAGACCTTTACACACAACAACAGATGCTCAGAAAGAAGATCTTTAGACAGAGGTTTATCTTAGGTTGTCCTCACTCAAACCATTCCTGTTAGGTTACAAAATGATGGTTTGCCCAAAGCTATCAAGTGATGATGTAAACTGAGCAATCGGAATCAAAAGTAAAGTAACTCCTATAATAGTTATAAGGCCCTCTTATCACTCTTGGCACATGTTTGTTCAGCACCAATGGCTGCCTTCCAGCACAGTGTAACATTTTACTGTGCCATGAATGTCAAGCTAGTTTGAATTCAGCCCCGCTCCTGACAAAATTGACTGGCAAAAGGCAACAGACAGACAGTCATTTCATTGCCCTCATGAAAGACGGCTCTATGCTGTGCCGCTCACATCAGATTTTTCACAAGCTCCAAAGTACAGTACTCTAAATTATAAGTTCAGTGCCTTGGGATGCTGCATCTGGGAAGATAGGAGTTGAAGAAAAAGCAAGGAGGATGATTGAGAATGCTAGCTTTTTATACTTGACTGTCAGGGAAAGTTCAGAGCAGTGACTCATCTAGTTGCTTGGTCCATATAGCACTTACTCTCAGAGGCTTTGGAAATACAGTAAGATGGTCAAAAAGCAGACAGGTCTGTGCTGCTTTGCAAACATAGTAAAGACTTATTCAGCATATGTTAAGTAGAACCAGTTGCAAAATATTGTTATAGCCAGAAATCTGCTATTTCAAGATACGACATCATTTCCCAATGCATCAGCAAAAATGGATAGGGAGGATTTGAATTTTTTTCTCAACTAGTATATTTCTCCTCTCAAAAACCAGGATGCACTGGACGACTCTAGGCTAATGTAGTGAGGCTGTTCTCACAAGCAGCCAAGACCAGGCTAGGGCAGCTAAGCCCAGGCTTGTCTATCTGTGAGAATCACCCGTAGCTGCGAGGCTTCCAGCGGTGCCTTGGCAGCAAACCTGCTTAGGGAGCCTGCCAGTTAGCCAAGGTTAAGGGGGCAAGCATGCCCTCACTCCAGGCTAACTGCTTGTGTGTCAGCACCAGCTGCTCCCAGCCGTTGCTGGCACAGGAGTGGACTCCCGGCCACTGTGATGCACTGTGGAATTTCCGGGGGCCAGGATGACACGTCCTGACCCTCGCACCTCACGGACTGTTTGGCCAGGCAATCAGCATGCCCAGCAACTCCTGGAGGATCATATGTGGGGAAAGTGAGCTTCTGCTGCCTTCCCTGCCACCTGCCCTCAAGCCATCTCACTGGATCGTGAGAAAGGGCTGTGCGTACTTAAAAGGTGGACATTGGGAAGGTGAATTTCACGCAAGATATTTATAAAACGAACATTGCCTCCTGATTGCCATAGTGCTTTGTGCTTGATTATGGGTTTGATGAATACATATGGAGTGAAACAACCAACAATATTCCCAGCACAGGCTGTTATGGAATCAGTTTCATCCACAACTGTGTCTGATCATAAACATGACTCCAGGGTGCTCCATCTCAGAACTGCCATTTCAAGGCAGCTGTCGTACTACTAAGTAAAAAGTTCACATGTGGGCAAAGGGTGTGACTTCTGTCCCCAATATAGTTGGGAAAGTATGCAGGAACATCATGTGAAATTCCTTCTTTGGCTCCCACTGCAGTTCTAGGGAATCCTTTCCACAAGCAAATGAAAATATTTGGCAAAACCTCTTCAGATGAAACAAATTCCAAAATGGCAAGATACAAAAGAGCTGGCATCTAAATGAACTTTTCCTAATATTTTCAAATTATATTTGTAAACCTGTAAAAACAACAATGGCACTAACTTGCATTTTAAAAACAAAACAAAACCCAAAAACTTGTGCAGAGAAATGGGTGATCTGTGAGTCAAAGCAAGGATCTTTACAATAATAAAGATAAATTTAATCCTGCAGGCTTTCATGCAAGTCTGCAGAAAATGACAGGCTTTCTCTCCTTTTCTTTGAAACACAGTTCTATCACTCCATCATCTATTCAATTCAGCAGCAAATTTAGAAGCACTGTTTATATCAAGTTTTAAGTTTTACTTCATAAAAGAAAGTTGATAAAATACTTATGGCCAGTCTGAAGACTGATTGCTCTTCCACTATTTCAATGCATGGGATGGGAGTATACTAAGCAATATGACAACACAGCATCACAAATCATGATCTTACCCTGGTTTTATGCCAGGCAGCTGCAGCAAGATACAGAGATGCAAATATTTAGGATTAAGATCCTGGATGGAAAACTAATCACTCTCACCAACTCCCTCCAGACCAGTTGTCCATTTCATAGGCAATAGGTCTATCAAATGCCATCAATATCAGGTCTTTACTGAACATCCGTTGGCCCTAAGTGCCTTATAAAATACACTGAAAATTGTGTTCTCAGATACATCAATCACATGAGGTGAATGTTAATCAGAATTTACACAGATGAAAAGAAAATGGTGGAATAGAAGTTTCAATTTCTACAGATGGTGTGGGATTCTGGCAGCTGGTTGTTTTGCACTAGTGAATACTAAGCATGATGTCCAAGAAGAAATCCAATAACTTGACCAAATTCTGAAGATCCCAGTATAGGATGATTAGGCAGTTTAAAGCTCTTGGCTGCTAAGCAGAGATGCTGGCTGTTGACCTACTTCAGGAGCAGGGATTGTCAAAATTCTATAGTAACGTAGCCAAGTCACTTTGCTTGGCTCAAATTGGCCAGTCACATCATTTGAGTTGCATGCATATGAATATGACGAATATTTATATTCCACTTTCCAACAAAAGTTCCCAAAGCGGTTTACATAGATATAAATAAATGCAACGGCTCCCTGTCCCCAAAGGGCTCACAATTTAAAAAAGAAACAGCCACTGGAAGGATGCTGTGCTGGGGATGGATAGGGCCAGTTGCTCTCTCCTTGTTAAATAAAGAGAATCACCACTTTTAAAAGGTGTTTCTTTGCTCAGTTAGCAGGGGATTTCCCAAACCTGTGCCACTAGGCTTTGCTTGTCCTTTCCCTTACATGATTTCATGCCTTGCCTGATTTTTCATTCTGCATCCTCTCCTGAACTCCCCTTAGATGGACTCCTTTCAAATGTGATAATCATGCAGCTTCTGAACCTTTGTTGATGCCAGGTGCATCAACAAAGATGGCTCCCAGTGGTCTGATTAATAATCCATACTGTCTGGGCTGGTTCACATAATGATGTCAGTGTCAGCTCTGTGGGAATCTGAGATGCCCATGGCACATGTGCTTCTATGGAGTGTCTCATATGAACCTGGGAAATTTTTGCAATCTCTGGCTGGCAATGCACCAACTGCACTTCAAGCTGACATTTGTAATCAAGATCTGAAGTTGGCCTGATGAAATGCAGTTGGCATGTTGCTAAGCAGAGTTCACTGACATTTCCCTAGGTTCATATGTGTGACAGTACATGCACACCGTGGGAATCTCACATTCCCATGGAGCTGATATTGACATCATATTGATATTGACATTATGATACTGCTCTCCTGCTCAATGAATGGGGTTTTGTTAATATGTTAACACTATTAAACACCTGCAAAAAACAAACAAACCAAACTCACACATAAATAACCACTCCATCATGGTCAGAAGAAGCTAGAACAGTCCTTGGTGCACGTCTGTCAGCAGCAAGTGTTCTTTTTTATTCCCAGAATGGATAGATATATGCTAGAGATAGACTTAATCGAAGAAGGGGCCCACATCATGTTTTTCAGCATGCTGCAAACTTCTTTGCAACAAAAATCATCAGACACGTATGCCATTTTCTCAGTTACCCCTTCTGTGAGTAACCACTGCTTCTTCTGGTGCCTAGAGAAAGCTAGGAAAGCACCCCACAGCTGGGTGCATCTAGTTCAGGCAAGCAGATTTGAGGGACTTTGTCAGCTTTCTCTAGCCAGAGGAGGAGATAATCGTAGGGAGAAGGTGAGGGGGTATTAGCAAGCTGTGGTTGCAAGTGGGCAAGGTAAAAAGTGAGGGGGTTAAACCAGTATTTATTCACTAGTACTGTATGCTTGCCTGACAGTTCAGCACTGTGAAGCCTCGATTTATATTACACACACAAAAATGCTGCATGTAGGAAGTGGTTATCAACTATTATTGCTATTGTGACTTGTATTGTGACTTGTCCCTGTTTTTATTTTGTATACTTAACTAGTTTCTTGACTAGTTTCTTTTATTTTGTATACTTAACTAGTTTCTTGAAACTAGTTTATAACTAGTTTCAAGACTAGGAGCCTCGTAGGGATGTGCAAACAGGTTCAACGTCACGCAGAGGCCTGGGTCACACAGAGGCCAATTGCACAGGTGCAGTGGGCTGAAGAGCCGGCTGAATGGCCAGTATGGGCATGAAAAGAGGCTGGCGCGGGGTGGGGGAACCTCCGCGGACCCCCCGCCGCCTCTAACTACTCCCCCGAAGGGGGTAAATTAAAAAAAATATTTTTTAATGTAAAACAAAAATAAAAAATTATCGCACGCCCCCCATACCAGACCGAACTGAGGCGGGGTGGTGGTGGTGGTTTGAGGGGTGCCAGACTGAACTGACCAGTTCGGGTCCGGTTCAGACTTGAACCAAACCAGACCAGCCGGTTCTGTGAACACCTCTAGTCCCTTGTATTCCTGCCATTTGACCCCTGCCTACTGAGGAATACACTTCTTGCTTGTGATGAAATGGACTTGGGAAATGGGCCATTTCAAGCTTGAAACAAAATACTCTTTAAATAAAGGGCCTATTTTGAGCTAGGAATAAAACAACCCCATTTCAAGTTGAAACATTTCAATGTTTTGAGCACCCATTTTGGAGACCTGTTTCCCCCCTGCTGATTGGTTTTCTGGCACTGGCTTCCGATTTGGCTTGCGACTTTCTTGCTTGGCTTGCTATCATTCAAATCAAGTGTTAGCATGGGCAACTGTGCCCCCATTGGCTGGGGAGAGAAAGGAGGGGGGACACAAAAGAAGTGAGTTTCAAAATGTATTCAAAAGGCCTGGGAGGCAGAGATAGCCCTCATAGTGTGCCTCTCTTGAAGAGGATACATCAGAGGAAGGAGCAGAGACTGCAGGAGAACAGAGCAGACTGCTGCTGCTGGTGGTGGCCTGGCCTGCCTGGCCCAGTCCAGAGAGAGGGACAGATAATATCTGCTGGCTTCTCTCTCTTCCTCTCTCTCCTTTTTGCAGTGCCAACCAACTGCTTTTTTTCTTTTCTTCTTAGATGTATCAGCAGCCCCAGTGGCTTTAACTGAGTGTTGCTTTGGATTCCCACTCACGCTGTGGATCTCCTCCTCCTCTTTTTGCAGGCTGGTGTGCTCTGTAACTTCTGTCTGGTGCCCAGTCTGCCGGTGCCCAGTCTGCCAGGCTCTCTCTGTTTGCTTGTTTTGATGTTTTGTTTTTTTGTCCCCCCACTGCACTCCACCCCACCCCCATCCCACACCAGCTTTTTCTTTTTTATATATTTTGGGTGGATGGGCGCCTGCCAGGCTGTTGAGTCCCAGTGTCTGCTTGGCCAGGATGCCTCTGAGAGCAGCACCTGGCCAGACCAGCAGTCTGGATTAATGCCCCACCCTACCCCTGGTCAGCTTAGAATTCTTTAAATAGGGCCTAGTTTGGGGAGGGAGGATTAGGTACTAAGTAGGACTGTAGGACAGAAGAGATGGATTAGGAGAGGCCACGGTAACCCCCTTTCCCTTCTCTTCTCTTAAATTTACCCCATTGTTGTTCGTTTCCAACCAACCGCCCCTCCCCCCCAAAATTAAGGTTGCCTTATTTGGGCAAATTTAACTTTTCTAGCTCCTATGTGTGCACTACAGTACTACAGATAGCACTGTGTGTTGCACACAGAGCACAGACCACCCTAACCCCACAACTACATTTTAAATACCTATCTTAAAGGTGCTTCTTCTTCCCCCATCTATCAGGGTCAGGGCTTGAATTTTTGAAAAAAAAACCAAGATACCCATGAGGGTGCAAGGCAGAGGCAGGAGCAGAATGGCAGTCAGAGCAAGGCATGATTCTGGTCGTGGTGGGCAACGGCAAGCGGGGCTTACTTCCTGAGTCCTCTCCACTGCTGTGGCTCTACGTAGGCTCAGGAGGAGGGTGGTCCTGCAGCTTTCAGGAGGAGGGTGGTCCTGCAGCTCAGCTACTGCTGGTGGCTAAGCTAGAATTAGGGAGGAGGTCCTCCCCTGTCAGGGAAGATCTTCCTGTGGCAGTGGAGGAGGAGACGATTGTGTTGGCTGCTAGCCCAGCCAGATCAGTTTCACCACCCTCCCCAATCCCCCTTGTCAGGATGACACCCTGGTCTGAGACTCAAGAAGAGCAGGAGAAAGTCATTCTACTTGCTGGACCTTCTCAGCCCTGGACTGAGGGTGGCAGTGGTGGCGGCAGCCCGCAGAGGGAACCAGCAGCCCCAGTACCACAACTACTGAAACCATCCCAGACTGATAGCAGCATGGTGTGGAAGCACTTTGAGCTCTGCCCTGGTGACCCAACCTATGCTGTCGGCACCCACTGCAGGGCACAGGTCAGCAGGGGGAAGGACCTTAAGAGTTTTTCAACGTTGGGGATGCTGAAGCACCTGCAACAGCATCACCTGGGTACCCCTGCTCCTGCTGGCAGCAATAGGCCTGATGGGCTTTCACTTAGTGACAGGGCACCCGCTCCTGCTCCCAAGCAGGGGAAGTTGCCTGCATGGTGGGAGGAATCAGTGGGTAAGCAATCTTGTCACCCAAAGCCTCATCTCGTCACCCTGGCCATTGCCGAGATGATCACTTTGGATGACCAGCCATTCCAGGTGGTGGAGAATGCCGGCTTCCGCCGGCTGCTGCTACTGCTTGCCTCTGACTATAAGATCTTCTCACGCACCGCCTTCAGCAGGTGGGTGATACCCTCCCTGTACTGGGTGTTAAGGGAGGCCGTGTCATGTAGGGCTGCTACATGCAGCAGCGCCTGACACCAGCATGCACTTCATTGTGGATCTGTGGAACAGTGGCAGTGGGCTGGATCTGTGGAACAGTGGACAGCTTCTTTCCTGCCCTCACAGTGCACTGGTGGGGGGAGGAGAGAGAAGGGACATCTGCTGGTTGCATGGCCAGCCCCTTCCATGTATAAAAACACAGGTGGGCTCTGCTTCATTAGGAGGTGGTAGATATTAACTACATGGCAGATGAGCTGTTAGTGGCCATGGATTGCCAGTTAGAGGGATGGCTGTCTGGACAGCCAAACCTTTGCCGAGGGTTCCTGGTGACTGAAAATGGTCTGAACGTAGTGGGGGCAGCTGAGCAGCTTCAGTTTGTTTTAATCCATTGTGTGGCGCACACTCTGAACCTGGTTGTGTGGTATGTTCTTGGCCTTTCTGGGGCTGCAGCCAAGCCAAGCTCTGAGCACCAATCTGCTGCTGCCATGGCTGTTCTTGTGGACGGGTGCTGAAAGCAGCTTGCTTTCACTGGAGCTAAAAGGGTAAGCAGATGCTCAAGGAGAGGCAGCTTGAGCTCAGCCTACCTGAACACTTGATCCCTCAGGATGTTCCGACCCGGTGGAACTCCACCTTTCTCGGGCAGGGTGCCTCTGAGTACCAGTTGCAGGGGAGTAATGGCAGGTGAGAGGGCATGCCCTCAACTCCTGACTGTAGGCTCCCAATGGCATCTGGTGGGCCACTGTGCGAAACAGGATGCTGGACTAGATGGGCCTTGGGCCTGATCCAGCAGGGCTGTTCTTATGTTCTTGCTCCGGGGCATGCTGGAGCAAGAAGCAGCCATCCACAGCCTGGCAAGGAGACATGGCTTGGAAGTGTGCAACCTATCCACCCAAGATTGGGAGCTCATTTCTGAGGTTTTCTTGACACTCAAGCTGTTCTTTGTTGCTACAAGCAGCTTACGTGCAGAGACAGCAATGCTGAGCCAGCCTTTGTCCGTTGCTCTTCTCCTCAAGAAGATAATGGGTGAACTCCAGTCCACACTGAACACCGAGGAAGCAATCGCCTTGGCAGGTTGGCTGAGGACTGGAGTGGTGGATCAGCTCAGGACACCCTTGGGTGCATTGACAGCATGTTTTGTCTGCCTATGTGACCCAAGGATGAAAGACAAAGCTGTCACCCCTGCCCATCTGCCCAGGTGGAGGGCCCTCCTGGATGAAGAGGTTAGACAAGCCCAGGAGAGGAGACTGGGGCATAACCAGGAGGAGGGTGCTGGAGCGCCTACTGCTAGTGCACAGTCTACCCCTAGCAGCAGCATCACCACCACTTCGTGGTCCAGCAGCATGGTGCTGCGTGTGCTGCTAACACACGCAGACATGATGAGATGGACTGGTGCCCTGACCCATGTGTCAGGCTGTCAGCTGGGGCCCAGCACCAATCTGAGGCCATGGTGTTATCCAGACACAGGCAAGCAGCAGTATCGTGGGATATACGCTGGAGAAGAAAATAATTCTTCTCATGGTAAGAGGCTAGAAGCTTTGTTTCTTGTCAGACCATTGGTCCATCTAGCTGAGCATTGTTTATGGTACACAAAGTCAGACTTCTCCCAGATTACGGCAGGAGTCTCTCCCTCAGCCCTATATCCCTCCAGTGGCTGTTGCTGGTATATGCCTTATGTTTCTTTTTAGATTGTGAGCCCTTTCGGGACAGGGGACCATCTTATTTATGTAATATATATTTTTCTATATAAACTGCTTTGTGAACTTTGAAGAGCAATATATAAATATCCATAGTAGTAATATATCTGGAGATGCTGGGGAAGGAACCTGGAACCTTCTGCACGCACACAAGCATGCAGATGCTCTGTTTTCCCCCAGAGTGGTCCCATCACCCAGGGGAATATTTTGGGGTGCTGCTCAATTTTTTTCCTGCTCCTTCCATCCTGTTCAGAGTCTTCAGAGAGCTGAGATCAGAGCTGAGGTGCCCAGGCCATGACTGCTCTGTCCTCCTGTCTCTCTGTGGCAGGCAAGAGAGGAGGAAGGAAGGTTCAATAGCACTGAGTATAATATGTGGTGATATTGCTTGCTGTTAATTATCTGGTTTTGCTGGATCTTAGATTGACACAGGCATAAATTGAGTGCCTGCCTGCCTTCCTTGAGTTATGGAGTTGGCGTTTTTGTGTGTGATTGTTGTGGTGTGAAATGGAAAGTGGCATCTGTCTCTCTCTGTGTGTGTAATATTTCTTGGTGATTGCTATGATGAGCTCCATGTCTGACCTTGAAATTAACTTGTGCTTCACTCACTGCTCTGGTCTGCAATCTGCATTGTTCAGTCAAAATGTGGCTGAAGTTGCTCTAATTGAGCTTATGGCTATGCTTGCTGCTAAGGGTGCTGCTGTGGCACCTGTTACAATGCTGAAGGAAGGCGCCATAATGATATATGAGAGAGCAATTTGTGCCAATGATGATACTGCAGCACAGGCACTGTGGATGACAATAGATTCTGAGTCAGTGATTCTTTTTTGGCCATTCTTGGACTGTGTTTGAAATGTGTCTTCTATGTTGAGAGGGACAGATTCCCTTTTACTGTGTGCTTCTGCAGTGTTTTTCAAGGCAGGGTTGCAAAATGTGTTGCAAATCGCAATGCAAAACTTGTGTGTGCACTCTGTGAGTACAGCTTGTTCTAGCCATAGGGAACAATAGGGAAACTCAAAACACCCCATGGTTCCCGCAGGTAGCTCCTAGGGACACCAAAGGAGGTCAAGTGATAGGGTATGATGGGTGCTATCTACCACCCAATCCACAAAAGAAATGGGCACGCAGGCTATTTTTAACAATTTTTTAACCTTTCCCTCAAACCTCCATAGGACCCTACAATACAATACTCAGAAGTGAAATGTGAACAAAGGCGAGTCAAATGCAAGAGAAAATGTGAATGGCATAGTCTTAAACCAAGCTTAAAATTATACAAAATAAACATGGCGAGCAATTATCAACCATTGAAAATTGCCAGTTGTGAATTGTCACCATGCTTAGCTTGTATACTTTTAGGCTAGACATAAAACTAGGCCTTTCACATTTTCTCTTGTATTTGACTTCATATTTTGATCCCTATACCTTATGTGTATATATACCTACCTACTGAGGATTTCACTTCACACATCTGATACAGTCCACAAAAGCTAATACCATAATAAATGTGCTGGTTTTTAAGATTCCACAAGACTCTGCTGTTTTTGTTGCTACAGACTAACACAGCTACCTATCTGGAAGTTTTTATATTACATCTGTCTTCTGCCTAATTTGTTTTTTAAAAAGGTGAGGGGGAGTGTGATAAACAACTTCATGTGATGTTTCTGTGGATCAATGTTTTCTTTCTTAAAGGTCACATCTAGAAAGCAAATACCAATGATTACAAATGGAATTCACAACAGGGAATCTCTTCTTGGTGTCAAAAAGCCATTAAAAGCACTTAAGGGAGTCAAAGGGCTGGGACAGAAAAAGAGTTAGAAATTAATGGAGGTGACAGACTAAACAACTTAAAAGACCTTCCCTAGGTCCTCAGAAATAAAGATAAACAGTGGTGTGAGTGTATGTGTATCTTACAGAGGGGCAAAGGGACATCTACTAAGGCATCTGAAATGATTTTATATTTTAAGTGCTTTACATCTGGGACCCTAAATAAAAGGCACACACCCCAAGGTTTTTACATTTCTGTTTCATGTGATAAACTGGTTAAAATACCCAGCTTGCCAATACAGTTTACAACAAGAAGAAGAGCTAAGTTGTGTGGACACACTATTTGTCGGTTACGTGAAGAACCACTATGTATTGCCAGGAAAATTTCCTGGCTGACATTCTGTGCAGTGAAATCTCAGTGTTAACCAGTTGCCAGGGCGGCTACATATATAAAAGACAGTCCCAAGCTGTTGTGAAACTCCTAGAACAGCATGTGGGCACTTGCACCACACCACTCCCACTGTTTCCGCCAAAGCCCCAGGGATAACTTTTGTGTGTGCAGGAGCCCTGGCAGCTTGCTAATGCTCACATTTCACTCTGCAGGATGTCAGCCACTGCTTTTAATTACCAAGGTTTCCAAAAGCAGATATATATATTTCTGGCACACAGCAGAACTATTTGTTGGCCCCACATACTAGGAGGCGATTCCCACGATCAGTGGGAAGCGCTGTAAGGGGGTTTGCGGGGAGAGTGGGCTTAGCCAGGAGGGGTATTCAAGTGGGTTACCTGCTTTGGGGAAACTGGGCTCACCTGCAAGCCCGGTGGTTCCCATGATCTGTGGAAAGCAGGCTAAGCTCCCTTAGCCCGCTTTCCACTGATTGTGAGAATACCCTCTAGGCTTATTTACATGACAGTTTTGATGGTGGTAGGAGCCCAGTGAGATGTTACCCTGTATGCAGCACATGTTCAACATCTCTGCTGGGCTCCACAAACCCCACCGGCACGCAATCACAGCTGGCAGCGGGTCCGCCATTGAAATTGGCAGCTGCAAGCCCCACATCTGCATGGAAAGTCCTCCAAGGTTCCAGATGCATTTCCAGAATCTTCTGCCCTGCTGGCAGACTGGAACAGCTTTGTGATGTCAGCAGCTGTCCACTCATTGGCCACAAAAGAGCAGGAGGTGGACGCAGCTCTGCCAAGCAGCTTCAGGTGCTTCTATCATGGCTCTGCCTCCTAGACTCCTGAAGAGAAAAGGTGCTTAATCCCCTCCTGGCTCTCTGTGCATCTTCCAAGGCACTGACCTCCAAATCAACCCTGATTGCAGGGTGGGGATAGGGGAAAGGAGGGCCACCTCAGCAGTTCATAGGCAGCCCAACAGTCCATTCACAAGCTGCACTCAGATTGTGCCCACCCAGTGCTCTGCAATTAGCATTTGCACACCTACCATTTGTGGAAGTAGAGGCACTGACAAGTAGAAAGGTGGGCACACATCTGCAACACATCCTCACTGCACCAGCCGCCATGGCAAGTAAAGACCTCCAGAGGAAATGGGAGGCAAGGACACCAGAGCCACACTGCTCTGCAGCTGGACCTCCACAGAGGTGGGCACCCACCCCACTCCCCAGCCCAATAAATTGAGTACCAATGCTTGTGTTCCCCCTCTTCCAAGCCTTCACATATGACTCTTCCTAACAGTTCATTATGTATTTATCACATTTATATACTGCCACATACCAACATCTTGTGGCAGATTGCAAAGCAAACAATAAAACCAGAATTAGAACAAAATTAAAACAGTTATATATTTTTTTAAAAAAACAATTTAAAACAGCAGAACAACAATTAAAACCAACTTACAGCTAGTCAAAGGCTTGATGAAATAAATGTGTCTTGAGCACTCTTTTAAAACCTTATAGAGATGGGGAAGCCCTTACAACAACAGGGAGTTTGTTCCAAAGCCTCGGGGTGTTTATAGAAAGGGCCCAGCCCTGAGTTGCCCCTAGATGAGCTGGTGGCATCCACAGGAGGTCCTCTGCAGAAAATCTTAATAAGCAATATGGGTCTCGAAGGAGAAGGTGCTCCCTTAAATACACTGGGCCCAAGCCATTTGGGGTTTTATAGGTAATCACCACCAGCACTTTATACTTTGCCTGGAAACATATGGAACATATAGTTCAATTGTGAATCCAATTTTTCAAAGAAGGATATATTGCCTCTGCTATTCTGGTGCACAAACAGAACTCCCATGCAACACAGAAGCAATTAGGGTCTGCTGCACCACCCGATCCCACTGCAACACAGCACAGCACACCACTGCAACCTGCAGCCAGGGATGCATCTGGCAGCAAGATGGGGTGCGCTCCAATAGGGAGCAGTGGCTGCGGGACACCCCCAGGCTCACTCCTGGCTCTACACTACACTGGTGCAGTGAACCCTAGGACTCTGTTGAAACAGCCATAGCTGCACAAGGTAGCTTGTGAACATGCAGCCCATGGGGATTGTCCAGGAAGAGAGTGGGTACCTGCTCCATAGGTGCCCATTCAAGTCATAGCACACACAAAGGGGATAGCTGCAATATTCAAGAAGGGATACTGTGAGAGCGTGCAAAGAGACACAGGGGCTCCCCTATGTCCAACCCCTTTTGACCTGTTCCAGCTGTGTGCTTGAAGCTTTAGGGAGCTGTGGGGAGCAGGATACGGGTGCGAATGCTTAGTGAGGGTGACGTGGTGTGCTGCCAGCCAGCTTTCAGCTGAAGGTCCTGGGGATTCAGGAGTATGGAGTGTGCTTTGAGGGCTAGCACAGCATATCACAGCAGCTACTCTGGACTCAGGTGTCTGTGGTTGCCATGTAAGTGTGAGCATGTTGTGTGCCAGTAGCCTGGTAGGAGAGGTGCATGAGTCTTGCTCATGAGCATGCAAATCTGCATAGCCCATCTCCTACCGTTATTGTAAATGGTGCTGTAAACCTGCCTACTAAATGTCTTCCAAGACTGCCCCACAACACAGTTATTCCAGTATATAGTCAGAGCATCACTGGTCAGGCTGGATTAATTTTAAAGTTTATCTGGGTAAGTAAACTAGTAACTCAAAAAAACCCCTGATTTAGAGCCCACCTAGCAACATCGTAGGGCCTCTCTCTGTACACAAACTGTAAGAAAGAAATCACATTGGTGGAAATGTCAGACCAAGGCAGAGTCACCAACATGCTAAACGTAAGGATTATTCTGCAGCTCACCTTAAGTGGCGCAGCAGGGAAATGCTTGACGAACAAGAAGAAGTTTGCTGGTTCTAATCCCCATTGGTACTATATTGGGCAGCAGCGATATAGGAAGATGCTGAAAGGCATCCTCTCATACTGCGCAGGAGGAGGCAATGGTAAACCTCTTCTGTATTCTACCAAAGAAAACCACATGGCTCTGTGGTCGCCAGGAGTTGAAATCGACTTGACAGCACACATTACCTTTACTGGCTGACATCCAGACTAATGAAGCGCTTTGTAGCTAACCCTGCATGCATGCTATGAGAGAGGAACAGTTTCAGTTGATCTTCACTCTGAAGCCCTCTGAGACTCTCAAAAATATGTCCCCGAGGGCTGCATGACCCTCATGAACCTATTTTCAGGGGGTCTTAGTTGACTTCAGAGTCAAACAGAGAAGGACAAATAGCTCCTTCTCTGCAGTGTTCACAACATTGCTGCAACAACACTTTGATTGGATGTCAGCCATTGTGTCCACTCATACTCTGAAGGCAGTCAAAGAACTCAAGTGCTCTGAAATGTGGGATATCTGCTATGTTTTGTCAAACTGTCATTTATGTGAAATATATGGTATTCAAAAATCCGAAGGGAAGTCAGAGTCTGGAACAAAGAAGTAAGCTCCAAATTCAGATTAAATACCATTGATGTGGTTCCTTTCACCCATTCCCCTCCCCCACAAAAAAGTGTAGTAATGGTTGGTGTCAGATACCTGTATTCAGATCAGGCAGAACATTCTCACATTTTCTACTCTGGAATACAGGAAGCAGGAATATCTACAAAGCTAAAGTTATCAATGGAATGTGTCTATCTTGTGAGAATAAGTGCTAATTATTAATCAGTGGGACATAAATCACTGAACTGCTACCACTTGCTAGAAAATCCAGCTATGCCATTGAAGAATGGACGCACTTGCATTCTTAACACAGCGAGTGAGCAAGCAAAAGCTTGCCCTTTAGCCTAAGAAAGTCTCTAACACACAATCCTGACACATAAATCCTAATACGTTTAATCAGGCAAAAGAACAAAAAACCCTCCTTCCTCTTGAGGCCTCTGCCTGAATAGGCACTGAATAAGGACTTTAGGATTTGTGCTTCAGTTACTCTGCATTTAAAGATATACTGTTTAATTCTTTCAAGCTTTGTGTAATTAATATTGGGGTTTTCCCCTGTAGTTCAAAGCACAATTTTTCAAAATCATATAGAGAATTTGAACATCTCACTCCAATGATTTTTATAAATAGGAACTGAATGCCTAGATTTGAAAGCAACTTATAATATTCCTCAGCTGCATTTTGAGCAAACAACTATCCTGGCAATCTCCTTAACTACTGGACAATCAACGAATCATTGATTTGTTCATAAGCATGGGGTAAGGGGGTGGAAACAGGCCCATAGTGGTGGCGGGGGGATAGGGTGGGCCCACGTCTCCTAAATTTTTCTGCTACCCTATTTTTTTTATAAACAAGCACTTTGGGGAGTGAGCTGTCTGCCTCCCTTTCTGGGTGCTGGCTTTTAAGCTGGCTATGGGCCTGGGTCGGGGGGACTATTCTTTTGAACCTGTCCTCCCCCCCCCCGCTTAGTACTAAAGCTCCAAAATAATGAAACTATCAGACTATAACAATAGTCACTGACTAGAAATTTGATGCTTCTTCCTAAGACCTGGAATCCCCCCACCCCCACACACAGCTCTATGCAGGACTGGTGATTAAAAGCTGACTTAAAAATTTAAAATATTTTCCCTAGCACCATTGTTCCATATACATCAAGATCGTTTGATTGTTCACAGTTTGGTTGGTTCACATTCTTGAAGTAGAGAGCACGAAGTTTAATCCAAGTGTGCATTTTATTAGGTTATTCATATCTTCATCATTTCTTTTTTGTCTCCAGGAGGGTTTTTACAGTGCAACTGTGCACAGTGTGCAGTGATCCCAACTCCTCATTCAAGCCACTCGTGCATCAATCAAGGACTAGCCCTGTCTAGAAAATGAAGCAATGTACACCCCCTCCCCAGTTCCCCCGCAAACAGATCTCTTTTTGTGCTGCTTCAGCAATGCAGGAATGGCAAGGTGAACAAAGAAAATTAGACATGGTGAAAGCAGTGCTGTGCTTGCGGCTAAAGAAATCGGATTTTTTCTCATGTCACTCCCATTAAAACAATTAAAAATATCAACTGCTTAAACCCAGCAAGAATGACTGAGTCTAGCTCCAACCATGTCAGGACTGACCCTGAGAGCCATTTTACATGCTACACTACACTCCTGATTGTAGCAACAATATAGTGCAAATAAGCAGGTGCTGCAGATCTGACCTTTCATTATGCAAAATGACTCTCTCCTCAGCAGTCATTCATGTCACTTCTGCTTTCTGGGATGTTCCGATGAACCAATGGGGCACTTAATTCCAGGAGTGTTCTTAACAAGGTCTCTACTTCTGAGTTTTTTACTCTTCAATGAAGTACTCCCTTTGCCTGCAATGTTTCAAGGGGCATATGCAAAGCAGACAGTCTGGCATGTCAAGTTTCAGGCTAAAGCCTTTCCCTTCATGGGAAGATCTCCCTGCAGGAATGGCTTGTGTCTTACTACTTCATGAGGAGGGAACATTGCTCAGTGGCAAAGTTGCTGCCCTTTGGGGTAGACGATGATGAGCTACAGGTCAGTGCTCTGAGCCAGTACAGCGCAGCTTCATATGTCAGTAGGTAAATACTGACGTGCCAAATTCATGCTCTCTTGTTCCTTTTACAATCCCCACTTGTGAATGAGAAATAGTTAAGAGAGATGGCGGGACTGTGAAAATATCTGTGCCAAGTTTTGTGCTCCACTGCAGTCCTCATGGAGTTTATCTATACTGCTTGAAGGAAACATCAGAGGAGATCAGATGGCTATTCGAACACTCTTTCCCCCACCTCAATGAGGATATCCAGGGCTTAAGGAGGACCAAAGTGTTTCCCAGTTATTGCTTCTTTTGCAACATGGCTGCAAAGGAAAGACTAAGTAAGGGTGAGGAACAAACCAGTCCATGCTTGTTATGGACTTGTATTAATCTTCATCCTAGCTACCTCATTCTTCCTTTTGCTCATCTATTTACTAATTCATATCAAGTCTTTGGAGGTTCTGTGTTATTTGAACTCTACACATCTGCCATCAAATTATTTTTCTCCCTTGGTTCACTGAGCAGAGATTCTGCATCACTGAACGAGAGAGAGTTTATCTCTACAGGATTGTCACTGGAACGCCAGTCTCTCCTGGCTAAATGTTGTGGGTGTGTAAGGGAAAAGACACACATGTGGTTGGCTGTAAAATTCCCAGGGCTGCTCTGTAGACTACAAGTTGAGATATCCTTCCTTTCCCTAATCCCAGATTAGTATCCAATACAGTGCCCATTAAATCACACCAACTGTATAAGCTGCAGCAGAACACTTACAGTATGAACACAATTCACACAGTGTTATGATATAATTATGCTGTCAGGAAGCAACAGTCTATCAAGCTAGAATGATTAGCTGATTTTTCCTAAAGCAACATTTTCTAAGTGAGCAAAGCCATGTCCAACCTAAATATCAAACATTGTCCCTTGCTCTTTCGCTGGATCAACAGGTTCATAGGTAATGCTTTTAAGTGTCCATTTACTGAAGGAAATGACAGTGAAACAATCGAAAGTGCCAATGACATCTGCATGAAAGCAAAATGAATTCATTTTATGACTGGCACCATTATAATGAACAGCAAATTCATCCATAACAGAAAGACATTTAAAAGTTATGTGTTTCTAGATTCCCTGCTCATAAAAGTGAAAATGAGGAAACTGGTGTACCACATAAATTAAAAAAAGGACCACAGAGTGAAACATTGCCTCTTGAGTGAGTGGGGAGATGACTTCATGTGTTGATACTGCTTTAGAAAGAATGCTGTTAGGTCTTAATACAGTCCCCAGGGACTGCAGGGCTAAATGGGGTAGGGTGGGAAGAGAATGGTACTTTTAATACAATACTACAGAAATTTTCTTTCTCTTTATAATTGTCCAGACGTGCCATCTTGCTAGTCTATCTGACTAATAGCAATCAGTATGGGAATTAGCTCAGTCCCAGTGATGCTTACAGGTGTCAGGTACACCGATTCAGAGCATCTGAAACTTGCAAACTTTTATATGTATGTATGTATGTATGTATGTATGAAATTTGTACACCGCCCCAAACTTTAGTCTCTGGGTGGTTAACAATCGCATAAAACAAGTTAAAACATATACAAAAACCTAAAATAATTTAACAATTTAAAAATCACCCACAAATTAAAACCTTAAAATTTTAAAGAACTGAAAAAGCTTGGGTGAAGAGGTGGGTTTTCAAGTGCTTTTTAAAAATGGTCAGAGATGAGGAGGATCGTATCTCAGTAGGGAGTGAATTCCACAGTCTTGAGGCAGCAACCAAGAAAGCCTGTCCCCATGTGGTCACCAGCCGAGCTTGTGGCAACTGGATATGGATCTTTCCGGATGACTTCAATGGGCGGTGGGGCTCATAATGAAGAAGACGTTGGGGCTATTCTCACAATCAGCAAAAATCAGGCTAGGAGAGCCTAGCCCAATTTTGGCTGATCGTGTAAACCACTTGGCTTGCAGGTGAGTCAAGCAGCTAGCCCGCTTTTTAGCCCTCCCCTTAGCCTGAGCACTCCACAAACCTGGGCTTTCCATCGTGAGTAGCCGCAGCGCGGCTACCCATGAGGAGACCCCCAGAGGGAGGCGAAAAGCCGCCTCCTGGCTCCAGGGGTCTCCCCAGTATGCCCTGCGTGCTCGCACAGGGCATACTGGAGCTTCCGGGGGCCACACGGCCCCCAAGCTCCCCAGCCCCCGCCGGCTCCATCACAGAGCCAGAAATTATGTGGGTGGCCAATCCGGCCGCCCAGGGCTCCCTCCCCGCTCACCCTGCTAAACTGGGTCTCACTGATCGCGAGACCCGGCTCGTTCTCTTAGATACCCAGGGCCTAAGCTATTTAGGGCTTTATAAGTTATAACTAGCACTTTGTATTTTGCCCAGAAGCCTACTGGCAGCCAGTGTAACTCTATCAGCAAAGGAGTGATGTGGTCTCTCAAAGATGATCCAGAGACCAACCTGGCCACCGCATTCTGTACCAACTGAAGCTTCTGAACTACGTAAAAGGCAGCCCCACATAGAGTGCATTGCAGAAGTCAAGTCGAGGTTACCAACATATGTACCACTGTTTTGAGGTAGTTCATCTCAAGAAATGAATGCAGCTGGCGTATCAGCTGAAGCTAATAGAAAGCCCCTCTGGCCACCACCTCAACCTGAGATACCAGGGAGAGGTGTGGATACAGAAGTACTCCCAGATTGTGAACCTGATCCTTTTGGAGAAGTGTAACCCCATCTAGAACAGGAAGATCAAAATTGTCTCTGGAATTCTGACCCCACACAATAAGTACCTCCATCTTATCTGGATTCAATCTCAGTTTATTCTCCCTCATCCAGTCCATTACTGCTTCCAAGCAAGCATTTAGGGAAGTTATGCCATCTCCTGAAGAAGCTGACATGGAGAAGTAAATCTGGGTGTCATCAGCATACTGATAACACCCCACCCCAAATTCCCTGATGATCTCTCCCAGTGGTTTCATGTAGATGTTGAAGAACACTGGAGAAAGTATGGAGCCTTGAGGGACACCATACTTAAGCTCAGATTTAGAAGAGCAACAGTCTCCAATCGACACCATCTGGAATCTGTCCAAGAGGTAGGAGCGGAACCACTGTAAAACAGTGCCTCCCAAGCCCAACACTCTCAGACATTCCAGAAGGATATTATTTGGCCCTGCACCAAATCTCCTGACCAGTCTCATGTAGATGTTAAAAAACATCGGAGACAATATGGAGCCCTGCGGGACACCATACCGAAGTTCAGTTTTTGAAGAACAACAGTCCCCAAGAGACACCATCTTGAATCTGCCCGAGAGGTAGGAGTGGAACCACGGCAAAGCAGTGCCTCCTACCCCCAACCCCCTCAGACGCTCCAGAAGGATACTATGGTCAATAGTATCAAAAGCCATCAAGAGATCCAAAAGGACCAACAGAGTCACGCATCTTCTGTCAATTTCCAATTGGAGATCACCCATCAGACTGACCAAGGCAGTCTCCACCCCATAGCCCACCCTAAAGCCAGTTTGAAATGGCTCTAGATAATCAGTTTCCTCCAAGACCACCTGGAGCTGAGAGGTCACCACCCTCTCAATTACCTTGCCCAGCCATGGGATGTTGGAAACAGGCCTATAGTTGCACAACTCTGAGGGATCTAATGCAGGCTTCTTCAGAAGTGGTCTAATAATTGCCTCCTTAAGACAAGGAGGCATCCTGTCCTCCCTCAGAGAAGCATTGATGATTTCTACCAGGCCTCCTACAACAGCCTCCCTGCCAGATAGTATTAGCCACGTCAGGCAAGGGTCAAGAGAACAAGTGGTAGGCCTCACCGTTCCAAGCAGCTTGTCCACGTCCTCAGGAGTCACAAACTGAAATCGATCCAGTTGTACCACATAAGAGGAGATGCTGGACACCTCCAGTTCAGACATCGAATTAATTGTGGAGTCTCCATCTAAGTCAGTCCGAATCCGAGAGATTTTATCTGCGAAAAATTCTTTAAACACATCACAGCAGGTAACCGATAGCTCCAAATTCTGATTCAAGGAAGGCGGGGTACATACTAGCCCCCTCACAACCCTGAACAACTCCGCTGGACGTGAACTCGCAGATGCAAAACGGGCAGAAAAGAACAGATTCTTTGCCACACGTATTGCCTGAGCATAGATCTTTAAATGTGCTCTATGTTGTAATCTGTTGGATTCGAGTTGAGTCTTTCTCCACTTGCGCTCCAGTCGCCTAACTTGCCATTTCTGCCCCGTAGATCTTCTGTATACAAAGGGGTCAGTTTTGAAGTGGGTCGGAGGAGACACTTAGGAGCAATCATGTCTACTGCCCTGGTGAGCAGGTTATTCCAGTTTTCCACCAGGGCATCAACAGGATCACCGCCAAAACCAACATTAAATCCTTCCAAGGCTTCTTGGAATCCTATTGGATCCAATAACTTCTTCGGGCGGACCATTCTAATAGGCCCCTCGCCCCTGCAGAAGTGGAAAGTGGTTGTAAGCCTAACCTTAACCTGATGATGGCCCATCCATGACAATGGGGAAATCACAGGAGTCCCAACCAATGGAACACCACCCTGATCAGAGTAAGACCAAATGAAGTGTGTTACCTGCAATGTACGTCGGTCCAGAGACCACTTGGGATAGGCGCATAGTTGTCATGGCCACTATGAACTCCTGAGCTGCCCTGGACAAATTGGTCTCGAAATGAACATTGAAGTACCCCAGCACCAAAAGTCTGGGAGACTCCAACGCAAGTTCCACGACCAAGTCCATGAGCCCAGTAAGGGATTCCGTCGGGCAGCGGGTCAATGGGTACACCAACAGAAGTCCCAATCTATCCCTGGTCCCCAAATTTAGGTACACACATTCACTATGGTCAGATATCTCGACAGGGACCCTGATAAGGAAGATCTTATAGACCACAGCCACTCCACCTCCCCACCCACGTCCCCTCACCTGCTCCTCTACAGAAGCATGTGTTCTTAATATTTTAGATTTTTGATAGACTGTTGTATTGTTCCTTGTTAATCTGAATTTTGTAAGCTGCCCTGGGACTTTCTGTGAAAGTACAAGATACAAGTCTTTTAAATACACACGTACATATATTGCAATCACAATGTGGAAGCCACTTGAAACATGCATTTTTAAGCTCCTGCTACAACAGGTGCCACATCATTCTTTGCCTTTTGATGGATTGTTTTTTTTCCTTTCCAAGAGCCTTGGATCTTGGGAAAATAGCCAAGGTTCAAGCACTTCTTATTTACAGTGCCATGTAGATTCTCTCTTATGATCTAGATTTACTGAAAGATGTTTGGTTTTTCATAGGATTTCATATTGGGTTTTCATCAAACAGCAGACAATAGCACGATGAAACTGGGAATATCAATCTGTCCTGCCTTTCAGGACAGTGCTTGGCCATCTGAATTCAAAGGAAAATTCAGGCAGTGTATGCATACATAAAGCTGTATAGATTCTGCTGACAAGCCTGGCCACATGAACTCTTCCAGTTGTAGAAATATTGATTGAAAACCTTTTAATTGGCAAGGGAGCTCAGCACTCAGAAGACTAATGGGTACAGTGTGATGAGCCTAGATTTCATATAGTTTCCTATGTATTGATTTACATTTAGAGCATAAAGCCAAGGGTAGTCAGAGTGTTCCTTTTCTTGTTCACCCTCCCAGCGCACCATGAGATACATTATTCCCATTTATAAATGTGATCTAAGGCGAGGAGAAATTAACTTCTGCAAGGCTACTCAATGGGTGTAGTAATGTGCTCAAATTTGAAGGGGTTCCCAAGATTTAGTTTATACATTCTACCTGTAGGTATGCAATGCATGAAAGAGTAACCGATACTAGGATTTTAAGTATGCAGAGCAGCTTCATTTATCTGGTTTAACCATATGTAGGCTGGTTTGTATGTGTACACAGAAGCTAGCATTAGCACTTTCCCAAAAGGCATGAATCAATTGCATAACTGCTGCCACGATAAAGAGGTCCTCAATGACAAACTTGGCATAGGACCAAGGACTGCAGATCAGTGAATGAATGATCCCTCTTTGGCTTGTTAGGGTCCCATTAGCTCAGGTATGTAGACAGGGGCCAGAACACTGTATTTTACTCTATCACGAAGTGATATTATAGATTGTTATGTGGGGAAGGTATGCTAGCAGCCTAGAGCTGCCTCTGTATGCTTTTAACTGACAAGCCACAGCACTAGGCAGTAGGAATGCTTTTGCTTCATATCTGCAAGAAATACTGGTCTGCGCATCCCAAAGAAGAGGCAAAGAAATAAGTTATGAACAGGAAGAGAAAGAGTCTCTCTACTGACTGTCATGAAACAACCAAGGGGCATCCAAAACTATAAACAGCTTTGGGACCAAACTTAATTGGCCACAAAACAGGGGTGTAGCTATAATTAGGCAAACGGGTTCAAAGAACCCGAGCCGTGCCCAATCAGGAGCCGCCATTCGCGGCCCTGACACGCCCCCCATGTCTGATGTCAGACACGGGGGCGGTAGTTTAGCTCCCGAGCGGGGGCTGTGCAACCCCTTCAGGAGCTAAACAAAGGCTGCCGCGCGGCCCCTTCAGGAGCTAAGACTGGTGTTGCGTTTGCAACGCAGCCCAAAAGCAGCTCTTCCCTGCAGGGAAGAGCCACTCCTGGGCTGTGCTGTGAACGCAGCACCAGCCTTTGTCTAACTGCCAAAGGGGCCGCGCGGCCCCTTCAGCAGTTAAGCTGCTTCTCCCGAACGGAGCCTCAAGGCTCCGTTCGGGAACCAGACCACGCCCCCCCCCATGTCTGACGTCAGACATGGGGGGGCATGGCTATCCCCTGCGTCTGACGTCAGATGCAGGGGGCGGGGCTATCGGGGCACCCGCCACAGCCGCACAAGGGCCGCTGGCGGGCTAGCTACACCCCTGCCACAAAAGCTAGACCACTTTGCTTGCCATTACCTCAACATGATTCGGAACAAAATCAGTCTCAGTTCAGCCTCAATTAAACAAAAACATGAGTATTCCCATTTTAATCAAAAGAGTAAAATTCAAGCAAAAAAAAAAGGAGGAGAAAAATACAAATAGTCTCTGCCTCTGTCTATCCTATAGAGAAGAGGGAGAATGTTAAGAAGCTCCTGTGTATGAGTAAGATATAATGTGAAGGGCAGAGAATTTGTTCCTTTTTAGGCCCCAGTACTCAGGGCAAATGAAGTACATTTACAGCAAGCCAAGGGGGACTTCTCCGCAAGGGAGAAACAGCACAGATGGTCCAGGCTGTGCCATGGATTAACTAGAGGGCAACATGTAGTAGCAAGACATTAATTTATTTTGGGGGTCAAACAACTCAGGAATGGAGAATACAAAATCAGAGATTAATGAAATAAGCAGCAGGAATACCACCAAGGGGGAAAATACACATTTTCAGAAATGCTTATTGAGATCCCAGTCTTCTGTCCTAGAATTTGGTCATTGCAATTTAAAGGGAAATAGTGCAGTATCTAATTTTCTTAGGAGCCACTATACTTTTCACATACTAATCTGGAGGCTGAATAATGTATTTTGCCAGGCAATCACCAAGACTTTATCATTTAGTTGTGATAACTAATGTTAAGAAGCTAGAGACTGGGATATTATAATTATAACTTAACATATTTATATATGGCCCCCAAACCTATGTCTCTGGGTAGGCGGTTTACAATAAAACAGTACAAATTAAAACAAAATTAAAATGTTAACATGTTAAAATAATTTAAAATTTAACAAAACTTTAAAAACTGTAAGTCTAATTAAAGGTTCTGAGGGCTGAGACAAAGCATCACAGCCCCCAACCCTCGGCACTGCCAGCAGCTGCCGGCAATCGTGTGAACAGGCAATCCGCCCATCCAGGGAGCCAAGAGGGATCGTCTGTGGGGAGGTAAGTGCACGCAGCCTTCCTCCCCACTCTCCCCTGAGCCCTTTCTCACTGATTGTGAGAAAGGGCTCGTTCTTTTAAATGCCCAGGGCCTAAGATGTTTAGTGCTGTATAGGTTATAACCAGCACCTTGTATTTCTCCTGGGAACTTATTGGTAGCCAGTGTAGCTCTTTTAGTATAGGAATAATATGGTCTCTCTGAGATGACTCAGAGGTCAACCTAGCTGCCGCATTCTGTACCAACTGTCATTTCCAGACAATGTACAAAGGCAGCCCCACATAGAGTGCATTGCAGTAGTCTGGAGATTATCAACATATATACCACTGTTCTGAGGTCATTTATCTCAAAAAATGGATGCAGCTGGCATATCAGCCGAAGCCGATAGAAAGCACCACTGGCCAGCACCTCAACCTGGGACAAACCTCCTGGGAGAGGTTTGGATCCAGAAGTACCCCCCAGACTGCATACTTGTTTCTTCTGGGGAAGTGTTACCCCATCCAGAACCTGCAGATCAAAGTCGTCTCCTGAGTTCTGACCCCACACAATAAGTACCTCTGTCTTATCTGGATTAAGTCTCAGTTTGCTATCCTTCATCCAGCCCACCACTGTCTCCAGGCAGGCTTCTCCTGATTATGTTGACATGGAGAAATAGATTTGGGTGTCATCAGCATACTGATAACACCCTGCACCAGATCTCCTGATGATCTCTCCCAGTGGTTTCATGTAGATATTGAAAAGCATTGGAGAAAGTACGGACCCCTGGGGATGCCATATAAAAGTTCACGTTTTTAAGAAGAACAGTCTCCAAGTGACACCATCTGGAATCTGCTCGAGAGGTAGGAGCAGAACCACTGCAAACCAGCTCCTCCTACACCCAACCCCGTCAGACGCTCTAGAAAGATACTATGGCCGATAGTATTGAGAGCCACCAGGAGATACAAATGGACCAACAGAGTCACACTCTGTCAGTTCCCAACTGGAGAAAATTCATCAGCCCGACCAAGGCAGTTTCCAACCCACAGCCCACCCGGAAGCCAGTCTGAAATGGGTCTAGATAATCTGTTTCCTGGGATCCTTTTTTTTTCTTTTTAAAATTATTTTACACAGAAGTGTAAATATTTAAGTATTTTTTACTGAATTCTTTTGATAGGGCACTTTAAACATTGAAATAATGTAATCATGAGCTCTTTGGGACAGGCTTTGTTTATGCTGCCTTCTCAGGTAATGAATTTATTATGCACAAACCCTAAAGTACAATACAAGGGCATATTTCTGACTCTTGAAAGCTTCTGAAAACAAATTTCTTCTTCTACTTATGGCCATCAGGACCAGATAAGATTTATTCACAGCCCAAATCGAGCCTATGGACTGCTGGTTCACCATCCCTGAGACAGGCAGGCAATCATAGTATCTTCCATGTGCTTTAGAATAGAGCTGGTAAGGCACACCCAAAATATCACGGCTTTTACAATTACTGAGCCAAATTCTGATACTTACTTTTCAAGATTCAAGCAAGTTAAGCTTTAAAAAATAAATCAGGATTGAGGCATTTTATTTGTGACAAGAATCCCAATCAAAAACCTGTTTCATTGCCTGAGAAGGCAGAATTATTTATTTATTTATTTAGATTGATATGTCACCCTGCTCCCATAGAACACAGGGCGGCTTACAAGCAATACACAGCAACACAATTCTATAAAATACATCTTACATAACATAAGAATAAACAAAGCCTGTCCCAAAGAGCTCATAATTACTTTATTTCAGTGTTTAAAGTGTCCTATCAAAAGGATTCAGGGAAAATTACATAACTATTTACACTTCTGTGTATTTTTTAAGGGATCCCTGGCTTCAAAGAGAATAATAGCAATAGCACTTACATTTATATACCACTCTATAGCCGGAGCTCTCTAAGTGGTTTACAGTGATTTAGCATATTGCCCCCAACATTCTGGGTACTCATTTTACTGACCTCGGAAGGATGGAAGGCTGAGTCAACCTTGAGAATAAGTTTTTTCTACTACATTTTTTAATATCAAGGCCAGTGGATTGGATCCCAACAACTACTTCTGTGAACAGAAGAACTTCCATTTGTGTGTGTGGAGGGGAGTGAATCTTGTCAATCTCCCTTCCCTCTATTGCTCCCTGCACCTCCAAAGTCTGCTCCTAACCCTCAGGTACATCCTTTCAAGGGAAACAGGTCTGCAGAAAAAAAATGGGATTGACAACAATAAATTTAAATCTGTATTCTATGATTTAAATGAACCTCCTTCCAAACCCACCCCCTCCTCCACACACAGCATAGCCCTCTGGCTGATGGTAGAGGGCTACCCTTTGCTTCTGCTATCCCCAGGCAACTGGAAGTTGGAGTAGATCAGGGCTGCACAACTTCAACCCTCCAGCTGTTGTTGGACTACAACTCTGATCATCCCTAGACACAGAGGCCAATAATCAGGGGTGGTGAGAGTTGGAGTCCAACAACGGCTACAGGGCCAATGTTGTGCATGCCTGGGGTAAAGAGCTCTTTGGGTAGGAACAGGGAAAGCAGGTTCCCTGCAGCTGCTCCTTCCATGGCTGATGGGCAGTGCCAAGGTAGTCGCACCCTTCACACAATGTTCTTCTTGAGAGGCAGAAGGTGTTACTTCCCAGGAGCTCTAAGACCATATTCCCTTTCTTTCCCCCACTTAAATGTAAAGTGTGCCGTCGTGTCGGTGTCGACTCCTGGTGACCACAGAGCACTGTGGTTCTTTGGTAGAATACAGGAGGGGTTTACCACTGCCATCTCCCATGCAGTATGCGATGATGCCTTTCAGCATCTTCCTATATTGCTGCTGCCCAGTATAGGTGTTTCCCATAGTCTGGGAAAGATACAGCGGGGATTCGAACCGGTGACCTCTGGCTTGCTAGTCAAGTCATTTCCCCGCTGCACCATTAGGTGCAGAAATAGCAGTAGAAAGCTGTCCAGGTTTGTGAGATGAGAGAGCTGGATAAATGTGCAGAACACAGCTTGTAGCCAGTGTCTTCATGACCTACTAAGTAGGCTGCCATTACTACCAAGTAGGCTGCCATCTCTACTTCCTTCCCTAGTCTGGAATTGTTAAGAAAGGAAGGAAATGGCATCTAGGAAATAACTTGCCCTCTGAACTCTGAATCTGGCCCAGCAGTTGCCAATTATCAGCCACCACTCTGCATTCTGAAGGTATTGAAAGTGAAAACATAATACAGTATAGGAATCAAATAGAGTGACACATACCAAAAAAAGGGGACAAGCAACCGATGAGGACCTTGGCTGGAACATTTAATCTGTTTAGAGAAGGCTATGGATAATGCCAGAAAGGAGGGCATTTCAGGAATTCCTAAACATAAATGTTTATATTCTGCAGAGGTAAATGACCACAAATAAGACTCCCTGTGGGAAGGGAGGGGCTAAGTGTCCGTTAGACCCAGCAGGCAAACTGAAAGGCCTGTTTCCCCCTCTCCTCCTGCCAGCTGAAGGGTGGCTAGCTGCTGACTCTCATCTTTAAATTAATTTAATTAATTGAATTAGCAAGGCACTGGAGATGAATGTCTGCAATTGCACAACACAAAAGAAAAAAGAAAAGAAAAAGACAAATGTTCCAGTAATGGAGCGGGCCAATAACCAGGAGGTCTGATCGCGTGCAAGCAAAAAGGAAAAGCCTTTCATATGTTGGAAAACTCACATCCCTTTTTTTGTAGGTCAAGGCAGGCAGGGGCCTTGACTTAGTGGTAGAGCATCTGCTTTGCATGCAGAAGGTCCCAGCTTCAATGCCTGGCATCTCCAGGAAGGGCTGAGAGAGACTCCTGCCTGAAACCCTGGAGAGCTGCTGCCAGTCAGAGTAGACAAGTTAGATGGACCAATCGTTCGACTTGGTATAAGACAGCTTTCTACATTCCTATCTGTGTAGCTAGACCACAATTATAGAGCTCCTTGTGGGCTGCCAACCTGCCCTATATAGTTTGTAAGTTGCATTCAGGTTGGTGGGTTCACACACAGTGCAGGTCTAATCTGACAATCACAATTGTGGTGTTTGGGACTGTAGCAAAACTGGACAATTGTTTGGAACAGATCAACATTGATGGTAGCTTTAAAACAGGGTGGCATAATGAGATTGGGTTTTTTTAATTTTCTTGCAATTCTCAGAAACATATACCTATGAATAAAGAGAATCATCTGGAACCATTGTTGACAGAAAGCTGTGTTTATTATTCAATTCTGTCTTCTACAGGGGAAGGAGTATTTGATTTGGTATGAATACAGCTAATTAGTATTTACTTCCAAACTTAGTTCTCTTCAGATATAACTAATGTCTAAAGATGCCTGAGTGAACCTCCAGCCTGCATCAATCTAGTGAACTGCAGTTTTGCTTGCAGACTGTAATTCATAGCAGAATCTCTAGGTCTTGAAACTAAGATAAGTAGCCTTATTTATGCTAACACACCTAATACCATACTCCTTAGGAAAAGGAGATCATCCTGGATACTACAAGGATAGTGCATTTTTGCCTTGAAATATCATATCTATCACTGCTATTCATACTGCTCAAGGTGTCTAAAAATCATGCAATTTTTAAAAAGGTGGTGGTGGTGGCATGCTACTCCATTTCTTAGTTGCCGACTCAAGAGTAAATTGGCGATACCGAATTTTCCCAGAGTCACTGGTTGTCAGGTTTATTTACTGATTAATATATATTAGCAACCATACATATTTTGAGGCGGGGGGCCTATTGATAATGCCTGCTCAGGTATGCCCACACAGTCATGTTTTCCAAAAGGTGATCCAGATGCTGGAGGTCAATACAGTTGTCCTTCACCAACCGCAAGGGATCCATTCCAGGAAAACCTTGCGGTTGGCGAATCTGCGGTTGGGGCGACATAGAAAACAATTGGAAACGGGGGTTAGGTGAATTGTGACCAAAAAAACAAGGTAAAAAACAAAACGTGCAGTCACAATTCTGTTCAAAAATTATTTTCAAGGCAATTTACATAATACACAAATTAAAGGTAAAGGTAAGTATGCCCACCCGGATTTGGAAAGCCAGAATATGGCAACTCTAGCCTCTGTGTGCATGTGCAGAGGGCCAAAACTGGCCCAATCTGTATCATCTGGGAGGAAAGTGGACCCATGTAAGGAGCTCTTTGGCGCCACCTCTGCTGCCTCCTAACTCCTCAGCACACAACTCTCTCGCGCCCAACTCTCCGCCACCTCCAGGGCCCATTTGGGAGGAGGGAGGAGCTCTCGTCGCCATCCTCGATATGCCGCCACCGCACAGCGGAAATTTTAAAAGTATGAAACTGATCCCTCGAACCCCCAGAAAGGAACCCCTGACCCCAGAAATGAACCCCCAAACCAGTGATAAACCGGACATTTAAAAAAAAACTTGCCACATCGCGGTTGGCAAGAGAGGTCTCATTTTTGCAATCACAGATACTCAAATCCGTGATTGAGAAAAACACGGTTGATAAGGGGCAACTGTACTTTATATAAGCAAATAGGCAAGGAGATGGCAGACCTAACTGTGCTTTGCTATCTCACTGAGTAACCAATCAAGTTTTCCCCATTATTCTGCCTGAAAACATCATTATGAAGTCTTTTTGTGTTCATTCACTGTGTTCTTCTGGTACTTAGAACTCAGCAAGGTGAGCTGAAACATTATACTCTACAAAAACTATTGGAAAGTGCTTTGTGGAGATGAGATTTTTCTAATGAAACTGATAATTCTCATCTGGGTAATGATATTTGCATTTTATACAATAACAGCAGGAGCACTGAAGATCATGTCCAATGTCATTCTGCAAATAAGCAGCAAGCATAGAAAAATTCAAAAAGGCCAATTTTCAATCACCAGGTATGACCAGTAGTTGCTGCACATAAAATGTGTTTCATGGGATACAATGGGAAATGGTTGCCCACATGTGAAGTGGTATATAAAAGATAATGCATTTCTTTGGAACAAAAGGACAACTATATCAACCTAACACTTCCTTCATTTTGACCCCAAGTTAATTTTATTAAGAGACAGGTTACTAGGTTCTTTGTTGGCAAATGGCACATTAATGAGATCTCTTTGAAATAATCCCATCTCCAATACGCAGGGAAAATTACATTTTCCAGCGTAATTATTACGTCAGTCAAATACCTCAACTCCAGCATTAATTGCTTCTTTCCAGATTCCAGCAGCAGCTTGTCAGGCAGCAAAGTAAACTCCAGAAAAGGGAAAGGGTTATGAGAGGTGGGGTGGGGAATAAAATGCAGAGGATGCAATGGTAGGACTGCAGTAAAGTTAATTACCTTTTAAAAATAAAATCCCATAGTGAGGCTTTGTCACTCTTATCTCACACAGATCCTTTTGTATGAAGCAGGGGACTTGCAAACAGACCAAAAGATTGGGCAAAAGTAGGTCACTGTCTTCATGAAAAGGACATTCACCAAGGAAAAGTCCTTTCTTCTTTGAGTCTCTTCAGTGTCCTTGGGGCTTTAGCACACATGTCTTATGAGAGGAAATATGCTAGAAAACTCCCCTCAGGAAATAGCCCGTATGCCTTGCCACCTTTCCCTGTAACCCTATCAAGATATATATTTGCATCTGGTTATTCACCAGAGAAAGAAACATCTACGCAAAAGGCAGATACAGGTGGTTCTTGCTATCTCTGGGGCTTCTGTTCCCACCAGTTTCCACAGATAACAAGACTTTAAGTCAATGGCAATTGGGGATTAGGTTCCGGGGGGGGGGGAGTTCTTAAAAAACAATAGAAAGGCAAAAATGGAGAAATATCATACTGTGCCATGCTCTGCAGGTCTCCATCTGTCCAGCAATGCACCCAAAATCCCAATTGCAAAGGTTTTCCACACAAAATATCATGGGATAGGAAAGAGCCACAAAATGGCTCCAATTAGCAAAATGGTGGCCAGCTGGAAGTTGCAGATAAATTTGACAACCTGTATTTATCAAATTTCCCCTTCCTCCAAGAAGTTTTGGGTGATTTACGTACATTGTATCCTCACAACCCTGTGAGATAATCAGGCTTAGAGATTATGACTAACCCAAGGTCACCTGGTGCTCAAACCTGGGACTAAAGAACCCAGCCTGGTTTCTGCTGGTCGTGAGAACCGCTGGGAGCCGTGTGGCTCCCAGTGGCTGCTTAGTGGCAAGCCCGCTTATGGGGACCACCCCTTTAAATGAGGTTAACAGAGTGAGCGCTCCGTTAACCTTGTTCAATCAATCTGTGTCCACTGCAGCTGCTTACAGGACGAGGCGTGGGAGCATCGGAGTCCAGCTGCCGCTCAGCTGGGCAAGTGATCCGCTTGCTCGGCGACAGGTACGTGATAGTCTGTGGGGAGAGCAGGTCAAAGCCACTCTCCCTGCAAACCTCCTCCCAGAGTTTCATACTGCTCATGTCAAGCGCCTCATGGAATGCCAATAGCATCCCTTGGGCTCTATAAAGCTGCCAATTCCAGACTGTGGTCTGAGCTGCTCAAAGAGTGTGTCCACGCTAACACACATACCTGCCCCTTGGCCAGTGCACGTGTCTGCCCTCAGGGACCTTCATGGCCAAGCAAGAATTTGAAATAAAGCCTCCCTGGCTCAAACTGCCCACTACCAGACTAGCAGACCATACTAGCACCACCAATCCTTGGCTCGTCCTTCCAGTGATGGCTGCAATTTACCATATACAAAGATTAACAAGTGAACTCACCCATATTATTGAATATATGCATTCAGGCTTCAACAGTTTAAGGTTACATAAAAAATTTCAGGCTCACCCTCTGCCCGCCCCCCCTTTTTAAATATGAGATTTATCAACTCCCCTTTCAGTAGTTTGGGTGAACTAACATTGCTGTGCCACTGTTAAATTTCTTTCAATGAAAGAAATTGGTACTTCAAGCAGCTATTAGGGAGAATGTCAAGTTTCCATCAGAAAATACAAACGAGCATACTATTTTATATCCAGTCAGCAAATTCCAAGTACCTCTCCCTTGGCCTTTATGCACAATTTTGAAGGTGGATTAGGAATTCAGGAAAACAAAGTGGTGGGGGTGGGGGGAATCCTTATACTATCCTCATTGGTGGGTGGGAGAAGGAGAGAGTGCTTATGTGTGAGAGAAAGACAGACCCAGTCGGCATTACATGCTCTTTAATGGGTGTCCTTCGCATTTGTCAGGAAAATGGGCCACTTTGTCTTCAGCACTTTAGTTTCTACCCCTTTTCTAATGAATCTCTGTTTGCCCTTCCAAAAGATGAAAACTCCTTAGGAGCTTATCTGCTTGAAACAGCATTGTGTCTCATTTTGTACCACTTTTCAGGCTGCAGGGACTTAAAGGGCTACAGCAGGGTATGACAAACTAACAGCATCTGTGCCCTGCCTTTTCATCTGTGCTGCTCTCCTATAATTACTGACTTCCCCCTTTCTGCTGCAATTATCGCTTCTCTCCCACTTAATGATCAGCTGTGGAATTAAGCTGATTTTCTCACTCTTCCCTTGTTGCCATGACAACAACTGGCCTGCACCTGCCACTGGATGAACAGTGGCACTTGGGGGGGGGGGGGACAACAACCACAATGGGAACAGTTATGGTTTCTTCATATAAGTAAGACATGTACAGTAAAATTGCAGAAGGGATGGGGAAGAAAGGAAGACTCAGGAAGAGAACGAAAGGCATGCTAAATAAAAATAGTTTATGAGGAGCTTAGAGGAACATAAAATTTCCTTTTCCTTCTAATCCATAGATAGCCATATAATTCTATGGTTAGGCCCAAGGTACATCTACAGAACTTGCATAATTATATTGGAAACACACTTCTGATAAAAAGAAAGAAACCCTGAAACAAAATGAATGGGGAAAACCACAATACAGGTGGCCCTTGTTATTTGTGGGGGTTCTGTTCCCTCCAATTTCCGTGGATAACAAAACCACAAATAAACAGAACTTAACCCTATGGGAATTGGAGGGTTAGGTTTCTTGAGCTTTAAAAAATGTTTAAAAAGTGGTGGTGGTGGGCAGAAATAAGCATAGAAAGATATAGTACCTTGATCTCCAGGTATTCTCCCCAAATCTTCTTATTTTTTGTTTTAAATCTTTTTAAAAACAAAAAAGAGCCACAAAATGTCTCTGTACTTCAAAATGGCAGCTGAAAATGACTTCCGAAGTCATTTCCGGCCACTAAGGAACCATGGATAAGCAAACATTGCTTATATTTCATGCAACAGATAAAGAAACTGGGTCTCTAAGACCTATCTGCAGATACATGAAACTGTGATCCGTGAAACCACAGATAACAGTCTCATGTACAGTCAATGTGGTGAAAATGTCAGAATGAAGGCCAAAGCTGAAATTCCCACTTAGCAGCCTTGAGCACATTGGTTCAAGGGAAAGTAATTTCCCCCCCCTGAATGGCTGCCATTTCTTTTAATCCTGTACAAGTCAATGAAGCAGTTAAGAGAGTGCTGCTGCTTTGGACTCTCTCTTCTCAAAGATACAGAAGTCTCTGGCCACTGTTAGACAAGTCTAATGATTAATGTCGCCCTCATTATAGGTGAGCTTCTGCAGAGTGGAGTGAGGTATTACAGCACAACAGAACTCACCTGTATGTGTGGACAAGAGAGAAAAGGTTTTCCATGCAGATCCACTGTTAGCTGGAGTTTCTAGACCAAGAGGAAGGCAAATTTTATCTCAAGTCTTTTGCCAGCCTGTTTCAGGCACATTTACATCCCCTTTTTTTCCTCTTCTCCCCTCTGTAACATCTATATCTATATAATTATTTCTCCAAGATGGGATGCGTGGGGACGTGACAGAAAGGAGGCAATTGGCTGACAGAGGGGGAGGAGGCAATTGACTGACAGAGGGGGAGACACGTGCAAGAGTTCCAGCCACACATCCTGAGAGCATTGGCAACCGTTGCCACTCCGGGAAGGAGGTCAGGCGGCAGGAGGAGGACGGGCGGCAGGCGGAGCCCCGCCGTCCTGAGGAAGAGGAGAACAGTCCACTGGATGTGTGGCAGTGAGGCAGCAGTGGTGGAGGGCCCGGCCACGGTTGGGAGACGGCAGTGGGGTGAGGAGGAGTTGGCGGGCCCTGGCGGAAAGAGAGCTGCCGAGGAGGGAAGGAGAGAGACCGAGGAGGAAGCAACGCCATTGCAAGCTGCCAAGGATGGCTGAGCATGTGGCGAAAATGGGGCTGCTGGCCTCCTCGCAAGGAGGATGAATGCTGGTGGGGGGAGGGAGGTGGGGGAGGTTGAGGCGAAGGCGCCATCGCCACCGCAAATGGCCAAGCAGCCAACAAAAATAGGCTGCTGGGCTCTTAGTGAGGAGAATGAGAGCTGGCAGGGGGAGGGACTCAGAGGAGTATCCATTGCAAGTGGCCGAGCAGACGGTGAAAATGGGGCTGCTGGTCTTCTCGAGAGGAGGATGAGCGCTGCCAGAAGACATGGCAGTGAAGGAGACTGGCTGAAGGGATGGGAAGAGAACTGGCTTAGCCTTGAAATGGAGGGAGAGTAAGGTAGAACTAGAAAGGGCTGAAGGGGGGAAAGGGGGAAGAGTAAGGGAGAACTAGGGGTGCAGATGCTCTGCGCCTGGTCAGCTAGTTTGTTTTATTCATTATCCATTGCCCCACACATCTTCTGGGATCCATTACGAAACCTGCTGTGAGCCTTCATAATGCATGGAACCCACGGGGTGGAAAGCTGGTGTTGTGGTAGTGAGCATGAATAGTTCTCTTTGCTAAGCAGGATTCATCTTGGTTTGCATTTGGATGGGTAACTATATGTGAGCACTGTCTGCTGTGAGATATTCCCGTTAGGGAATGGGGCCATAACTCAGAGGTAGAGTATCTGCATGCATGCAGAAGGACCCAAGTTCAATCCCTGTCATCTCCAGGTAGGGCTGGGAAAGACACCTGCCTGAAACTGACTGAGCTACTGCCAGTCAGTGTAGACAACACTGAGCTATAAGGACCAATTGTCTGACTTGGTATAAGGCAGCTTCCTATGTGAGCAACGGCTGGCACCTTCCACTTTCATCGCAGCCACATTTACATAGCTAACAAGATATCTGCTGGGCTACAGCTGACCTTTCCTTGCTCCCTGACCTTTCATGCTGCAGAAAAACAATCCAGTTGTTTGTGTCTTCTCAAAATGTCAGCGTAGAGATTAAAGCAGAAATAGTGACTGACATCCTAAGGCAGCAGCAGTGTGCTGGGAAGGCACATACAGGCTGCAGAAGAATTCCAGAGCTTTGCAGCAGAGTGTGTGCAAGGTGGAGGTGGAGGATGGGGGTGCTGACAGTGATGTTCACTTATCTTTGCTTCCCCACAAAGTTCCCTGCGCCCTTCAAAAAATATGTCCCCAAGGTCTGTGTAACCCTTAGGGATATATTTTTAGAGGGCGGGGGCACTTCTGGAGGAAGTAGAGATCAGCAAAAACCACTTCCCCCCCCCGCCCCCGCTCCTGTAAGGTCCTCACTGAGGAGCTAAGAAAGCTCTGCAGCATGGATATGTCTTCTGGGCATGCTCCCATATCTCTCTTAGTCAGAATGGCAACCACTGTTTTATCTACAGTGCTCCAAGCAATTCCCAATTATTGACTAAAACTGTGTAGTGAAAATTATTTTACTATTTATGTACAATATGTAAAAGATTGCCATGGCTATATAAAGCTGTTTCTGCTTATAAAGCTTCTCACATTACAAAGTGTAAGGCTGTTCTCAAAAGCAGCCAAGACCAGGCTAGGGCAGCTAAGCACGGGCTTGGCAGCCCATGAGAAGTGGTGGGAGCAGAGTGGCGCCTGTAACATGGCAGCAGCAAACCAGCCAGGGGCAGAGCAAGGTTGGAGTGGGCCCAGAAACAAGATTTTAAAATGGGCCCCCCCTCACTGAAGTAAAATTTTATATTTTTTTAAAGGTTTTGTAAATTGTGGGTGATGCAAGTCATTTAATGGTACTAGAGAAAGACATGCTGTTCTGGTAGCTTCAGGTCTTAACACTCACATCAGTTTCGGAGGATGAATACAACTGAAGGAAGCCCTGGTGGGTGCGCGGCTGGGGGAGTCAGTCATGTGACCTGCCTCGGGGGGGCCCCAAGGCAGTGGGCCCCCAGACAACTGTCTCCCCTTGCCCTATTATAGTTATGCCCCTGAAACCTGCCTATGGAGCATGGTAGATAGCCAAGGTTAAGGACACGAGTGCACCCTTAACCCAGGCTAACTGCTCGTGTGTGAGTGCTGGCTGCTCCCATCTGGCGCTGGAACAGGAGTGGACTGCTAGCCATCGCCGAGGGGTCCCCACAATGCTCTGTGTACTCACACACTGCATTGTGGGATTTCCGGGGTCTGGGACCATGTGTCCCGACCCCTGCACCTCCGTGCTTCCTGGGGCAGCAGTGGACCATCTGTGCGCACAATCTATGTGCCCTGACCTGCCCAGACCTGGAGCCCTGACCTTCCCAGACCCAGCAGCCAGATCATCTGCGAGGAAGGTGAGCTTCTGCTGCCTTGTCCACTGCCCAGCCCTCTCACAGGGTCTATTTCCCAAGTAGAACATGTAGATGCTTCATATTCCCATGCAAGTGAAGCGATACCTTTTATTGGACCAATTAATACAAAAGCATACCTGTAAAAAAGATGTGTGCATACCTCTTCATAGGTTGTTGGTCTGAAGACCTGTTCTAAAAACAAGTACTGTATAGTTCAAGATCTCACACTGTCAGCATTTGGAACATTACTTTATCTAATACAAGGGTTCCCAACAGGGGGAACTAGCGATACTTGAAGGGCTCCTAAGGGATACTCAGAACCCTCCTGCCTCCCTATGTTGGTCATATGCAGTCTTACTGAAATTAATAGGACACATTTACTTCAAATGAAAGTAATTTTAAAAAGTTTATTTTAATGGGAGTACTCATAAGTAACTTAGTCTGGAAGTAAGCCAGTGGTTGGAGTAGCCTGTCTCATAATTGTAACGTGTGTGTGTGTGTGTCTGTATGCACGCGCGCGCGCGCGCGCACACACACACACACACACACACAATATATATATATATATATATATACACACACACACACACACACACACACACACTCTATGGGGTAACTGAACTAAAGATTTGCGACAGAAGGGAAACACTTGTTAAAAGTCTGGGAACTCCCTGATCTAATAAGTAATCACTACACTTGCTCTGCGGGACTAAACATAATTTGCTCCAGACCACTAGAAGAAGCTCATTATACCATATTATTCCCTCAGATTTAAGCAGAAGATTTAGAACCAGATTCCTTTTATACTTCATGTCAGAGAGCATATCATCCCTTCACTGGATTCCAAGCACACCCAGCCCTAGTGTCCCCGGAGAGGACAGATAACTTTGACAGAGGACAACCTTCCTTTTTTCTGCTGCTATTCCAAAGTTACTTGCTAGTGTCAGCCCAGTCTCCTGAGGTGGTCTAAGTGACATAATACAAATCACTGTCTGGAATTAGACACCTCAGAAACCAAAATAAGGCTAGACAGAAGTGAAAGAGCCCGTTTCATCCTCAATTCCAAGAGGAAGTGGAACTTTTCTCGGTAGTATTTTTGATAGATATTTACAAGTTATACAGACCATTTTAATTCCACTGTATTTTCCTCTTCTTTGGCAGACATCAATATCATCTTTGGGGATGATACTGTTATTTGCCTCAGAGAGCTCTGTAAGTAAGATGAATGTGCTGCATAAATATTAAGTACTAGTTTACCCCGTGCAGAGCATCTGCAAGCTAGTCCTTGAATCCTTCCCTCACCCCCTGCCACAGTCCCCCTGACCTCAGAGATCTCTCCACCCACACCTGAGCCACACTCCTGCTCCTCTTCCACCCCCCTCACCCCTCTTAGTAACTCCTCCATCCCTTTACTCCATCCCACTCACCCCACTTGGTCGCAGCTGCAGCATTGATGGTGGCTATTGGACAAGCTGCAGCCCCCTATCCCCAGAGTCCTCTCCACCCTCACCCAAGCCCTGTTCCTCCTCCTCCTCACAGGAACAGCAGCAGTTGACAGGGCCCTTCCTCGCTGCCGCCATGGCTGTTTGTTTCCCTCAGGCAGCTGACAGGCCCAGGCCTGTCCCTTGCCTGCCTGCCTCTCTCCATCCACCAATGGCCACAGTAGCCCCAAACAGCAGCAGTGGCTGACTAGGCCCATCCTTGCTGCCAAGATGCGCTGCCATGGCCACTCATTCCCCTCAGGCTGCTGACAGGCTCGGGCCCTTCCCTTGCCCTTCCTTTTCTCTCTCTTCCCCTCCTTTCATTTTCTCTCCTCCACTCACCCTTCCTTCCTTCCTTCCTTCCTTCCTTCCTTCCTTCCTTCCTTCCTTCCTATCTCTCTCTATCTCCCCCTGTGTTAACAGATCTTGTTCATCTTATTTCTTCATCAGTTCACACAACGGCAGCCTCCTTCTCCTGAAGGGGCTCTTTCCGTCCTCACCACCACTCTCTTCGCAGATCCCTGCCCACTATCCTTTTATATGTATAGATTCCTCTCCTCTACAGTCGAGAACATCTTCTGACCAGCAACAGTTGCATTCCAACTGACCTTAACCATCACAGGCTACTCCTCCCTATCTGCATATGGAATCCCCACTGCCCAATCACTATGATGCTTCTGCTCTCACAGGCTCCTCCTTCCCTATCTGCATATGGAATCACCACTGCCCTATCACCACAGTGCTTCTGCTCGCGAACTCTTGCAAGAGCTGCCACACACGGGTATACCTTGATAGATAGATAGATAGATAGATAGATAGATAGATAGATAGATAGATAGATAGCATAAAAATAAACACAGCATGATAAAATGACAGACAGGATTATAAATAATTAAAACCATAATTTTAATATGCTTCTTCAAAAGGAGAGTTTTCAGATCGTTTTAAAACTAATTCAGGAGGGAGACTGGCTGCTGGAAGGGCATTCCAAAGATGGGGAGCCACAAGTGAGAAGGCCCTGTTCCCTGACAACTGAATATGTGCCAGTGGCAGGGCCTGACATGAAAATATGAGGGCCCTGGTAGATTCATAAGGGAGAATGCAGTTTGACAGATATCCCAGTTCCAAGCCCTGTAGGGCTTTGAAGATCAAGACCAGCACTTTGAATCTGGCTCAGAACCAAACTGATAGCCAGTGAAGCTGCCACAGGATAGGTGTAATACTAGTATAGTGGTTAACACCCATAAGTATCCTTGTGGCAGCATTCTGAACCAGCTGGAGCTTCCAAACTATCTTCAAAGTCGGTCCCACATAGAGTGCATTGCACTTTATCAATCTGGATGTAACCAATTCATGGGTAACAGAAGTCAGATCCAATTTCTCCAGGTAGAGTTGCAGCTGGCATATTAGCCGAAGCTGGTAAAAGGCACAATATGGTACAGGCTATATGTGAATAAAAGGGGATAATCTGGCAATATCTGTTATCATCAAGACTTATCAAAAACCACAAACCATCTGTACTTAGGGTTGCAAATTTAAATGTTGAAGCAAATGTAAAGGCTGCTAAGCTGGAAGAAATAAAATGCAACGTGCATGGTGAAACAACTCCTGTCCAAGTCAATAATAAACTGTTAGAGAGCAAAATAATGAGAGGCTTATGACCATTCAGATAATGGAGAGAACCAAAGTCTACAACATTATTCACAGAATTAGCTTTCATTCTTAGCCCCCTCTTGGCACAGTATTCAAGCATTGTACTCTGTCAATGACACTTTCCATTCAGCAGATTCATTAGGTCGAGTAAAGAAATTATTCTTGATTCATTTCAAAGGATTGTACAATATCAGCTTTTTGTTAAATAATAATAATAATCAGACGCCGTTCATCTAAGAGATGACTGGGTTTTTTGCAATGACAATGCAGCACATTTGAGAAGGGTTTATTACTAGCCACACGGAAACTAGAAGCACTTTTTGAAGTTTCACTTCTGCCATATAGACAGGAATCTCAATTTCTTCACACTATAGTGTAATTCAGAAGGCAGTAGTTCCAAAGATAAGGCAGTTTCTTAAGCCTAGGTGCAGTAAAGCATTACAGTTATTACAAATATCTGCGTAATTGTCATGTGTGCTTTTTCTTCCTTTTTTTTTTTTTTTTGCAACTGATCTGTTGTGGAAAAAATGAAGTATCTTCAGTCAGTCAATGTACTCATGCTGTCTGGCATATATATGGTACACCAGATCATTTTTACATAATGAGAACAAGAAGAACATGTGAGATTTCATTTTCTGTTGGAACATGCCACTTGGAACTAGAAATGCCCTGCTCTTTTAAAGTGAAACTCAGCATAGATTTCTGCCTCTTACCCAAGAAGAAAGAATGGCACCTCCTTTTGCAATTTTTTTAAAATGCTATATAAATATAAAGGCATACATTCTTTCCCATTTTCAGCACTCTCCCCCACTCTCTTTTTGCATTCAAACTTCTCAGAGATCCTTCACCAGAAATAAAAGTTGAGAGGTTGCATGAGCAGCCGTGCTCCTAAACCCAAATAATCAAGAAATTGTTTTTCAGATTTACAGATAATGCAAGTCAATAGAGGGAGCATTTATAGCTAGATGGGATTCTCTTGGCAACATAATGGAACTTACAAAACATTTTAAATCACCAAGTTGTTAGATGCTGAATAATTAAGTATGGCTTGGCTCTCATTTTGAGACAGTCAGTGCCATATTCTAAAACATAGTCCCGCATTTAGAGGGACAAGAGGAGAAGGAAAGCATTTCTAAGAAAAGGGATTTCAAATCAGAAATACAAGGAAGTTGAAAACAATGGAGAAAATACTTGCAAATAAGAGTAGAAAGACAAAGTGCTGTCTAGAATAACTAACTCCCTAGATTAAATTTTTCCCTTTGCAAAATTAAACTTTTAAAAAGAACTTTTAAGAGTGACTAAGAACTGGTTAAACCTCAATTTTCAAGCACATCAACTGACTTCCACCCCAGCCAGTTCTAATCAAACAGAGACAGAAGAGATAGAAGAAGGGCAGATGAAGAAACAATGGACAATTATTCCCTAGCAGAAAAGCCAGACTATTAACTCAGAGCCAATCTATTTGAGGCGAAGAGATTGGTCCCATTTGTAATTTCAGGTTCTGCTGGGACCCTGTTAATAATGTTTTACTGCCACAGAGAAAAATTTAGTGAGCTTAGGACTCCCCCTAAGGCTGCAATATTTAATGGGTGCCTGCAGCCTCTCCTGAGGAAGTACTATTAGCAATACTATTCTTTCTGTTTTAAACAATAGTAAGATTACATATTAAATTGCACTGCATCACTGTGGTGCAGTAAACAGCATAAAAGACTGCTACAACAGGTGCAGAAGAAGTGTTGGTGTGCAAAGTTTGTCCTTGCCTAGCCTACACCACTTCCTAAAGTTTAGTTGTTGGTTGAGAAGGCAAACAGGTGATTTTAGTTGCTGGTGTTAAGAACCAAGGCTTTCTTTTATGGGGAAATAATGAGAGGCAAGAAAGTTGATATTTAAAAAGTTTACCCTTGGAAACCTGAATATCTGTGGTGCCCATTAAGATGCTACCTGGTTGAGAAGGCAACACCAACAGTGGTGAGGATGGCATGCTGAGTGCTGTGAACAACACATCAAATGAAAACATAATCAAGGGCTCTATTGCATGGAACACTCTTTTGAAACAGCCAGTGGTGGAAATACGCTTGCTGTTAAGAGGTTGTTGAACAACAATGGTGGGTACAAGGTTCATAATATTGTAAACCAGTAGTGGCCAACTTCTTTAGCCTGGACAGGCTGGACTCTCCCTAGTCAGAATGCTTGGACATCAAAGTCTCCCCCCGGCCCAAAACCTGTTGTCCTGACCTCTCAAAAAGGTATCAGCTTATGCATGGAAACCAGCGGAATAGTGGGGGTGGGGGGTGGGGAGGGCAGCGTACCCACAGGATTCTAGGTCAAGTGCCACCAGCTCCTGTGGAATGCCAGATGCTGGTGGTGGATGAGTTTGCTTTCATTTAAAGATATATCTTGGTGCCCCTCACCACCACCCCCGTGGCAGGCTTCGCTGGACACCACTGCCCCTGGTAGTGACATTATCACAACCACAAACAGTTTGGCCAACGAGATGTTCAGCTAAAATTACTGACCTGACTGATTTAAAGTAATCAAAGCCCTCTGGGGCAACCGCATATTTCAAACTGGAAGGGTTCTTGCCAGGCAGTGTGCTCCTGAATAACAGCTTTCCCATTTATCCTTGTGGACAACTGTCTGCTACCTCAGTGTACAAGTTACTTATGTTTCAGAGCAAATTAAACACATTCTTCAGAGAAGCTCATGGACCCTGCGGCCTACAGAGCTGTCTGCAATAGTTTTATCTAAATTAGAGGTTTTACCAAATTAGATAAACTAACAGAAAGTACAGCCAGTCCAGGTTCCTATTTTGTATTTCTGATAGGGAAGCGCAATCAATTATTTTCTCACATTTTAATTGGTCCCAAGATTTTCATCCTCTTCAAGTGTTCAAGGGCTTTAACCCTCTTTGAAGAACATAATACAGCATGATTCAGGCACCTGAAATCCATGATGAACAACTCTCAGTGGGCCAGCTCCAAATCGACAAACTGCCTTCCATATCCTCCTGTCTTGATGGGCCCAAGAGAGTTGTTGCACCACCACCACATGAAGCCAATGGGCACAGAGGGGGTCTTGGGATCAGCAGTAGATCCTTTTGAGGGTCTTGGGCAGCTTCTCAATGATGCTGACACCTGAAATCAACCCTGACTATTACGATTTGTACAGACCAGCAGCATACAAACTAAGTTAGTTATGTTTAAGTCCTACTGAAATTAATGGGACAAGTTAGTTGTGACTAACCCATCTCATTGATTTCAATGTTGCTTAGTCATGACTAACTAGTTCGGATGCTGTCTGTTATGTTTTACCTTTTTGTTCACTGTATCCATACAAAGCGGTAAACCTTCCTCTAAGCAGTCACAATGTAATTAATTAGACATAAACACAGATGTACAAGGGGATAGTTGCAATCTAACATAATGTGGGACATATGGCAACAACCTCCTGTGTAAAGGCTACAGAATAGAAAAGGGAAGGATCTTGCCATCAGTTATGTGTGCCTAATCCCATTGACTTCAATAATACTTGTGCATTAGTAGGTACAGAATTGGAGTGAATAGCTGCTATCTGAAGAGGCATGCATGAAAAGGCAGTTTTGTTTACATTTTCATTTCATTCCAAGTCCCCCTGCTTGACTTGGATATAGGAATTCATGCAAACCTGCCACACAGATTGTCATATATTACTGTCTGCTGCTTCCGATGTGCATATACTGAGCATTAAATCCCTGTGTGTATATATTATTCCCAAACTTGGGTCCCCAGATCACAACTTCCGTCTTCCCCAGCCTTTAGCCATTGTGGCTGGGGATGATGGGAGCTGGGTCCTCAGATGTTGACTACAAGTTTAGATGCTCGTGCATTCATTATGATCTGTGTGAAAGTTTTGCTTCTATTCCAATATGGTAGTGGGATTGGTATACCATAGTGTGCAAAACACTCCTCAGTGCTATTTTCAAAACATTCCCTCCACATTCCATCAATCAGAACAGAGGTTCTCAGCCTGTGGTACTCCAGATGATGCTGAACTACAACTCCCAGCATCCCCGGCCACAATAAATTATAGCTGGGGATGATGGGAGTTGAAGTTCAGCAACATCTGGAGTACCACAGGTTGGGAACTCCTGAATTAGAAGACAGGTTCTCCAATCATAGGAAGTTACCATAAGTCAAGAGAATACTCATTTTAGCCCCTTCAAGAATTGCTTAATACAAAGTACAGGCAAAACTCATTCTTACAGACTGGAAGAAAGGGGTGGTGAGATCAAAGGCAACATGTGTTTTGGACGGACTCGGAAAAGCCCAATGAATCAGGGCCACGATGTGCCCCTTGACCTTTCAATCAATAGAAGGACTAGGGAAGACACCAATATCTGGAAAGGGATGGGTAAGTAATCAATCTGCATTCTGGACCAACCAGGGCATTCCTGCTAATATGTCCTCTATTAATAAGTTACCTGTACCTCTGTAGACCCACCTCATGACATAACACAGACAAAATAGGAGACTTGCCTAGGAACAGATGGGTTGTTACCAAGCTTTAAAGTGCTACTTATTTTCATATTGCACAGTGAATCCAAAAAGGTCAGAAGCAGGACATGCTACTGCCTCTGACATTTTCATAGGCTGTACAGACTCAGAGAGACTGTACCCTGCTCCCCATCCAAATTATCTGTGGCATGCAATGGAAAAGGATCAGGGTGCACCAAAGGTACCTTCTTTATTTATTCAACCCCATCTTTTGCTGGTTAAGGAGGTCCACACACACTTAGGGCCACTGCCGAAACCTTGAAACCAACTCCAGCCCACCCCATACTGTGATAGTTGTAGAACTACCAGAAGCACTGGCATTTCCCCTGTACCTTAGCTACAAGTGAAGCTGACTTTTAACTCTATTTCTAACATCTCTGTTTGGATGTGCCATTTCAAAGTATCATGAACTACCCACCATAAATAAATGAAAATTACAAGATCTCCAATGAGACAGAACAGCAACATAAGCAAACTACTAGATACCAATAAATACAGCTGAACATCTCTGCCTAGTAGGTTCCACACCAATGGTCTTGAACACTGTTTATCTCAGGGTCAAAACAAAATTGTAATACCTACAACCAAGACTAAAGTACTGCAGCTCACATTCTATATTTGCATGTTATCATCCTATCATCTTCATCTTGTTCCTGTATTTCTCTCATTGTGGATACTTCCCAGTCCAGCTCAGCCACAAAGTCAAAACTGTGCCCTAACAAAGAGGCAGGGACCAAAGCTTATTGGATATGATGGGCTTGTGTATAACCCACCCAAGAACTGATTTGACTGGCAAACTGGAAGTTATAAGCATTAGGAATGCCACGTTTGCCTTATGTTATTAGAACACTTCTCCTACAGAGGAAAGTCTAAGGTATGAAAAATAAGGCCCATAGGGAGGAGAGGAAGAAACAGAACAATCTATTCAGCCTGTCAGCCTGCACCAAACTCAATGTCAAAATAGTGGAAGTCACATTGATAGACTTCATAAGAATTGCATCAGGCATTGTCCAAAATGAATTCCCATTTCTCTGCTGTGGTACTGCAGGCAGATGTGTAAAAAAATAATTCTACCAGAAAAATAAATATAATGAACCCAAATATATCTTGGAATTACCTTTCCAGAAAAAGGGTCAGAAGGGTCCACAGAGGAAAGAAAAATATGGGTTTTTTTGGTATATTTGTAAAAGCTGTTTCTATGGTAACAGGTACAGAATACAAAATGAGAATTTACTGAGGAAAAGTTTACTTAGGTCTCTTACTTCAAGGCCTAAAAATGTGAATGTTAGCTTGTATCTGTTCCCATACCAGTCACGAAGATAATATTCAGACCATGTGAATCAATGACTGGATCCAATAGGACAACCTAATGCTTTTCAACAGCAATTGATCTCAACAATGTGGCCAGTTAAACCACAATTAGGCGGTGGCAAGTAATTGTGTGAGAGTCTGTGCAACCTTGTCAACTAAAAATGCAACAAATAATGCACATTAGCATGCCAAGGACAAGAAATATTTAGTGCTTATATCACATTGTGATTCACTTGAACATAAACTGCTTTATGTTTCTTCCTAACAACTTTTAATTCCTGTTAAGAGCATCTACTAGGGAAAAGATGTTCAATATTTACCTCAGTCCCTACAGAAGACTAAGCAGAACCTTCTGACTACCTGCATGGATCTTGTGGATGGAAAGCTTGAGCTTGAGGCAAATGACTGCAGTTACAAGCAATACACAGGATCTCTTGAAGGTTCCATGGGGGAAAGAAACTTCTCACATCCCTGCTCTGACAACACTTCAGAGCATGAACTGTTCCAAACCAACATAGCTGACTGCCTAACCTTACTCCAGTATATCATGCTTTGCCTTTCAGGAACCACAGATACATTTCCCCAACCACAGGATAATGGCTGCGCTTGGGGGTTTGACTTGTCAGATTGGCTATGATACATCATCTATGCTAAGTGAAATAACCAACCAAACCATTGATTATGCATCTCTGGTTTTTACATAAATGTGATTCAGCACATCACTTCCATACCTTTGGCTAAAAACTCAGATTTCTTCGTGCTGCCCCCATAAATCACAGTGTCCTCGAATCATTTTTAAAGGATATTAAGAAAAATTCCTCCCACCCCCAGTGGAATTCTACACACTCAAACCAAGTTACAGGGGTGGAAGGGAGACGGGGGGTGGGGGGAGGAAGCAAGTGATCTTACCTGGTATCTTCATCTGTGCTCTGCAGGAAGGAAAAAAAACAGAAACACTATTGGGGGAGCTGCACTGTGAGCGTTGATTTTCATGCTTAGACTAGTGTGAATAAGTAATATGTGACAGGCACATTTGGGGCCTGCTCTCTAATGATGAAAGAGAGGTTCTACTCTGCTAGTAGAGGTCATTATAATTACATTTGAAGCTGCAGGCTACACTTGACCAGGAGGGCACAAAGAGCAGCTCATTTATTACTGTTATTACTGCCGCAAGCCCAGTATATCTCCACCACTGATCATCTCAGCCCTCACCAGTTAAGCAACATTTCAGCCCTTCACTCCAGAATCTCAGGTCATTCTAGCCAGATTCGAACAGCTCCAGGTGCAATTTGCTGAAGATGAAGCCTTCTCATCCCACTACCACGCTGACAGGTTGATAATACTTATCCAGTGCTTGGGATGGCAGATGGTGTGTAATTGAACAAGGTCCTAATGGTACACAGCATTTCATATTATGTGTTTATATAGACACCGTGGTGCTTAAATGATAAATGCCAGCAATTGCAAACACATTGCGCCAGGTCTTCATTTCCTTCGCATAGGAAGTTGAAGATGACACACAAGTGTTTAAAATGCTGTGGCAAAGACAGACGCTAGCCAAATGCTCATTAAAGCTTCTCATTCTGTGTGGAGCATTAAGGACATTTTATATCACATTCTGAGAGAGGAAAGGGCATAGCAATAATCAATTCTATGTAAATACCACTGTGGAGTTATACAAGTAACATTTTCTCTTCCACTGAGAAAAGGGCAACATTAAACAAGCTTTGATATCTGCTTGCTCTGAGGGTCTGGTAAGGGGAAGATGCACACAATATAAATGTTAGAAATAATGAAATTCAGTAAGAATTATTTAAACCACACAAGTAAGCATATCTGTGACATTACTAAACAAATACATGCTTTAACTAAAGTCATCTATGCTTTCTTGCATTATTTACCTTAGGTAAACTACTGGTGCTTTAAAGACAAGTCTGAACAAACATTACGTGGGCATCTCAGTAGCATACAGACAACACAGAGCCTACAGCACAGTAGTACAGCATATATTTTCCCTGGAAAAGGTTGCCAATTCAATACCCAATGAGCTTTGAACTGAATTTGTATGAATTATTGTCTGTATTACTATGTTTTTAGTTATATTGATTATTTTATGAATATTTTTAGCCACTACCAGATTCTCCTCAGAAGAGAAATGAGGGCTGCACATACTAAATCCTATTTAATTGAATGTCTAGTTGAAAATATGCACGTGTGACCCAGCTCAATTTGAGCTGGGCTCAACATCAAACCGGTCTGGTTCAGGCAGTCGAGTTCAAACTGAACCCCCCCCCCCCCCGCCAGGGTTCAAACCAAGTTCAAATTGGCCTGGACTCCAGTTCTAAGATCCAGTTCGCAGACCGGTTTGGGGGTATACTTGTAAAGGGGAATCCGGCGTAAAAGTACCTTTAATTTAAAACCCACTGTGGCGGAGAGTCTCTGGAACTGGTGGGAGGCAGCGGCGGGGGCTCCACCAAGCTCCCCCTGCCTGCTGCTGGCCTCCTAAATGACACCCAGGCCAGCTGCGGACCAGTTCAGGCCTCTGTGCATGCACGGAGGCCATTTTCATGTCGATGCATATGGCCTCCGCGCATGTGCAGAGATCACAAAAATGGTCTCCGCGTGTGTGCAGAGGCCCAAACTGGGCTGCAGCTGGCCTGGTGTCGTAAATCTGTTAGCTCGGCTAACTCCACAGGATTTACAACCCCCTTCAGCACTTCCCCTGTGAGATAACAGAAAGCTCCCTGGGGATGGAAAGGGCCAGTTGCTCTCCCCCTGCTAAATAAATAAAGAGAATCACCATTTTTAAAACAGCACCTCTTTGCTCAGTTATCAGGGGACTGAAAAACATCTCTCTACCCTGAGGTCTTGGAAAGATATTGCAAATCACAACAGACAACACTGGATTAAATAGATAAGATATCAATGGATTAGATATCAATACAGCCTGATATATTCATAAGATATCTTCACAACTGGGCAAGCACACACATTCATACATTCATATACTCTTAGTGAATGCATCAGGTTCCATGCCAGCATCCTCCATTATTATAGTTGTAAACTGATCTTTGCAAACAATAATGAACCTCAGTTGATTTCAGTAAAATCAGAGAAAGCAAGGTTATTCTGCTGAAGAAGGCTGATAATCACCACTGAACATTACTGATAGGGCCAGTGGATGCTTCAACATCTGATATTTAAATACATTTGGGTCAGAATTTAGCAACCATCCCCTCACAAGAGGGGAAAATCTTCCCACTCAGTGACTGCTAGTTCCTTCTCTAAACTGAAAGAAGTTAGGAAAAGGTGAACAAACGATACCAAGGTACCGACAGTGAAAAAATGTCTCTGATCTAAAGAGGAGATCAACAACCTTTCCATCCATCTTTCAAAGTTTCTATAGCTCCTTTTCCAAGACAAGTGAATCAAAAGGTTTTGAATGGACTCAGTCTGCTTGGAGCATTTAAAACTTGCAATTTCAATGCAAGTACTCTTCAGTTGCTTAGTCATCATTGGTACAACTTCTAGGAAGTGACAGAAGTTTCACCAAGGTTAAATTTAGATTTTACCAAAGAAGTTAAAAGAAAGTCTTAGAGGAAATAAAAGCCAAAAAATGCAGATCACAAAGAAACAAGATCCTCTTGGCAAGAGCCAATATTATTGTGTCAACAGGACACCACATTGCATTAACAACTTAAAACATGTATACTAGCAAGATGTCCAAACATAATCTCCCCTCAGTCTGTAGACAACATAGAATACTTTGAGGAGGAGACATATTGGAGAGTTTCCTAATTGCATACCCTGAATGCCTCACTCCACTTGAACCACTGGGTCATGGATCTAGCTCCTGGAACAAAACGGGAGCCCCAGGAGTTGGGTCCAACATGTTACCCTGCCCCCTTCCTCCAGTTCAGAAGACTCTTCTGAGTCTTCTAAACAACCAAAATCTCCCCAGCACCACTGGAGTTGATGCCTGCAAAATCAGGCAAGGGCCTTTTAAGGCACAAACAGTTTCTAAATGGAAGGGCAGCAAACCACACTAACTCACCTGTAGCCTATACACTAGCCTCAGTAAGCACCAAACCTTTGCTATAACATTTGAGCCTGCTCAGTGCCAGTATCAAGTCAAAGATCCCCTTAGTGCTATCAAGAGTTCCAATTCCCTGCCCTGCTCAGAGATGTCCAAGGTCCAGATCGCCTGCTGAAACTCTTGAATTTGTCCTGACCCCTGCTTGGGCTAGAATGCCGGCTTGGCTAACAACCCCGCCGGGAACCGGCTAGCCTGCTCAACTGTGCAGTCAACTGTGCAGGATGGAGGTTTTGGTGATAAAGAATCAGGTGCTGCAAGTACAGCTCACCCAACAGACCACAGAGAATGCAGTCCTGAAAGCACAATTACAGTTGGCTGAGGCTGCAGCTGCCCAACTGGTCCCTGTACTCCAAAAGGCAATTACTAGTTAGCCTCCTACAGAAATGTCACAGGACTGTTTCCCAGTTTCCTGGTTCAGTGCCAGTTATATATGTAACTTTGGTGAGAAGACTTTTCTTCTGGCTGGGTGAGAATTTGTTTCTTGATTAGTTTGTTGAAAGCCAGCACAGTGATATAGGCGTCCTCTTAAATACTGGAGTCTCGCATGCTGAAGAACTGATACCCAGTCTTTGTTGAAGAATTCAAGCAAGTATCTGAGGAGCCTCTGAAGGAGAAGGCAGCGAGCCAACGGATTTGATGCCTATGACAGGGAACTAAATCTATAATGGACAATGCTAGTGCCTTTAGGTTATGCACCAAGGACCTGGACTAGCCCACACTCAAAGATCAATTCCAGGATGGCCTAGGGAACCCTATCCAAGACATAGAGATTCTGGGCACCTTTCTAGCAGTGTCTCTGTACTGAAAGGTGTCTGGAGTCCAAGAAAGGGGGATGTCTGAGAAACACCGACTCCACAAGCCCCCGCCCCCACCGAATCACATTCATTGGTGACCTCTAGCAACCCACCGGTTGTACCTGAACCCATGCAGCTGGTGGGGAGGTGCTCGGCTCTAGTTGACATGTGAGGAATGGGCCTGCTGTCAGCAGCTGAACCTTTGCCTGTATCACAGGCAGTGACAGCACTATGTCCACATCTGCCCGTCCAAGAGGCCTGGAGCTAGAGTGGCAGGAAACGAGATGCTCTTATTGTAGTGCGATCCACAGTGAAAGGCAAGTACCTGAGGAGTTTTCCCACCATCAACACCTCATAATAGTACCTAATCTTCCACTGCTTTTGCACTTTTTACACGAGCATGCCTTGCAAATACTAGCTATGATAAACTTGGGGGCTACCAGCAGCTTCACTGATAGGGCCGTATTCTGCCACAAAAAGAACTATGACCAGAAACAGACCCCATCAGAGGAAGCCACTGATGGGTGCCTATTGACATGAGGCTCTGTTATACATGAAACCCATGGTCCGTGATTTGTGACCCACAGTCCAGACCTGTACTGGATCAACTTGTTCTGATGTCTGTTCTGATGCTATGATCCAGCCAGATCTTTCTAGCCTCCCCTAAGAACTGTTCAAGGTCCAGATCACCTGCTGGACTTTTCCCCAGACTCTAGCTAGAAAGTGAGATGGGGCCACAGCTCAGCAGTAGAGTATCTGCTTTGCATACATAAGGTCCCAGGTTCAATCCTCAGCAACTCCAGGTAGGGCTGAGAAAGACCCATGTCTGAAACTATCAAGAGCCACAGCCAGTCAGTGTTGACAGTACTGAGCTAGATGGACCAATGGCCTGACACAGTTATACTAAGGCAACTTCTTATGCACCTAAGACTGAATTCAATTTTGTCTGGGTATAACGGGTTTTGTCCTCACGACAACAGTCGCCTTAGCTGTAGCTCTGTAAATGTCTTCAACAGAAATGTATAGGAATAATTAATTTTACAGGTAGACATAAAGGAACTGGAACTAGATATATAACTAAGGAAGAAGCAAAAGCTGACCTCACACAGATACAGGTAACACCAAAAGCAGGAGCAAGGAACAGGCTTTGTCCTGCCTCAGTACTACCAACATTTTGTGCTACCAACTGTAGCCGCTTACTTTCACTCAAAAAAGTGAATGTTTCTCATCTTCTCATAATCACAAGCACTTTGCCATTTGTCCAAAAACTAGGTAGGAGAGAGAAAAATTAGCTTACCAAGAATCCAAAGCCAATAAAAAGTTTCCATTTTAGAACTGGGGATGAGCCAAGAGGAGCAGGAAAGCATCCAGTGTGGAACTACCAATTCCTGAGGAATAATAGCGTACATGTTTCAGGTTGTTAAAGTGGGAATAAGGAAGAACGTTAAGCCTGTAAACTCCTTTAGCCATGGGTCCATCTTTTGTTTCTCCTTTGTAAAATGCTGTACACACACACACGTGACACTGTATAAACTTGGCAATGAGCACAGAAACAAATGACAGCTCTTTAAAAGGAATGACGGAATTGTAGGAAAAACTGCATATGCATAAAAAGACATGTGGAAAGGGATGGATGCATACATGGCACATATGCTTGTGCCAGAAACCTCCAAGCCAAGATGGAAGACTTTTGTGCTTAGCATTGAGTGGGATAGATAGATAGATAGATAGATAGATAGATAGATAGATAGATAGATAGATAGATAGATAGATAGACAGACAGAGGGCACATTGAAAACCTGACAGAATAGTGAGTTAGAATATGCTTATTGATGGATATAAAATCTAGGGGGGGGGGGAGCAGCCATATAAGGGATGTTGTTCTGTCTGAGTGAGTCCAATAAATTAGGAAATTCCACAGCTACAAACTCCACAAAATAAATGAAAACAGAAATACTGGATCCAAAAAGTAATCTCCATCCTTAGGAAGACTCTACAGAAACTGAGAAAGATATCAGGGTTTCTGCAGAGTCTTCCTAAGGGTGGCAGCTAAAGGAGAATCTACATATACAATTCCAGTAGATGGTTCATGCGCGGCGCGTTCCAATGAGAGGCAGGGAGAGTTCTAAAGCAAGCGGACTGGCTGGGCCTGTGGCCAGGCAGAGGCTGGAGCAGTAAATGGATTGGCTGCGCGAGCCTCCAAGGACGGAGGATGAACTGGGGCTGTTGTGGCAGGCATGGGGGCTGGGAGTGGGGAGAGTGGCAGAGGAGGTGGATAGTGTGGTGAGGAGGAGGCAGCGGTTGGCCCTGGCAGAGGAGGTGGCGGGTGGGCGGGCAGCCCAGAGGGTGCGTGAAAATGATGGGGGGAGGGAGGGAGCCCGGTGGGGAGAGAAAGTGCTGCCGGGGGGTGGGGAGGGAAAGCTGCTGGTGGCAGGAGGACGACGGGGACCTCCGGAATGATGGGGAATAGACTGGGGCGGAAGGGAGGGGGGAAGCGGCGGGGAACAGACTGGGGCTGAAGGGAGCGGGGGAAGCAGCGGGGGAGACTAGCAGCGCAGATGCTATGCGCCAGGTCTGCTAGTTATACTATAATAGTGAGCAATTTGAACTAAACTCATATTGACCAATTTCCTTCAAAAAAGTGAAAGCCATGCTCAAATGAGTGAGTGGGGGTAAGAACGTATGGCAAAACAATTAAGATAGGGGCTCCCTTTAGCCACTGGAACATAGGACTGAAAACTAGCCAATGGAAAGTGAGTATGCAAATAAAGGTTGAAAAACTCATCCAGATTAAGGGGTAAATTATGTCTACTTTTCTATGAGACAAAAGCCCTATTGACACATTATGTTCAACACACGTACAATAGTACACTTCCTATCAGTAACTTGCATTTGAGGGGCCTGTACCCAAGTTCCATTTTTAAAATTAACACATATACAGTTATTCACACAAAAACAAGTACAGACACCTGTACAGCATAATGTCTGAATAGTGCCGCAGAATTCATATTCTGCACCCCCCCTGCCCCCCAACTTGTGTGAAACAGGCTATCTACACAGGAAGGAAACTGAACATACATACCAGCAGAAAGGCTGCTTAAAGTGGATTTGATTGTCTTATATTAGTGTTTGCCTTATTATCAGTGGACTTGCTTGCCTTATATTAGGCTGGTCAGGTAAACTTGACCAAACTTGAGAAAGCCAGCTAATTTCTATAAACATTCTTTTTTGCAGTCCCAAACAGGACAACAAAAATAGGTGGTTTACCAAACCCCTAATGTCCATTTGGTTTGGTGGGTTACAAGCTATGCAAGCTTGGACTAAAGCAGGGCTGCTCAAATTTGGCCCTCCTGCAGATGTTGGACTACAACTCCCATAATCTCTGGTTATTGGCCACTGTGGCTGGGGATTATGGGAGTTGTAGTCCAAAAACAGCTGGGGGGCCTACGTTGAGCAGGTCTGGTCTAAAGCAATCTTGCCCAAACTGTTTCTTGCCTTGTGTAGATGTTTGGCATTCAGCTCCTAATCCTAGTTTGACTCCAGATTATCCTAGGAGATAAGAGTTGTGCTTGGACCTAGGAGAGATGGGTTGAAGTCTCACCTTAGCAATGGCTCAATGTATGTTATTTGGCTGAGGCATTTACCCTTATTTCACAGAAGGAAAATTAATTTGCTCCATAGACTTTAATGTGCTGCAGATAAGTAATAAAAATGCATTGTGGCATAAAAAGGAATAGAAATGCAGATTCGAGGATTGCATACAAACCACATTTGCAGTACATGGGAAGGGGCCCTAGGAAAATATGATCTGGAGTGTTGTAAGAGTCACCATGTTGAAGGAAGTGGAAAGTAGGCTTAAATTTGCTTTACTTGGAACTTGGGTTTTTTGAAAAATCAAAATGCCATGCCAGGAAAGGTGGAAAGGGTTTTGCCAGTATTTTGCCATGATGTTAAAGTTACTCCCCTGCTCTCTAGTGTTCCTTTCGTTAACGTCCACTGACCTCATCGGACAGTCACAAGTGCAGGGGAGATGAGCTCCTTCCAGAAAGTAGGCTACCAATCAAGCAGATCTTAGGGAGGAGGGTGCTTCTCCTCTCAAGTACCAAGGGGAATGTTGCTCCTGGCTCATCCTCTGGAGGTGGGGCTGCTAAGAGAGATGCTGTGGCATGATGTTAAAACCGTGCTCCACCCTCCAGTGTTCCTGTTGCTACCCTTAGGAGCTTGTATTCCCTGCACCTTCCAACAGAATCCAGGGAGTGGATGGGTTACATGGATCTCAAAACTCTCTGTATATGTGAGAGGCAACATTCCATATAAGATCTTGCTGCTATAAAGCACTACAGTCCCACTTTAAAATAGATGGATGTAGTTGGCTTTGTGCCCTTTCAAACCACCTAACTCAATTGGGTATCAGCATAACCACACACAACTCATAATGGGTTATTACTTACAACTCTGCATATCCCCTTGGAAGTTTAGTGGATTTGTGGCCATCTTTAAATGCTGACAAGCAATAAAGGAGACTAAACTTCTGCATCCATCATAAAGCTTTACAGCCCTCAGCTGTTAACTGCTTCACACGTTCTTTATTTACCTCAGGCTTGAGCAGGGCTAGTTCATTAAAGGTGTTCAGCTGCCTTGTGAGCTCTGACATCTCGGTCATCAATTTTGCCATGCGGACATCAATTTCAGCCAGAACTTCAGTTGTGTGAGCAGTAGCCAATGCTTCCTGGAGATCCACCAGATGGAGAGCTTTCTGCTCCTCTTCACAAACCAGACGCCGTACTTTGTCGAACTCTTGCTGAATGCAGAGCTTCATGTCACGCTGAGTAACCTGAGATATAAAAGAATAATGGGCTTTTAGAGAATTGCGGACAAGTTTACCAAAGAACTAGTATCTGGGACGATGAAAGTCTGAAATTCTACTGAAGGTCTTGGAGTGAAATAATAGTAATAGTAATAATATAATACACTAGGGTATAAAGTGCTGCATATACATTATCTCAGCAACCCTTACAATAACCTTGCAAAGTACTGTAGATCAGAATTATTCTTCACTATACTGCAGCTTTGGGGAAGAAGAAGAAGAGAAAAGTGTTAGACTGAGAGAAAATGGCCAACCAGCTGAATTCATAACTGAGGCAAGATTCAAAGTGGAGGCTTCCTGGTTCATGACCCAAATTAGATGGATAAATAGGATAGATAAGGTGACAATAAAGCCATCAAAATTAGTGTCTAAAGTAGACCAACAGAAACTGACATTATAAAGATTCCCAGATATGGCTGGGACCATGGGTTGCAGATCATAACAAGAAGACTCCTTTTTCTTTCTAAATGACAAAAGAGCTAGAAAAAGGCTGAAGTATATTCGCAAAGGGGACAGAGAGCAACACACCGAGATCTACAATCAGGCGCTCAAAACAAATGCCCATCTTGCCACAGCCGGAGGGCTGTGGGCCACCTCCAGCATCAAAGGCAAGATACCCGAGTACCAGTTGCAAGAGAGTAACAGCAGGAGAGAGGACATGCCCTCAACTCCTGCCTGTGGCTTCCAGCGGCATCTGGTGGGCCACTGTGCGAATGCTGGACTAGATGGGCCTTGGGCCTGATCCAGCAAGGCTGTTCTTATGTTCTTATGCCCAGTGCAGCAATCAGCCACAGACGTAGCCAAACCACAGACTTAACCAAACTAATTTAATCTAAAACCAAAGTTCTGCATTAAACCAAATCTGGTTCATGATTGCTCTGCAAAGGATCTGGTTCATTAGTAGAATCTTGAAAATAATTTATTTTTTTTGAGAAAGAGACACCTCAAGGTGACAGAATGAGTTTCAAATCACAGAACAGCAGCAACACATTCATTATGCTGACAGCCAATGTTTACACCTCTCTTGCAGAAGGTTCTGCTAAACCTAAAGAATATCCAATTTCCTCTACACAAGAACTGCAAACTTGATGCATAAATTCACGCTTCTTAAATAGGATGGCTTATTTAGATCTTTCTGAAGAAGATACAGCTTCTTTAAACAGTTTTAGTTTTGCTTTAGAGTTTCCTGGTTGTTTCCCGCACCCCATCCCCCAACGTTAAGAATTTTGCGTTCTAGTGCGCATAGAAAAATTCAGGCAACATCATTTCCCAAATGATATGCCAAATGGTACAATGCATTAATACACAAGGGTTGGATCACTGTGGCAGCACCTGCAGGGGAGCAGACACAATAGAAAAAGCAAGGAGTGCAGATGATGAGCCCACTCTTTCAGTAGTCTTCCAGGCTAATCACAACTATGATAGCACTGCCACCATTTGTGGTTTACCTTTGGCCATTTGCCCTAGGGCAAGACAGGAGATTGATCAACAAAGGGTCCTCCTACAACCCATCTCCCCTTCTTTTTTGGAGAATGGTGAGCCTCACAGATCTACCTCCTTTTGGGTAGATCTGAGCATAACTGCACATACACACACACATATCCTTAGGACCAGTGCAGATGTGACAACATCCCAAAGTTTATGTTAAAAGCACTTTAACATAATAAATACTGTAGTGTGAAATCTACCTCACAGGGTTGTTGTGAGGATAAAAATAACCATGTACACTGCTCTGAGCTCCTTGGACAAAGAGCGGGATATAAGTGTAAAAATTAAATTAAATTTTAAAAATGGCAATCACAATACAGATTTTAAATTACATTTTAATTCTGGAAAGGGCAAAGATCTAATTAATTAAAGAGCAAAGTTCCCAACTCAGTAGGGCATTTCTACCCTGAATGTTTTTAGCCTTGCTTAGAATAATTGTGGTTTGATGACAGAGCAAATGCAATATTAGTGCAACAAATGTTCCACCTTGAGGGAGCCTGGATGAGAAAGGATTTACACAAGCCTCAGAATGAGCTAGGTAAGTGGTTGTAGAATGGATTATACCACTTTAGAGGGTGGGCTAGAACCTAAATATCTGCTATTTAAGCTTTTTTTCCTTTCCTTACAGAGAGGTTTTAAATGGTATCTCCCAGACACACACACTCTCTAAAGCGGTACAGTCCATTTTACCACTTCAGAACTTTACGCATGTGTACAGGCCTGAATAACAACTGTTTATTTGTTGCACTGTAAACTGCTCGTCTGCTCTCTTACTGAGAACAGTAGTAGTAGTATTTATAAGTCATTGCACATGGGGAACCCAGAATAAAACTTAGCGTGTGTTTTACCAGGAAGAGGAAGCTCAAGGATGCTGCTTTCCCAGGGTTGTGACAAGCAGGTTAAGTATCTGTTCCCTGAGCATGAGGGACGTCTATCAAAAGAACCACAAGGCCTTCTTTAATAATGTGTTAAAAATGAAAGTTCTCCCACTACATCAGCCAAAAGAGCCTCTCCAGTTCTTCCCCCTTGGCTGTGTGATTTCTGCAGCACAGCATGTGAATACAAACTGGCATTGAGTAACCGATAAAAACTGAAGCTGCAAATCACAGATAGGCATTTTACTGAATGTTGGGGGGAAACATCCATGCTATAAAGTGGGGCAGGGACACACAGCTTGCAGAGATGTGCTATCCAACATATTCTTTTTACACCTCATTTTAATTGTACATAGGGTACGGGGAGCAGAATACAAACTTAAACATTGCAAGTACCAACCAAAGAAGAATTTTCTGGGGGGAAATGGCAAAAGTTAACCGCATATTTTTCTGGTAAGGCTGCTGTCAGCAAGGAGCATGATATGTCACATTTTCTTTTCAATTAGCACTGCTGGATGATCGGTGGCGGGGGGTGGGGAGGACTAAAAATAAGGTTGTGTGCTGAAGTTCACCTGAAAATTGCTCATAAGGCATTCCGTAGCCAAAAAGAGAGTGAAAGAAAAAGCCTTTCACAGGTCAAGGGTAAGAAGCAGCAAAAACAGAATGCTGAAACAGCTCGCTTGCTTCAGAGGCATTCATCCTATTAGCCAGATATCCTGCCAGGTAGAAAGCCAGCCAGTCAGCGTTTCACCTTTTGAAAGAAATACAGAAATGATGATGTAATTTAAAGGGCAGATCTAATAATACAAATCATTGAAAATGCACATTCTAGATACTCATGAGAACTTTTATGTGTTTAAAACATTTATATATTACTCCCCCCCCCCCCCCAATTAGCTCAAAGTGGTTTATGGAAACAAAAACACCAAAACAATTTTTGAAAACCACTAAAAATCCTTGAGCCATAAAGAGAAAAGACTGAGATCAGTCAAATGCTAACTGAAAAAGAAAAGCTTTATTTAAAACCCCAATACAGAAGTAGATGTCCTAACCTCTCTAGGAAGGACTCTGGGTCTGTAATCATTAAAGTACTGCTTCTAGCCATCTTTATCCTAACCTGTCCTAAGGATGGAATAAAGAACTGCACCAGATGTCTACAGACCTTCCTTGGCAGGTGGACTCATATAGGAAAGGGGTGTTCCTTAAGGTATGAGTGTTATAGGCCATGAAGTGTTTTAAAGTTCAAAATCATATTCTTAAATTTTGCTCAGAAGCTGACCAATAACCAGTAATATTGGCAAAGACCAGGCTAAATAAGTGCACACCTCCCAACACTTGATAGAAAACCTGCATTCTATACCAACTGAAACTTAGAAGTAATCTTCAAGAGCAGTCCCACGTAGCGTGTACAGTACTGCAGTTATCAAGCCTGGAACTTAAGGAGCACGGATCAGTACAGCAAGGTCCAACTTACCAGAAAGGGACAGAGTTTCTGCACTAAATAATGTGTTTTTTTCTGTCCATAGTAATTACACCAACCTGCCTCTCAGGCAGTAGGCCAAGATCCAGAAGAATTTGAGGATCTTCGCCTGATCAAATAGGTCAACATCTGTCACAGGAAAACTCATTCACTCTGAGCTGTAGGTGCTCTAAACTAGTATCACCTCCGCACGTTCTGGATTCCTTTTCAACCTGTTCTCTCTTGACCACAGCTTCCAGATACTGGTTCAGGATATACAGGGCTGCTCCTGAATGCTTAGTCAAGCTGAGTCAAATGTCAAATGTCAGCATATTGGTGATGCCAAACTCCAAAGCTATAGATGATTTCACTCCATGAGACTGACACGTGTGGCACGCCATGTGATAGGTTCCTAGAACCTGACTTAGAGTCCCCAGTTATCACCCTCAGGGTTCAACTGGACCAAAGAACAAAACAAAACAACAAAAAAAGCAGGGGATGGGGAGAGCAAACCCACTAGAACAAGGGTAGACAACCTTGGCTCTTCAACTGTTACTGAACCATCATCTGCAGTCACAATTTATTGTGACTGGAATTATGGGGGAGTGGGCTGTTCATCATCTCATACTGCACAGGAGGAGGCAATGGTAAACCCCTCCTGTATTCTACCAAAGTCAACCACAGGGCTCTGTGGTCACCAGGAGTCAACACTGACTCAATGGCACACTTTACCTTTAGTTCAACAATAGTTGGAGTGCCAAGGTTGTGGAATTCAACTTGTGGAATTCTCTGCCACAAGGTGTGGTGACAGTCAACAACCTGGATGGCTTTAAGAGGGGTTTGGATAACTTCATGGAGGAGAGGTCTATCAATGCCTACTAGTTGGAGGGCTATAGGCCACCTCCAGCCTCAAAGGCAGGATGCCTCTGAGTACCAGTTGCAGGGGAGTAACAGCAGGAGGGAGGGCATGCCCTCAACTCCTGCCTGTAGGCTTCCAGCAGCATCTGGTGGGCCAAATAGGATGCTGGACTAGATGGGCCTTGGGCTTGATCCAGTAGGGCTGTTGTTATGTTCTTGAGGTTGCTTATCCCTGCACTAGAACACAATCCCTAAGTCACTCTTCATGGTGATCCATAAACATTGGGAATGCCAAGTCAAAATGATCTACCATATCAAATGCTGTCAAGAAAACTTGCAACATCAGTAGAGAAATATTCTCTATGTCAGGTTCTAATGGAGATCGTCTACCAGGGTTATTTGGGTGGTTTCTCTCCCCTGTCTAGGCGGACTACCAGACTGAAAAGGATCAGATATGGTTCTGCAAACTGATGTGTGTTTGCCAACCCACAGAAATTGACTGCCTATTCTTTATCCACAATCCTCCCATCTCCTCCGGAATGAAGGATGTGTGTTCACATATCGGGCAGATTTACCCCCAAGTCCCTGTGAGCTATTGGGGAGCACTTCACACACAATTTAGGTTTTTCACTGCATGTTAGAGTGCAGCCCGATTGATAGATAGATAGATAGATAGATAGATAGATAGATAGATAGATAGATAGATAGATAGATAGATAGATAGATCTGGGGTTTTAAAAATCAACTTTTTGCAACCATTTTTGAGACAATTTCCAGTTTGTAGTAAAGCCTCACAGAAAACTCACAGTAAAGCCTGCTGTGTGAAGAACTGTGGAGATATTGCGATTGAACCTGGGACCCTCTGCATGGAAAGCAGTTCTCTTTTGCTAATCTAAGACCAGTGTTCTATCTAACAGGGATTCTCAGATCTTGTTGACTACAACTCCCAGAATCTCCAGCTGCGATGGCTTTTACTTGGGGTTATGGGAGCTGTAGTCAACAACATCTGGGAATCTTTGTTAGAGGGAACACAGGCTATGACCACACCCCCATGTTTTTAAAAGGTGCTGCTTCCCACTGACAACATGGCTTCATGAACCACCTTCTGAAAATGGCTCTGACCAACTGCCACCAGGCTGAACATGCAGCCATGAACCAGTAAGCCAGAAGTATTTTGTTTTCTTAAAAAAGCATGAGACTTCGAAAACTTCTGTAAAACATGTATATGAAGGTCGTCTGTTTTAGGCATGTAATATTCTACCTGTCCATACAGGATCCTGCCTACCATTTTGACAACCCACACTGCCTAAATAACTTGTCCTCTCCCCGTCACCCTGCCCCATACAAACAATGGCTGACATCCTAACACTGACATCCTGACTAAGCACAATGAACAAAGTTTTGCTAATGCAAGAAGATCACATAGCTGTGCTGGGTCACAGCAATGTTTGGAACTGCACTCTTGCACTATGGAACTTGTGTGCAAAAGTTCCTTGCAAAACACATGAGGCATGCCACAGGTTGTAAAGTACAAACATGCTTGTGCAGCACTAGTCTGAAACTCAAACTCCAGACTTAGAACAACCAGCTAGCAGAATGCAATGCCCTTAATGAAGTGCAGCATTTTTTCAGGATGTCAGCCACCATTCTCGGTCCAGAATGGCAGCTCCTAGTCTTTTGTTTTAAAAGATGCCTTAACCCTTGTTAGGCAAAAAGTGAGATGCGCACCAAGTCAACACAGAGCTATACTGTGTATTTAGTAGGGGAGGGGGAGGAGATTCCGGCTGCTGAGACAGATACAGACAGCAGGCATAATTTTTAAACACAGCAGGTTGCTTGGCGGGAACAACAGGAACAGGTGACTGACTATCCCTGAATAATTATATGTAGGGCTGATTTGCATTATTTGTTTTGAGTATAGAATCTGAGTTTTCTTAGAGCAGAGTTGAACTGCTATGAATATATGCCATTGTCACTCTCTGGACAAACATTCATTCAAATTCCTGTACAAAATACAGAGGCAAACAACAGCGGGGGTAAAAAAACAACACAACCAATCCCTGAATATACAGACAGACCCCTGTTCCAATTAAAACTAGATTCCCTACTCATGAATCAAGCCAATTCAAAGAATTTCAGATTAGTCATTCACCGGCCTCCTGGCCCGTCTGTTTATAAAGCAATTTTGTTCCATTAGGAGTGATGCTTCTGACAACTGCTCAGCAGCTCATTAGTGCGCTGCGCATTTGCCTTTTGATGGTGCTCAGCAGGAACGTCAGACCAACTTGCAAGAGATCTAGATGTGGTTAACGTACAGCAGTGGATTCATCAAAAAGGATGTTTATCATCATTATTATTATTTAAAGGAGGTGCCATATCTGGGTAGTCAGCCAATATCTCTAGAATATGTCCATTTGTTCTGAAGGCTGGAACAGGTGCTGCCGCCTCCCAGCTGTGTGTCAAATAACTCTCCCCGCACACATAAAGTCTGAAAGAAATCATTTTGTTCAATGAATATGTTCCCTCCGTGCATGAGAAGAGTCTCCAGGTAACACTTACGGTACATTAGGAATAGGCAGCATATTGAATTGCAGATGCAGCCATGTCGGACCATGAACTATGCCTTTCTAGCAGCAGCTTTCTGCACATCTTCTACTCATGCTACCCATAAGGCAGATGCTGAGAGACTATTTTGCTGTAGGAGGAATCACAGAGGTACTGGATTCCCGAGAGTGACATGAGTAGTTGAAAGGGCCTTTTGTTGCCAACATTATTTTTGTACGCTGATGTGCGACAGATCGTTAGGTTTACAGAGAAAATTCTCTTTCCTCTACTCCTCCAAAAGTACACCCACACATTTCAACTGAAAAGACAGATATCTTGGCCTCCCCACCTGGGTTCCTTTTGGAAAAGAAAAAGAAAAGAAAACAATAAGGACGGCAAAGGCAAGATTTGGGCAAAGAGAAAAAGCCAAACTGCATAAAACAAAGAAATTGCTGTATCAACACTTTTAGAAAAACTTAACACACACACACACACACACACACACACACACACCACTGTCCAAAAGTACACATTCATGATAATAAAGCACAGGTATAATCCTCAAAGTCAAATCAATCCAATTTTGATTTCTGAGTTATTCAGTCTGTTTGGTGTGCCTGTAAAGAACAATCTTCTGGGGAGCTATCCCACTGAAATTAATAACAGCTGTGCAAAAGAATAATAGTGCTCCCATGCTATTCACATGGGACTTCTCCACAAATCAGTTCAACTGGACTTGTGCAGAAGAACTTTCCAGGGCAGAGCAGAGCAGGGCAGTCCAAGTTCCTGTAATGCCCGAAGTAGAGTTTCAATCTCCCGCTCCCATCCTTGCAACATGGTTTTTCCTAAACCCCATCCCAATCTCTTTATCCCCAGTGTGCAAAGCACACTGCACAACTATTTCCCCCATATTCCCACATGTGCCCAACATATCTCTCCCCACTCCTCTTCCCTTGTGGTGGTGGGCAGCTCCTGCTCCTCATCCTACCCTGCCTTTTTGAAAAGGCAGAGGGCAGCACAGAGTGGTAGGAAGACACAGCCCTTCTTGCTGCTCAATTTCCCCGGGCCACCTTAAGTGGTGCAGCGGGGAAATGCTTGACTAACGAGCAGAAGGTTGCCAGTTCGAATCCCCGCTGGCACTATGTCAGGCAGCAGAGATATAGGCAGATGCTGAAAGGTATCATCTCATACTGCGCGGGAGGAAGCAATGGTAAACCCCTCCTACCAAAGAAAACCACAGGGCTCTGTGGTCACCAGGAGTCGAAATCAACTTGACAGCACACTTTACTTTGCCTGCCTTTTGAAAGGCAGGATGAGGAGTAGCAAGGAGATGGTGGCAATGATAGGGGGGTGGCAGGAACGCGCACACTGCTGCCTCTTGAGTTCTGCAGGGAAGGGAAGGCAGCCAGAGAGGGTAAAGAGGGTGGCTGGAATCAGAATGGTGAAGTTTGGGGATGATCAGGCAGTGTGGGGAAAACTGTGCAGTGATGAGAAGAGAGATCAGGCCTGAGTTGGAATGAGTAGGGAAATATTGCACAGGTCAGTGGAGGCAGCGAATCTGCTGTCTACAACAGTTCACTGCTTGGAAGTGACAATCTCACTAGAACTCATAAGCACCCCAAGATACGCAATAAAGGGAATCATCATCATATACGCAGTTCTGTCACACAAGGGCAATCAATAATACACTCAAAATGTGTGTCTATTTAAATATATAACCTGCTAAACATTTTGACAGATTCAATCTTCACTTTTTATAAGGACTACAGAACATTTTAAAACATACAAAATAGCTCTCTACTTATTTTCTGTCTCTAACAGTACCTCCCTCCAGGTAGCAAATGAACATTTTGGGAACCAATTCAGCAAGTATATATGATATTGGGAGAGGCAGTGATGAGCAAGGAGGGCTCTTTTTACTCCACATGAGCTTCCTTCATATCCAGATTGACTTTGCTTGACTGTACCTTATTTTTCTTGTTTAGAAATACCCCATGTATTGTCTAGTTTCACACCCAAGAGTCTAGAAGACTCTTCTGCCAACAACTGCTTGCACTCCCTAATGAACACTATATTGCTAAAGCACAAGTACCCTAGGGAAAGGCTACTTTATCTCTTCTATTGGGACATCCACACACATGCCCACTGTGGAGGCCTCTGTCTGGAGTCTTCTCTTATATTGGGTTGGGAGTCTACCAGATTCCTAAGCTTAGGACCAGACCCTCCTCAGGAAAAATGCATAACAGGTGCAGTGGTGTCATGGCTAGGAAAGAAAGGGGTCATGGAGGGGTCATAGCTCCATGAGCATACACATTAGACGGTCCCAGGTTCCATCATCTGCATCTCCAGGTAAGTCAAGGAAAGACCCCGTTTGAAATCCTGGAGAGCAGCTCTCAGTCCGTGTAGACGTGGGCTGCTCAATTTCGGCCCTCCTGCAGATGTTGGCCTACAACTCCCATAATCCTTGGCTATTGGCCACTGAAGCTGGGGACTGTGGGCACTGTTCCCTCTAAGATGTGAGCACGTGTGCACGCTCACAAGTTTTTGGATGTCCGCTCAGTTCATTTTAGATCCCGCTCAGATTGAATCAGAAAGGCCCCATTCTGAATACAGGTGCACACACATCGCCTTGATACTGCCACCTAGAACAAAACTCATTCCACACAGAGATGAAAAAAATTAGAGGGACTAATGATTATGGGAGCTGTAGTCCAAAACATTGAGCCAGCGTGGTGTGGTGGTTAGAGTTCTGGACTAGGACTGGGGATACCCGAGTTCAAATCCTCATTCAGCCATAATAATTGCTGGGTGACTCTGGGCCAGTCACTTCTCTCTCAGCCTAACCTACTTCACAGGGTTGTTGTGAGGAGAAACTTAAGTATGTAGTACACCGCTCTGGGCTCCTTGGAGGAAGAGTGGAATATAAATGTAAAATAAAATAAAATAAAATAAAATAATAAAATAAAATAGCTGGTGGGCCAAAGTTGAGGAGGCCTGGTGTAGACAATACTGAGCTAGACGGAGCAATGATCTGACTCATTATATGGCTGCTTCCTATGTGTTTAACCTCTTCCCCCACCTCCATTTAAAAATGGCTAACCCTGATCTGATGAAACACTACTGTTGTATAGCAAACGTGGAGATTCTCAAATATGCACACAGATTTTGGCAAAACATATTCCAATATTGAACAATCACAAGAGATTTAGAATCTTGGGGCATTTGTAGAATATCTACCAACATAAATACAGTGGGTATAGGAAAGAATCACCCCCTTTGATAGACCTTAAATTCTGGTTCCATTACATCCTGAAATGAAAACACAAAGAAAATTCCCTTCACCAGCTGTACTTATCCAATGCAACCTATAACATCCAACTGAAAAACATCACAATTACAGTCCAGAAAAAGTGTCAGAAACAAAAAACAAGAATTACTGAGATTGAAAAAGGATCACGCCCCCAATGTCAATATTTTGTTGAACCACCTTTTGCTTTAGTAACAGCCTTGAGTCTGTTGGGATACTTCTCTATCAACCTTGCACATCTAGATGGAGCAGTATTTGCCCACTCCTCCATACAGAACTGTTCAAGTTCGGTCACATTGGATGGTAGGTGTTGGTGGACTGCTATCCTCCCTGGATCCGGTCGGCCCTCCAAACTGGATGGAAGAGCAAGGAGGAAACTGGTAAGAGAGGTTACCAAGAGGCCAATGGCCACTCTGAAGGAGTTAAAGGACTTCATGGCAAAGAGTGGTTGTTCTGTGCATGTGACAACAATTTCACGAGCGCTCCACAGATGTGGCTTGTTGGGGAGGGTCGCAAGGAGAAAGCCACTTCTCAAGAAAGGCCACATTAAAGCTCGTTTGAGCTTTGCCAGAAGGCACCTTGAAGATTCTGATGCCAAATGGAAAAAGGTCTTATGGTCAGATGAGACCAAGATTGAACTATTTGGCCTCAACACCAAACAGTACACCTGGCGTAAATCCAATGCAGCTCACCATCCACAACACACCATACCTACAGTGAAGCATGGAGGTGGCAGCATCCTGTTGTGGGGGTGTTTCTCTGCCTCAGGGACTGGGGCTCTCGTTAGGGTAGAAGGAAAAGTGGATGGGGCAAAATACCGTCAGATTCTGGAAGAAAACCTGCTACCCTCTGCCAGACAGTTGAGGATGGGCAGAAGATTCACCTTTCAACATGACAACGATCCGAAGCACACAGCAAAATTGACCACACAGTGGCTGAAGGAGAAAAAAGTGAACGTCCTCATGTGGCCCAGTCAGGGCCCAGACCTAAATCCCATAGGAAATCTGTGGAGAGATTTGAAGATAGCAGTCCACCAACACCTACCATCCAATGTGACCGAACTTGAACAGTTCTGTATGGAGGAGTGGGCAAATACTGCTCCATCTAGATGTGCAAGGTTGATAGAGAAGTATCTCAACAGACTCAAGGCTGTTATTAAAGCAAAAGGTGGTTCAACAAAATATTGACAGGGGGGGGTGATCCTTTTTCAATCTCAGTAATTCTTGTTTTTTGTTTCTGACACTTTTTCTGGACTGTAATTGTGATGTTTTTCAGTTGGATGTTATAGGTTGCATTGGATAAGTACAGCTGGTGAAGGGAATTTTCTTTGTGTTTTCATTTCAGGATGTAAGGGAACCAGAATTTAAGGTCTATCAAAGGGGGTGATTCTTTCCTATACCCACTGTATATCACTTGTAAGCACTTTTGCAGAGATTAGGGAGCCAGGTACACTAGCATTGGTCTAAAGCAGTGTTTCTCAATCACCGGTCCGTGGACTGGTGCCGGTCCATGAGCAGTTGAGTGCCGGTCCGTGCTGGTCCATGAAGAATTAATCCCCCCACAAAACAATTTCGAGCTGGTGGGGGCCTCTGTTGCTGGGAGCTCTCTGGAGCTCATTTCTAGGCAGGCAGCCCTCGCTGCCGGGATAACGTTCATTTTGAAGAAGCTCAATGAGTATTATCCCAGCAGCAAGGGTTGCCTGCCTAGAAATGAGCTCCGGAGAGCTCGCAGCAGCAGTGCCCCGCCTGGCTTGAAATTATTTTGGGGGTGCCTGGGGGAGTGGGAGGGCAACCCCTTTACTAACTGTTGGTCCGGGAAACTGCACACAAAGAATGTAACGGTCCATGACTCCAAAAACATTGAGAATCACTGGTCTAAAGTACAGGATCTCCCAGTTCCTACAGTTTTCATAAATTTTACATTATTGTCTAATCAACTTCCCCCCTCATATCCAATGAAGAAACGGATTCCCTACAGTTTGAACAGGAGTGGAAAAAGAGCTCTAGCAACATTTATTTTCACTTCATGGACTTTCCTTGCAATTCTCCCATAGACAGAATGAGTCTATGTGACCTACTTTAGCTTTCAGTACTGTATCTGACAAGGTCGTGGTAATGTCAGTGCCATTGATATCTGCAGAATGGGGGTGGTGAAGAGATGAGAATCTGCTTTCTTCATGGGAGCAGAACCCATGCCAATATTATTAGGGGCATTTTCTCTGTGGGCAACTCCACTACAAATCAACAGAGTGTGCATGTACATGGAGAACAATGATTTGACTGTTCAAAGCACACTGTTGGCTTCCAATATATCCTGTATTTATTGCTTTTCCTTTTACTGAGAGTGTATGCACATAACCTCTTCCCCCCCACCTGCACAGACACACATAATATGTGGCAGGTGGATTGGCACATTATTTCAGAGCCGGACCTAATGAGCTTGACTATTAAATTGTTCTGGGGCTCTTTCCTCCACCTTCCCACAATAGCATTTCAAGCTTAAGACACCTTTCTCCATGCAAATGAAGCATTTCAGCACAATCTGACAAGTGGGGACAATTGGAAGAAAAAGATTCTGTCATAAGCAGCTCTCAGTTGCTTTATCTCTATTATCATAGGAAAGTCCTATGAGCAGGTACCAAGGGCTTTTAAATTAAATGTCAAATACAATCCAGCACCGGAAATACAAATTAGTGTTGCCCAAGGGGAGAAGAGCCCGACAGCCTTGCTCTGCTTGTCAAAAGTGGCATTTGCCTCATAATTATTTGCACAAATGAATCACCAGTTGGCAGATAATATTACTGAAGACTTGAACTAGCACAAAGAGAAAGAGAAGAAAAATCTGAATTATTTTTTTTTAAAAAAAACAGATCACGGTTCTTTGCTAAGAAAAATGAAGACTATAAGAAAAAATGGTTCAACGACTTCTTTCTTTAAAAATTATAATTAGGCAAGGTGACTTAACTCTTAAATCACATTGCTACTAGCTAAAACACTACAAAATATTCTGTGTGAAGGAGACAGGGGATGAGATTCCTAATTTTTACATCCACTCTAGAAAACTTAGCTGTTTTGATGCACAAAGCTTTCTTTTTATGTACACATTCTTGAATTTCTAGTGTACATATGTGAAAGGAATCAAAACATGCCAAATTTTCAGTTTACTCCTAAAAATGGACACAAGCACTAGTAAGCAAGCCAGCTCAGCCTCAATGTTATTGTTACTAATCAAGCAGCAGACCTGCATTTCCCTTTCCTCTCTTCCCTGTCGCATTATTAAATGTAAGACACACAACATGCACCCTGTGCAGATGATGTAACGTATGTGCATCAGGGGGAAGCATCAAGGGCACAAAAACATGATGTCTGAGAGATATCCATCTATGGCTGCTGTGCAACAGAGGATATCCCCCCACCCCCGCCTTACCCTTCTGCTTGGGAGCACCAAGGATGCTGGATGGGGTTTGCTGCTGTAGTGGAGAGTACCTTCGCATTCTAGTAAACAAAAACAAAAAAGTCACTTGCCAGCAAAGCTCTGGAGGCCACACTAGATGGACCTCTGATAAGCCCTCAAGGGATCTGGGATATGAGTATACAGTATTGAAATGATATAGAATAAATTTTCTGTTATCATACATGAATGATTAAGATAAGAAGTGTATTTTTTTTCCTTATCATCATATGAACTCTCATAATCTGGTTTTAATAAAGCTGAGATTTGAGGAGAAAGCAGCTGATGCAGAGATGGTACAACCTACTGGGAAGAAAGTGTGAAAACTTGATCGGCTGATATGAAGAGAATAAGACTTTTTCTTGATGACAAGCACTTGTAGAGGAAAAAATGGAATTTTCATGGACTAATATGATATTGCAATTTATCTTGCTTTGCATGATGCACTTTAACTGGAAAATGTTAGTATCCAGTTTAATTAATATTCTTGGTAGGTACAGTAGCTATATGGGAACTTAATTTATTTGTTGCTCTCTAATATGGTTTACTTGTTAACAACTTGGAAGCTATATTCTTAGAATTAGGGAGGAGAGCTGGTCTTGTGGTAAAGGTAAAGTAGAGTGTGCCATTGAGTCAGTTTCAACTCCTGGTGAACACAGAGCCCTGTGGTTCTCTTTGGTAGAATACAGGAGGGGTTTACCATTGCCATCTCCCACACAGTATGAGATGATGCCTTTCAGCATCTTCCTATATAGCTGCTGCCCAATATAGGTATTTCCTGGGGATTCGAACCGGCAACCTATGGCTTGATAATCAGGTCATTTTCCCCTTGCACCATTAGGTTGAATTGTGCCTTTGCTAAGCAGGGTCCACCCTGGTTGCACCCTGGGAGACTACATGTGAGCACTGTAAGGCTGCTCTGGGAAGAACACCTACATGCAGAAGGTTCCAGGTTCCCTCCTTGGCATCTCCAAGATAGGGCTGAGAGAAACTCCTGCCTGCAATCTTGGGGAAGCCACTGCCAGTCTGTGTAGACAATGCTAAGCTGAATGAACCAATGGTCTGACTCAGTTAAAGGCAGCTTCCTGTGTTCCTAATTAAGTGTTTAGGGAGTAGGGTATTTATTTCCTTCTCTTCCCTCCTATTCTTAAGAATAATTAATCTTAATTCTTAATAATATAGCATATTTCTGATAAAGAATTGTAATCATTATAGTGGCTTCTATACTGCATAGGGAACCACGGATCCAAGAAAAAGGTGCGTGCACTGCTTGTGAGCCACTCTATATCCTGCCCACACTGCTTGCAGAAGCAGGACTGTTTTATACCTACAAAGCAGTACATCATCACAACTGTGATGCTATGGGAGTCGAGTGGCTCACAAGCAGTGTGTGTGCCTCTCTCTTGGCTCAGTGGTTCCCTACATAGTATGAGAGCCAATGGAGCAAATTGACATAAACAATTGTATTAATAAGAACTATGGAAATCAGAGCTACAAGAAAAAAGGGGTAAAGATGAGCAAGAAATACATACAGTTGAAGACTTCAGGCAAAATTCAGTAAATGAACTAAAGTCATTTCAGAAAAGCATATGCAAAAGACTTTATGCATTTGAACAGGGCATAGATAAGTGAGCAACTTTAGAGAACCAGAGATGCACAGACGGATTCAACCTGAAATTGATTCGAGTCAAATTGGGGTGATTCAGATTATTTGACCTCAAATCGAAACGCCCTTAAAATAAAGGGCCTGATTCAAGGTCAAATAGAATCACCCCAAATATCAAATATCAAATAGAATCACCTTTTAAAAATATCAGAACATACCTTGTATATGTCAAATAGAATGAGAAAGGGAAAAGAATTTATAAATATATAATCTTTAGACAATTAACAAAACAAAAAAGTGGACCTAAGATTCAACAGTAAATGTACGAGGACTTAACAGTCCATTAAAAAGACAAATGGTAATTTAAAAACCTTTCTTAGGGATAAGATTGGTATCTTGTTCTTACAAGAGACTCAGCAGAACATCAAATATATAGAGAAAAAACTGATGCAAGGCTTATGTTTCACTAGCCCTAACTAAAATGAAAGGAACTGATATAATAATGTTAGAGAATACTCAATTTGGAATTTTGAAGGAGCACGGGGATGAAGTAGGGAGAATATTGTTTTTAGTAGAGTAATAATTTTAAAAAGACACTAGGTTATGTGCATACTCTGAATGAAGCTGGATTTTTATTTTTGGTGGGGGAAGGAAGGAAGGAAGGAAGGAAGGAAGGAAGGAAGGAAGGAAGGAACTGCTGATGAAACCTCAGATATTATAACAGAAGATTTTAATGCAGTTAATTCTGCTATGGATAGGTATGGGGGACATAAACAGAACTCCTCCAGTTGGAATATTTGTTTCTTTTTTTAAAAATGTATTGGATAAATTATAATTGAAAGATTTATATATCTTGTTCTAGGCCAGTGCTCCAGATCCACCAAGGCAGAGATGCAGGAGCTACAACTTCTCCTAACATAAGAACAGCCCTGCTGAATCAAGCCAAAGGCCCCTCTAGTCCAGCATCATGTTAAGCACAGTGGCCCACCAGATGCCTCTGAGAAACCCACAGGCAAGAGGTGAGGGCATAGCAACTCTCTTGCTGTTGCTCCCCTGAGACTGGTATGAGAGGCATCATGCCTCTGAGGCTGGAGGTGGCCCATAGCCACCAGACAAGTAGCCACTGATAGACCTGTCCTCCATGAATTTGTCTAAGCCCCTTTTAAAGCCATCCAAACCAGTGGCCATCAGCACATCCCATGATAGATAATTCCATCAGTTAATTATGCGCTGTATGAAAAGTACTTCCTTTTGTTAGTCTTAAATTTCCCAACCTTCAGTTTCATGAATGACATGTGGTTCCAGCGCTGTTAAAGAGGCAGGAAAATTTCTCTCTGTCCACTCTTTCTACTCCATGAATAATTTTATACAACTCTACCAAGTCTCCCTGTAATCGCCTCTTTTTCAAACTAAAAAGCCTCAGATGCTGTAGCCTTGCCTAATAAGGAAGGTGCTCCAGGCCCCTGATCATCTTGGTTGCCCTCTTCTGCACCTTTCCAGTTCTACAATGTCCTTCTTAAGATACAGTGACCAGAACTGTACGCAATACGCAGTATGCAGTACACAGTACTCTAAACGTGGCTGCACCATAGATTTGTATAAAGGGCATTATAATATTAGCAGTTTTATTTTCAATCCCCTTCCTAATGATCCCTAGCATGGAATTTAACTTTTTCCCAGATGCTGTGCACTGAGATGACACTTTCAACGAGCTGTCCACCACAACCCCAAGATCTCTCTCCTGGTCAGTCACTGACACCTCAGACTCTATTAGTGTATATGTTAAGTTGCCTCAATATGCCTCACTTTACACTTGTTTACACTGAAACCCATTTGCCATTTTGTCACCCATTCACCCAGTTTGGAGAGATTCTTTTGGAGTTCCTCACAATCTGTTTTGGATTTCACTACCCTAAATAGTTAGTGTCATCTGCAAATCTGGCCACTTTGCTGCTTACCCCAACTTCTAGATCTTTTATGTACAAGTTAAAGAGCACTGGTCCCAGTACAGTTCCCTTAGGGACACCACTTCTTACTTCCACTGTAAAAACTGTCCATTTTCCCTCTGTTTCCTGTATTCAACCAGTTACCAATTCACACATGAACCTGTCCCCTTATCACATGACTGCTAAGTTGACTCAAGAGCCTTTGGTGGGGAACTTTGCCAAATATTTTTGGAAGTCCAAGTATACTATTGTCAACCAGATCACCTTTATCCACATGTCTGTTGACACTCTCAAAGAACTCCAAAAGGTTAGTGAGGCAAGACTTTCCCTTGCATAAGCCATGCTGGTTCTCCTTCAGCAAGGCCTGTTCTTCCATAAGTTTAACAATTTTGTCCTTAAGTATACTTTTCATCCATTTATCTGGCACAGAAGTTAAGCTAACCAGCCTGTAATTTCCCAGATCTCAGCCTTCAGTTTTCAAAATAAAATTGTTGCCCAGGAGCTCCCCACCACTGCTCTCTGGAAACATCTCTTCAAGAAGGACTACAGCTCTCATAAAATGGTGCAAATTCCCATTTTGAGAACAAGGCAGGCAGTGGGAACATATTACAGGAGATTGTATACAGGAGACTGTAATCTGTGGATTCGTGGACTGCAGTTTCATGTATCCACTGATGGGTCTTAGAGACCCAGTTTCTTTATCTGCAGCCTGAAATATAGGCAATTTTCGCCTATCTTCTGATAGTTATTTCTGGCAACCATTTTGTGTCTTTTTAAAAAAAAAAAAGAATTGTGAAAAATAAGAAGATTTGGGGGGCATACCTGGAGAACAAAATACTATGCTTTCTTATTTCTGCCCCCTGCCCCTGTTTTTTTAGCAGTTTTTTAAACTCAAGGAACCAAACCCTCCAATCCCCATGGGGTTAAAGTCTCTTTACTCTCTGTTCGTTATCCATGGAAATTGGTGGGAACGGAACCCCCGCAAATAATGAGGACTACCTGTTATACTGTTATCACATGTACAATAGCGCACACAAAGATGTGTAAAGTCAAAACACGTAGAATGATTCTCACTATCCAGCGGGCTGCACAGAATCCTCTGGATTTCTTTTTAAGACCTGACTAAAAAAAATTGTTTTGAAAAGTTGCTGTCAAAATCCTCTAATTCAGCTCTTACCTGGTTACTGCAAACATCCTGTTTTCAGGCTACACAGAAGTCACTGTAACCTGACAACAGGATGTTTGCAGTAACCAGGTAAGAGCTGAACAAGAGGATTCTGACAGCAGCTTTTGTTTGTTTTTATCTCAGGACTTTAAAAAAAAAATGGGGGGGACTTAAGGAAAGGGTAAGGTAAAGTAGAAAAGGAGAGAGAAAAGTACTCTCCTAAACCTCTTTTTTTCCATATAGAAGAGGATGAGGGCCATCAAGGTTTAGTTTACTTGTGTTACACGTAATAGTTTACTTGTGTTACTCTCTACCTGAATCAATCAATCAATCATTTTATTTGCAGCCATAAGCCAAACAAACCTGAATCACATATCTTAAACAAACATCTTAACACACTACTTTCATTCATTCACAGGATCTGAGAACTTTAATTAAATAACTAAAACCCTATTTAAGAGATGGCAGTTATAAAGGAGGTGGTGTTTTAATGCACCAGGAGCTGCTGGAATGCATCCAAGTCCCATATAGAGAAAGGCGGCTAGATTTTTACCAGACAAAACTATAAATCTTCACCCACCCTTTGCAGAACCATAATGCTAAAAATAACTACAGTGCCTGTGGGACTTCAGCATTTGGATTAATCAAGTCTTGTGGTGCTAGCGGGAAAATTGCTACAGGAACAAAGCGCTAGAGGATTTTCAGGACCAGACCATTCAAGTCAAGGATACAGCTTCCAGTGATTGAACAGTTTGTTTCTGCCCAAGGAGTTTTTTCCCCCAGGACAACTAAAACCAAACAATTTCTCACATTCTCATAATAGCCAATTACAACATGAACCATAAAACGTGTTCCAGAATGGAATAGAAGCTGGTAGATTGGGTCTGATCTGAACACACTTGAGGTCTTGCTATTACAATCTCATTTATATAAACTATGCAGGATACCAAAACATTTGGACATTCATTGTGAACAGCAGAACTATTTATAGTGGACAGTGTTTCTTAAATATTGTAATGGGCCTCTCCAAATACATAAAATAGGTATCTTTGTGTAAGCTTTCTAAAAAGTAGGATATACCTAGAAGGACAGAATGCAGTGTTCGTATTTTTCCTAAACTCATATCAAAAGAAACAAGTTGTTCCAGTAAGAACTAATCAGCCTACTTTCCTTTCTCTGTCACAGGAACATAGGAAGCTGCCATATACTGAGTCAGACCATAAGTCCATCTAGCTCAGTATTGTCTACACCAGGGATTCTCAACCTTGGGTCCCCAGATGTTATTGGACTTCAACTCCCATAATCCCCAACCAAAGGCCACTGGGGCAGGGGATTATGGGAGCTGAAGTCCAATAGCATCTGGAGACCCAACATTGAGAACCCCTGGTCTACACAGACTGGCAGCGGCTTCTCCAAGGTTGCAGGCAGGAATCTCTCTCAGCCCTATCTTGAAGATGCCAGGGAGGGAACTTGGAACCTTTTGTTCTTCACAGAGTAGCTCCATCCCTTAAGGGAAATATCTTACAGTGCTTACACATCAAGTCTCCCATTCATATGCAACCAGGGTGGACCCTGCTTAGCTAAGGGGATAAGGCATGCTTGCTACCACAAGATCAGCTCTCCTCGCCAGACCAGCTCTCCTCACCAGACTCTACAACTGTCTCTACAACTGGACTAAATTTGGTTCAAATTGAGCTCCACAAACTAGATCTCCTGTACCTCAAATGTTCACGCGTCTGCCATCTTGGATAACATCATTACAAACTATACCATTGAGATGTCCCTGTGTGTCACTCAACTACAACTTTACCAAATTTGGTCCAAATAGGTTAGACAGTCCTCAGGTCAGTGCATTTGCACCTCAAAAATTCACACGTCTGCCATCTTAGATTGGGCTGGTTGACATCATCACAAATATGCCATTGAAGTTTCCCCATGAGTCCCTACAGCTGTAGCAAATTTGGTTCAAATTGGTTAGGCGGTTCACAAATTAGCCCACTTGCACCTCAAAGGTTTACGTGTCTGCCATTTTGGATTGGGGTGGATGACATCATCACAAACTACACCACTGAGGTGTCCCTACGTGCCTTTACAACTGTACCCGATTTGGTTCATATTGGTCCAGGCGTTGCGAAGTTGACAGCAGGGGACACACAGATGGACACACACAGAGAATGGTGATTTCATAAGCCTACTGGAAAGTAGGCTAAAAAAAAGGAAGGTACAGAAAGTGTTGGAAACAAAAAAGGTGGGCAGATGCTGTTCCACCAGCCCAGATTTCTAGCCCAGACAAAGAAATGCAAGAGTTAGCTTCCAGCTTTCTGGCCCATTGCATTCTAGGACTGGGTCAGGGACAGGTAGTTGCCTACCTGCCAACTGTCCAAACTTCATCAGGAGAGACACCTTGGGGCCTTTCACATGATTTCCTCAGCAGGTGAGGGGAAGGCAGGGTTAAGCCTACATTCCCTGCAGGCGATTCTCTGAAAGACTGGCCCCAACCATGCCATGCCGCCATGCACATGTTGAGCGCGGTACATTGGAGGATTCCCCCAGGAGACCAGCACTTTAGGCACTCATCTCAGTGTAGGCACAGGCTGCTTGCAAGCAGCCCATGTTGACACATTATCCCAGAACCTCAGTTAATGCAGCACTCACTCTGTTAACCCAGGCTAAGAGCTGGACTTTGGCTCTGGGTTTGGAAGTCATCCAATCCAATTCAAGATGGCAGCCACATGAATGTCTGAGGCACAAGTGGGCAAATTTGTGGACTGCCTAACCAATTTGAACCAAATTGGGTACAGTTGCAGTGAGTGATACAAATGGACACCCCAATAGCATAGCTTGTGATGATGTCATCCATGCCGAATCAAGATGGCGGATGCATAAACATGTGGGCTAACTTGTGAACCGCTTAGTCAATTTGAACAAAATTTGCTGCAGCCGTAGGGACACATAGGGATACCTCAATGGTGCAGTTTGTGATGATGTCATCCACCCCAATCCAAGATGGAAGATGCATGAACATTTGAGGCGCAAGAGATCTAACTTGTGGACCTCAATTTGAACCAAATTTAGTCCAGTTGTGGCGACAGTGAAAGGAAAGTAGCCTGATTAGTTCTTACTAGAACAACTTGTAGAAACTTGGAATTGTACTGCTACCATTTAACACAAATTCATTTTTTATATATCATCATAGACACAGACTAGAAGTAAGGTGTCGTTGCTTGAATATTTCCCCTGACTTTTTTTTAAAGAATCAAAACAGCTTCAAAAAACTGCAAGTTTTAGCAAAGGTGTGTCAGAAAAGGATGCACTTAAAATTGCTCTTGCCAAGCTGCTTTTCTCCTTGGGAAGAAGTGGGAGGAGAGACACACACAGCTGTTTATCATGTTCAGTTTGAGATACAGTTCAAACGAATTTTGCAGGTTTCTGCAGTGCTTCAAGTAACATACTGGAAAAGGCACAATTACTTCCAGGCAACATGCAAGCACTGCTGCAACAGAAGTGTTGCCAGCTATAACCAGAACCTATTGGATAATACCCATGCTATCATGGATGATAATTAAATATATTCCACCCCACTCCCCAATGTCCAGAGAAGTCTTTAAACATACAGTAAACAGATGCACATATATTGTACTTACTAGGATAAGAGCTTTTTAAAAATCTATCTAATTTTTTCTTCTCCTGAAGGAAGCCCATCCATCCCCAGATTACAAGTGGCCCTTTGGGGGACGGGCATTGATGGAGAGCAGGGTACTGTGCTTAATTCTGCTCCTCTCTGATTTTTCTTGAGATTTTCAGCACACTTCAGTGTGCTTAGAACCTAATACCCCAATCCCCATAAGGTCAAGATCTCTTTATTTATGGTTTCTTTATCGGCAGAAATAGGTGGGAACAGAACCCCCACAAATAACAAGGGCCACCTGTATGTTTGTACAATTAATAAGCTATGATTGCAGGCAATGCATTCCCATTGCTCAACAAAATTTTCTGTCTATATCCTGACATAGGACCTCACAGAGATCATGCACCAGTTGCAGATAACAGGTTACCACACAGGTTTAGTAGTGTGTTCTTTTTTACTTTACTTTTCTTTCTTTCTTTCTTTCTTTTTTGGCTTTCATTCCAAAGTGATGAACTCTAAAAGACACACATGTATTTTTTTTAAAATCCCAAGATAAAAGCTTAAGAGCTAAGCAAGATCAGTACCCCATCCCAGATACCAGCTGTACCCTAACAGAAAAAGTCCAACACTACTGATATGGAAGATGGAGGTCCGACTGGGAACTATAAAAGGTGAGTTACAAATTGTAAAAAATCAATTTTCCAGGATTATTTACAGGACAAGTATAAGAGCTTATTTTCAAAATGGACTGACCTGGTACAAATGAGTTTGCTGTATATCCAGTGTAATGTTTCAATCATACAGTAGGGTTTGAGAGGAGAGCTGGTCTTGTGGTAGCAAGCATGACTTGTCCCCATAGCTAAGCAGGGTCTGCCCTGGTTGCATATGAATGGGAGACTTGATGTGTGAGTACTGCAAGATATTCCCCTCAGGGGATGAAACAGCTCTGGGAAGAGCAGAAGGTTTCAAGTTCCCTCCCTGACTTCTCCAAGATAGGACAAGATTTTTTTATTGAACCAACAAACTACCAAAGCATACAGTACGTTGCCAAAGCACAATTATATACAAAGTGGTTGTTTGTACATGATATATCTACAGAGATTTACACACAAGGATTTGGAAACCCACAAGGTTATGAAGTATATGCAGGTAGTACTGTAACTCGGGGGTGGGGGATTTCAAGGCACATCAGGTAATCGGGGGGGGGTGTTACATCCGACGTCCATTTCCACAATTTGTCCCATTGCTGTTTAGAAGAGATACTCTTGTCTTTTTGCACATAACCATACACACTTTTCCAGAAGAGATTTACCGTCTCATCTGCGTGAACCTCTTGGTTACGTCTTCCCTCCCTATTCGTATGCAGGAGCATTGCATAAATGACATACAGGTTTACTAACCTGATTACGAGGATGGGAACATTCCAATTCCCTAGTATGAATGCACCCGTTCTGTCCCGTTTCCTTGAAGGTTCCTTTCTGGGACTTCGAAAAGAGGTTCTATCGCTCAAACCCGATGTTAGTTCTTCCCAAGTCTGTTTTTCCAAATCAGGCCACACTGTTTTTCCAAATCAGCTTGCTTACTCCCTGCCACACTCTTTTGGCTACCACACACTCTTTTAAGAAATGTGAGTGGGTTTCCCTGAATGTTTTACCTAGCTCACTAGCTTTCTGTTTGCAGGAGATTTTAGGGCACTCTTGCTGGTCCTCTGGGAGCCATGGCTTAGCCGCATTAAGTGGTAGTACTTGATGGTATAAGCGCCACCTTGTTTCCCATAAATGGAAAGGGACTTTTTTCTCCTTAAAGAGAGCGATAGGGTGATCGGGTTGCAACAAATAGTGTGAAGTGCGGTGATTGTAGCGTTTACATTCTAAGTCAGGTTTTAAGAAATCCACTTCTAGAATCTCTCCATAAATTGTTTTCCTTAGCTGCTTAACTGAGGAGGATCCCTTAAATAGATCCAGTTCAACCTTCCATTTTTTAAGTGTGAATAACAAATCTCTCAAGTAGTCCGGGTGTTCTCTTTTTAATACTTGTGTGATATTACCATTGAAAGATTCTTTCCCCCACCATGCTATGCCCCATGCTGACTTGCGCCAATGCAGAGCGAAAAGCGAGACCCAGGTTTTTTTGCAGGGGGTTGGACATATTATGGACATTCACGAAATCCAGTTTCCAAAATTGTAGGACATGAATTCAGTTACAAAATAGGGTTGCAGGGCAGGTAGGGCTAGGCCTCCCCGCTCAACCTCCTTAAATGCTACCGCACGGGCCAAAGGGAAGGACGCTGTGTGCCATACTAGACTGAAGATCTGGCTTTCAACTCTCTGAAGGAGATCGAGCGGGGGAGGATAGACTACCACCAGGTTATGCACCGGGGGTATCAGGTAAGTCCGGATGTAAACCACTTTCTGGTACATGGCAAGGCTCCATTATTTCCACATGGTTATTTTAAGCATTACTTTTTCTTCCCAATCTGTCCAATTTCCCCCCCCCCAGACTTTTTCTTTAATCCCATATTAAATCCCAAAAATGTTTACTGTATCTACTCACTTCCGTTTGGACTCTGGGGCCCCTTCGCTTTTACATTCAGAGATGGGTAGGCACGAGAGTTGCTGGCGTCCGGGGTCCATTTTAACAAATACGCTTTTGTCAGCATTTAATTCTGAGCCCGAGATCTTGCCATATTCCCAGAAGAGGTCTAGTATTACAGAGATTTCATTTTCATTCTATAACAGTAATGTAACATCATCGGCATGAGCTACAAATTTTACCCTAAACTCAGAGTGCGGTTCTGAGTGGACAGGTGGTTCGGCTATCCCCTCACTCTCCCTTCTCCTCCCTCCCGGGAAGATCTCGCAGGGCGGAGGGATAGAGACCGAGAGTCCTTGCAGATGGGGTTCTCTCTGAATCCTGATTAGGATCGGATCCAGGGCAAAAACATAAAGTAATGGGCTCAGTGGGCATCCTTGGCGGACACCCAAAAATGCAAAATGATCGGGTCGCCCCGCCATCCATTAATCTGTGGTATCACCTTTGCATTAGTATAGAGCAGCTGTATCCAAGTCACGAATAGGGGTGGTATACCTTTAGCTTTCAACAATGTCCACAGATAATTGTGGTTCACTTTGTCAAAGGCCTTAACTTGATCCAATAAGAGGAGGTGACCTTTCCAACTTTCATTCTGTATAGAGTAAAAAAGTTCTCTCAGCAGACACAATGAGTCTGTCATCTTTCTTCCCAAGATAGCGCTTGTCTACAAGCTGTGGACCAATTTAGGAGCCACTTTCACCAATCTATTATTTAAGATTTTGGCAAAGATTCTGTAATCGGTATTTGTGAGGGTTATCGGTCTCCAGTTTTGTGGTAAAGTGGTGTCACCTTTCTTGGGGAAAAAAATTAAGAGGCCGTCCCCAAAGGACCTATTTAAACGCCCATTGTCTAGGACAAAATTAAATAATTTTACTAAAACTGATAGCAGCTGGTCTGCGTAAATCTTATAGAAAGGCCATGTCAGACCATCAGGCCCCGGGGCTGATGTGTTCTTTCCCGCTGAGATAACTGCTCTGACCTCTTCTATCGTTACAGGATGGGTCAAAGAGCTTTTTCCCCCCTCAGTGAGGGAATAGCCGAGACCATATTCATTCAGACTGCAGAACCTATCTAGATAGGATTGAATGTCCTTTACAGAAATATCCTTCAATGCATACAAGTTTGTATAAAACTGGGCCATGATCTTTAACATATCATGGGGGTCGGCCATTAGTGGGCTACTTCCATCCGATCGCAGGCCTTGGAATGTCAAACTAGATGCATGCATCTTGTCCTTTGCCCACTCCCCCTTTTCAACTACAGACCCTTTGAAGTGATACCGCTTATTTTCTAAACGCCTGTGCTGCAGCTCATTTTGAAATGTCCTGATTGTCTCTTTGTAGCGGTGGCATGATTCCACGTCGAAGGCTTCTCCCCTGTTCATCTTATCAACAATCCACAGATGTCGGGTGATCGCTTTCTGATAATTTTTGACCCCTCTCTTATATGTCCGGCTGGTCACTGCCCTAGTACGGCAGCCCACCCTCTTTTTAAGTGTCTCCCAGGCTCCCAAAAGATCATCTTCTGCCTCTAATAGCCGAGGGATCTGTCGCCTCAGTTCTGATAAAAGGACACCTTTGAGATATTCATCACTTAACATTTTTGGGTGTAATCGCCACAAGGGCTTACCATGTGGAATTACCTCAGAAAGATTACAAATAAATCCCACAGCCGCATGATCTGACCATGGGGTAAGTACTAGTTTACACCTGTAGACTTCAAAAGAAGGGGGAGCCCAGAGTCTATCTAGCCGACTAGCTGATCT